>NW_020837966.1:23980370-24457350 GCF_003676395.1 Aethalodelphis obliquidens | reverse complement strand
CAAACAGGGAAGGAAAAGAAAAAAGGAGGGGAGGCCCACGAACTAAAAAAAAAAAAAAAAAAAAAAAAAAAATTATGTTTGAAATAAGTCAGTAAGGTATGACAATCTCACAAAAATCAGTTTGGGTTCCTTAGGTTAAATTATACTCATGTCATAGCCTGGTTATATCAATATCATTGCCGTCTGGGTGTTTGTTCGTTTGTTTTAATGGGAGTGATTTGATATCTAACATACATTTGGTTCATTTTATACGTCAATGGAGCAAGTGGCCACCAGTGTAGCATAATATGGATGATATCCTGGTTTTTGTGGGTGGGCCTGACAGGTAATAACTGAGAAGAGAAAATGAAAACTTGAAAGTACATATACTGATTACAAAGAGCACTGAAAAAGTTTATATTCAAATAGAAGTGAAAACTGAAACCTTGGACCGGGGGAAATACCAGGAAGAGACACATATTCCAAAGAAGAGGAGAAGCAAGCTTTCCTACATCAGAAAGAGCTGTAGAAAGAACTGGGGGCAGAATTAAAATGGGAGGACAAAGTACCCAACTCTGAGGGAAGAAATGCCATCAGAAATACTAACGAAGTTGTTCTTTTGTGCTGAATTTCAATAAGCAAAAGCACCTTTTCGGCAACTGGTTCTTAGGAAGATACGCTAATAAAATTTACGTTTGTAAGTTTGGCAGCTATCCCTATTTTTAAAAAATTATCAAAAAGAGCCATAAAGGACATAAGAAAAATCTAACTCTTTTTATTATATAGACAAGGTATTTTACAGATGAGGTAAGGCTGGAGAGTTCACATTACACATTACAAAGATAGAATAAGGTCAAGTAGGAATCCCTGGGTCCCCAATACCGATTTTCATTTCAGATACTTACATCTTTATTTATACAAATGTCCACACAATGACCTAATCCTCCGACCATCAAATTTAAATATGTTTATAAAAGGAGACAACAACAACAACAAATGCAAACAAAAAGAAAGTTTTTTCTCATTTACTATCATTCCCAAAGAGTAAAATGGCAGCTTTTGACAAACATTTCTGAGGTGACAGGATAGGGAGCAAAAAGGAGGCCAGTGTAACTAACCAATTGAAACCTCAGAGGACATTTAGATAAAATTGGAAATAAGATCGAGGCTTTTAGGTCATGACCCTCAGCTGCAGAACAGTGCCAAGGGACTTGTGATGACCATAAGGAATCCAGGGTTCACATCAACAATGCACAGTTAAGACCAGAGGGCAGAGAGCAGAAGCAAGAAGAACTAAAATCCTGCAGCCTGTGGAACAAAAACCATGTTCACAGAAAGAAAGACAAGATGAAAAGGCAGAGGGCTTTTCATCATTCATGTACCAGATGAAGGAACAAGATAAAACTCCAGAAAAACAACCGAATGAAGTGGAGATAGGCAACCTTCCTGAAAAATAATTCAGAATAATGATAGTGAAGATGATAGGGACCTCAGAAAAAGAATGGAGGCAAAGATCAAGAAGATGCAAGAAATGTTTAACAAAGACCTAGAAGAATTAAAGAAAAAACATCTAGAAGAATTAAAGAACAAACAGAGATGAACAATACAATAACTGAAATAAAAAATACACTAGAAAGAATCAATAGCCAAATAACTGAAGCAGAAGAATGGATAAGTGACCAGGAAGACAGAAGGGTGGAATTGACTGCCACAGAACAGAATAAAGAAAAAAGAATGAGGGCTTCCCTGGTGGTGCAGTGGTTGAGAGTCCGCCTGCTGAGGCAGGGGACATGGGTTCGTGCCCCGGTCCGGGAAGATCCTACATGCCGCAGAGCAGCTGGGCCCGTGAGCCATGGCCACTGAGCCTGCGCATCCGGAGCCTGTGCTCCGCAACGGGAGAGGCCACAACAGTGAGAGGCCCGCGTACCGCAAAAAAAAAAGAAAAAGAAAAAAGAATGAAAAGAAACGAAGACAGCCTAAGAGACCTCTCGGACAACATTAAACGCAACAACATTTATATTATAGGCGTACCAGAAGGAGAAGAGAGAAAGGACCCAAGAAAATATTTGAAGAGATTATGGTGGAAAACTTCCCTAACACGGTAAGGAAATAGCCACCCAAGTCCAGGAAGCGCAGAGAGTCTCAGGCAGGATAAATCCAACGAGAAACACACTGAGACACATAGCAATCAAATTGACAAAAATTAAAGACAAAGAAAAATTATGAAAAGCAACAAGGGAAAAACGAGAAATAACATACAAGGGAACTACCATAAGGTTAACAGCTGATTTCTCAGCAGAAACTCTACAAGCCAGAAGGGAGTGGTATAATATATTTAAAAGTGATAAAAGGGAAGAACCTACAACCAAGATTACTCGACCCGGCAAGGATCTCATTCAGATTCGACAGGGAAATGAAAAGCTTTACGGACAAGCAAAAGCTAAAAGAATTCAGAACCACCAAACCAGCTCTACAACAAATGCTAAAGGAACTTCTCTAAGTGGGAAACACAAGAGAAGAAAAGGACCTACAAAAACAAACCCAAAACAATTAAGAAAATGGTAATAGGAAAATACATATCGATAATTACCTTAAACGTGAATGGATTAAATGCTCCAAGCAAAAGACACAGGCTCGATGAATGGATTGAAAAACAAGACCCATATATATGATGTCTACAAGAGACCCACTTCAGATCTAGGGACACATACAGACTGAAAGTGAGGGGATGGAAAAAGATATTCCATGCAAATGGAAATCAAAAGAAAGCTGGAGTAGCAATACTCATATCAGATAAAATAGACTTTAAAATAAACAATGCTATAAGAGAGCAGGAGGACACTACATCATGATCAAGGGATCAATCCAAGAGGAAGATATAACAATTATAAATATATATGCAGCCAACATACGAGCACCTCAATATATAAGGCAAATGCTAACAGCTATAAAAGAGGAAATCGACAGTAACACAATAATAGTGGGGGACTTTAACACCTCACTTACGCCAATGGACAGATCATCCAAACAGAAAATTAATAAGGAACACAAGCTTTAAATGATTCAATAGGCCAGATAGATTTAATTGATATTTATAGGACATTACATCCAAAAGCAGTAGTTACACTTTCTTCTCAAGTGCTCATGGAACATTTTCCAAGATAGATCATATCCTGGGTCACCGATAAAGCCTTGGTAAATTTAAGAAAATTGAAATCGTATCAAGTATCTTTTCCAGCCACAACACTAAGAGACTAGATATCAATTACAGGAAAAAATCTGTAAAAAAGACAAACACATGGAGGCTAAACAATACATTACTAAATAACTAAGAGATCACTGAAGAAATCAAAGAGGAAATAAAAAAAATACCTACAGACAAATGACAATGAAAACACGACGATCCAAAACCTAGGAGAGGCAGCAAAAGCAGTTCTAAGAGGGAAGTTTATAGCAATACAAGCCTACCTCAAGAAACAAGAAAAATTCCAAGTAAACAATCTAACCTTACACCTAAAGGAATAAGAAAAAGAAGAACAAACAAAATCCAAAGTTAGCAAAAGGGATGAAATCATAAAGAACAGAGCAAAAGAAAAACGATATAGAAACAAAGAAAACAATAGCAAAGATCAATAAAACTGAAAGCTGGTTCTTTGAGAAGATAAACAAAATTGATAAACCTTTAGCTGGCCTCATCAAGAAAAAGAGGGAGAGGACTCAAATCAATATAATTAGAAATGAAAAAGGAGAAGTTACAAAAGTCACTGCAGAAATACAAAGCATCCTAAGAGACTACTACAAGCAACTCTATGCCAATAAAATGGACATCTGGAAGAAATGGACAAATTCTTAGAAAGGTATAACCTTCCAAGACTGAATCAGGAAGAAATGGAAAATATGGACAGACCAATCACAAGTAATGAAATTGAAACTGTGATTAAAAATCTTCCAACAAACAAAACTGCAGGACCAGATGGCTTCACAGGTGAATTCCATCAAACCTTTAGAGAAGAGCTAACACCCATCCTTCTCAAACTCTTCCAAAAAATTTCAGAGGAAAGAATACTCCCAAACTCATTCTATGAGGCCACCATCACCGTGATACCAAAACCAGACAAAGATACTACAAAAAAAGAAAATTACAGGCCAATGTCACTCATGAATATGGATGCAAAAATCCTCAACAAAATACTAGCAAAAAGAATCCGACAACACACTGAAAGGATCATACACCATGATCAAGTGGGATTTATCCCAGGGATGCAAGGATCCTTCAGTATACACAAATCAATCAATGTGATAAACCATATTAACAAATTGAAGGAGAAAAACCATATGATCACCTCAATAGATGCAGAAAAAGCTTTTGACAAAATTCAACACCCATTTATGATAAAAACTCTCCAGAAAGTTGGCATAGAGGGATCTTACCTCCACATAATAAAGGCCATATATGACAAACCCACAGCAAACATCATTCTCAATGGTGAAAAACTGAAAGCATTTCCTCTAAGATCAGGAACAAGACAAGGATGTCCACTCTCGCCACTGTTATTCAATGTAGTTTTGGAAGTCCTAGCCACAACAATCAGAGAAGAAAAAGAAATAAAAGGAATAGAAATTGGAAAAGAAGAAGTAAAACTGCCACTGTTTGCAGATGACATGATACTATACATAGAGAATCCTAAAGATGCCATCAGAAAACTACTAGAACTAATCAATGAATTTGATAAAGTTTCAGGATACAGAATTAATGCACAGAAATCTCTTGCATTCCTATAGACTAACTATGAAAGATCCGAAAGAGAAATTAAGGAAACAATCCCACTCACCCCTGCAACAAAAAGAATAAAATAACTAGGAATAAACCTACCTAAGGAGGTAAAAGGCCTGTACTCAGAAAACTGTAAGACACTGATGAGAGAAATCAAAGATGACACAAATCAATGGAGAGATATACCACGTTCATGGATGGGAAAAATCAATATTGTGAAAATGACTATACTACCAATAGCAATCTACAGATTCAATTCAATCCCTAAAAAAATTACCAATGGCATTTTTTACAGAACTAGAACAAAAAAATCTTAAAATCTGTATGGAGACACAAAAGACCCTGAATAGCCAAAGCAATCTTGAAAAGGAAAAACAGAGCTGGAGGAATCAGACTCCCTGACTTCAGACTATGCTACAAAGCTACAGTAATCAATACAATATGGTACTGGCACCAAAAGAGAAATATGGATCAATGAAACAGGTTAGAAAGCCCAGAGACAAACCCACACACCTATGGTCAACTAATCTATGACAAAGAAGGCAAGGATATACAGTGGAGAAAAGACAGTCTCTTCAATAAGTGGTGCTGGGAAAACTGGACAGCAACATGTAAAAGAATGAAATTAGAACATTCTCTAACACCAAACACAAATATAAACTCAAAATGGATTAGAGACCTAAATGTAAGACCAGACACTATACAACTCTTAGATGAAAACACAGGAAGAACACTCTTTGACATAAATCACAGCAAGATCTTTTTTGATCCACCTCCTACAGTAATGGAAATAAAAACAAAAATAAACAAATGGGACCTAATGAAACTTAAAAGTTTTTTCACAGCAAAGGAAGCCATAAACAAGATGAAAAGACAACCCTCAGAATGGGAGAAAACATTTGCAAACGAATCAACGGATAAAGGATTAATTTCCAAAATATATAAACAGCTCATGCAGCTCAGTATTAAAAAAAATAAACAACCCAATCCAAAAATGGGCAGAAGACCTAAATAGACATTTCTCCAAAGAAGACATACAGATGGCTAAGAAGCACATGAAAAGCTGCTCAACATCGCTAATCATTAGAGAAATGAAAATCAAAACTACGAGGTATCACTTCACACCAGTCAGTATGGCCATCATCAAGAAATCTACAAACAATAAATGATGGAGAGGGTGTGGAGAAAAGGGAACCCTCTTGCACTGTTGGTGGGAATGTAAATTGATACAGCCACTATGGAGAACAGTATGGAGTTTCCTTAAAAAACTAAAAGTAGAATTACCATATGACCCAGCAATCCCACTACTGGGCATATACCCACAGAAAACCATAATTCAGAAATACACATGCACCCCAATGTTCACTTCAGCACTATTTACAATAGCCGGGACATGGAAGTAACCTAAATGCCCATCAACAGACGAATGGATAAAGAAGATGTGGTACATACATACAATGGAATATTACACAGCCATAAAAGGAACAAAACTGGGTCATTTGTACAGACGTGGATGCATCTAGAGACTGTCATACAGAGTGAAGTAAGACAGAAAGAGAAAAACAAATATCGCTTATTAACGCATATATGTGGAACCTAGAAAAACGGTACAGATGAACCAGTGTGCAGGGCAGAAATAGAGACACAGATGTAGAGAACAAACGTATGGACACCAAGGGGAAAAGTGTCCCCGGGGGGTATTGGTGTGATGAACTGGGAGATTGGAATTGACGTAAGTACACTAATATGTATAAGATGGATAAAATAAAAATAAAAAATAAATAAATAAAATAAGATGCTTTTATAAAACTGTATTTCCTCCAGTAGTCAATTTCTACTTGGACAACTTTGATTTTTAAAAAGTACAGATACTTGGAATGGCTCTGACTTTGATATGTCTTTTCCAAGTATGAAAATTTTAGCCATATAAAGGATTTGTCAAAAGACCCAGGAGAAACTATCTGACATACTGTGAAACACCAGCTCTTTTTACTCCTCCAAACTCTAAGAATTATAAGAACTACTGGAATGGAGTACTCTCAGTCTAAGAATATGCTTTGGTAGAGAACTGAGAAATTGGAGAGAAAGGAGAGTGTTGGGAGGGGAAAAGCACATGAGGGCTGAGTAATGGAGAGAACCATAGTTCCAGGCATGGGTAAAATCTGTCAAAGGTGTGGGTGAGAGTATAAAGGAAAACTTCACTAAAATAAACAGTATATACTGCACAGTTTTGTCTTCTGCTGGCTCTCATTCGTAACTGACGTACTTAATTGACTTGTAAGTCACATTGTAAGAAACCTGTCTTAAGACTGTTATTTGGAGTAGCAATAGGGGTGGCAGTATAATGTTAATTTCTATTTCCATGTGACATTGTACATATATTCCATCACTGCTAAAAGCAGAATTGAATGATATTGCTCAACCATTTCCTTCATTACACAGTGTATCTGTCGTATTCACCTCTAAATACATATTTTCAATCCTTTTAGAAAGTAGACACTCGATACTGATTCTGTTCCAGATCACTTGTTAGTAATGATACTTATGGAAAACCTTGGCCTTGCCAAGATGAAAAGCAAATAAAACATTAGTGACAAGGTTTGCAAAATACAAACCAATGTATATTTGTGCTTGGTGTTCAACATTAAATCATGCACAATAAAGACATATCAGTGACTTGTATTTTAAGTAAAATACTTGCATGTTTGATTTTGGAGCACACTGAATGAAGATTACATACATGACTTTTACAGACATATATAAATTTAAAAATGTTTTTGACTAAACATTTACTGACAATGTTCAATTTATGAACAATATTTAGTCAGTTGCTTTTCTGCACTCTTTCATCATTCAGGTCAAGGAAGATAATTTTGTGGCAGTGACAGTATCTTATCTTTATTTTTTCCTTTCAGAACACTAACATGTTTATATCCTTCCTCTAACCTATTTTCAACTGAAAAAGAAAAGGTAGTCCCAGTAGAATACCTGCAAAACATCAAATACACAGGAGTGGTAATCAAATGTAATCCAAATAGCCTTCCAAGGTGCACACTGCATGAATGACATCACTCTCCCCAGTGCATTCATTCAGCCTCTTTTCCAATAGGTGTTCTGATACCGGTCATCACATTCAATGATAGTAAAGATCTATTTCCAATACGGGCATGCTTTACAGTCTTGACTGGCACTTCCCGGGATGAGAAAATACAAGCTTGATACCTTTTTGCATCTATAACTTTTGGATTTTACGGACTGGTTGACAAAGCCCACCCACAGTTTTCTTTATTGCCATGCAAATATTCTAAGCCACCAAAAGCCTGAGCTGGGATTCAATTAGATTTTTTCCCCTGATATACTAACTAAACTTGTTTGTCAATATACCATATCCAAGTTGCATGTATTTTGCTCTTAATAAGAGGAAAGGACATATTCTTTGTTTCGTTTTTTATAGACAATTTAACTTCTTGTCTTGTATTCAAATCTTTAATCATTGGATGGTGTGCCACTATTGAGTTTGGAGAAGGACTAAAGCTTTAGGAGATACTTATTTTCTAGAGAGTAAAACACTGAAGAGGTAGTTTAGATGAGTAAAATGATTCATTGAGAAAGAATTTTACTTTATAGCTTTTAACATATTACCTTTAAAACTTCACCATATTTCAGGGTTGATGAAGTTTAAACATATTAGTTAAAAATCTTCACTTTGGACCCCAAAATGACACTCCCAGGTATACGTCCACACAAAAACTGTAGTCAAATGTTCATATACGCATTATTTACAATAGGCAAAAAAAGTAACAACAACCCAAATGTCCATTAACTGAAGAATGGATAAATAAAATGTGGTATATCATGCAATGGAATATTATTGGGCCATAAGAAGAATGAAGTGCTGACACATGCTACAATGTGGATAAACCTTTAAATCATGATGCAAAGTGAAAGAAGTCAGTCACAAAAAATCACATATTATATAATTCCTTACATATGAAATATCCAGGATAGGCAAAACCACAGAGACAGAAAGTAGATTAGGGCTAGGAGAGGATTTAGGAGAAATGAGGAGTGACTGCTAATAGGTATGGGGTTTCTTTATGGAATGATGAATATAGAGTTGACCCTTGAGCAAAATGGGTTTGAACTGTGTGGGTCCACTTGTACTCAGAGTTTTTTCAATAGTAATACTACAACACTATACAATCCACTGTTGGTTGAATCCATGGATGTGGATCCTTGGATACAAAGAACCAACTACAAGTTATGTGCAAATTTTCAACTGCATGGAGGGTTAGCACCCCTAACCCTCACATTGGTCATGGGCCAGCTGTATTCTCAAATTGATTCTGGTGATGGCTGAACAATCCTTTGAATATACTGAGAACACTGAATTGTACTTCCTAAATGTGCTAATTATATGGATTATGAATGAATAACTCAATAAAGCTCTTTAGAAAATATCTGGTTGAGAATTTCTTCTTTCTAATTTTCACAGTCTTTTCAACAAGGTCATACATTCACAGTGGTTTTTAACAATCGAAATCTTTTAAAATAGAGAACTGATTTTTTTTTTTTAATTTATAAAAGGAGAATTGCTTTGACGAAAGTTGAAAAAGGTAGTTATTCACCTTGATTTCTAAGTACTCAGATGACTACCTAAATATCCACCTATTATCTGAGGACTCTGGGTAAAATAAGGGTTAGGAGACCTACACTGGCCATGATATTTGCATCTCTTGGAGACAATCTTCATGCTGTTGTTTACGCTCTGTTGCCTTCCTGATCTGAAAACCTCCTCATATGACACTGGATTTTATTACAGGGGTAATCTTTTGTAAGTTCAAAGCCAAGGTCGTGTCCCTTCAGCTCAAATCCAGTCCTGAGGCATAACTCTTTCAGAAAAGATCATTCCACACTTGCATCACAAAGACTCTGACACATGTCACAATGAAGCAACTTCCATTAAGTTGCAGCAATGAATGTCCCTTCATCTGACGGATGCTGAAAAATTGTTCTATCTTTCCCCATTCCCATGACAGCTGTCACCATGTCATATATAGAGAAAAGTTTAAAAAAGAAAGGCCTCTCACTTTCCCGACAGTTGTCACCAGTAGCGGCAACATAATATGCAGTGTTACCAAGGGGAAATAAACACTGAATAAGAAACTAGACAATGCCTATATTGGAAGAGCCCACATTTTACTTTCATAAATCGTAGGATCAAAGGGAAACAGTAGTATCATTTATAATATTTCAGAATATCCCCTATGGAGTATATCTGTCCTGTCTCCAGTATACATCTCAATTCCTATGGCTCTGGAGAGAGCATCTACCCCAGAAAAAGCATTCAAAATATTTCACTTCACATGTCTTTAAATAACTAACTACAAGACTGGGGTGTCAGGGAAAGATGTATCAGATCAATTTAGGATGGAAGGCAAAGATTTAGGGTGTAAAGCAGTGTAACATAAAATGAGGCAAAAACTTTTAACTTGACAGGTTGATAGACTTGTTGATCTAACATATTTTCTTTTCTGAGTTCAAATAACAATACAGTGATAAAAAGATGCCCAAGAAAGAATTCCTTAGTTATAAAATTCAGTGTGGGTGGAAGGAGGAGTTCAAACTGGTCTTTACTCTTATTATTCAAAAGCAGTGCAGACCCCCCCAACACTGGCATCATTTGGGAGCTATTTATAAATTCAGAATTCAAGCCTCACTCCAGTCCTGCTGAATGAGAATTTGCATTTTCATACTTTAATGTCTGAAAAGCACTGTCCACGCTATTTTCCCACTCGGGTCACTATTCAATGTTTGGATTCTCGGGCCATGGAAACAATTCATTTCTTACTAGTTACAGCTATTAAGTAATACTGACATGAGAAAAGAAATGTAATGCAACACAATACACACCCTATTGTTAAATTAACTAAAAGTTCAAAATATCAGATTTCTCATGTGACAGCTATGCTAAAGCCTTAATATCGAGGGCAGGTTAAGAGATATTCTAAATCAACTGATATCTAAGACTACATGATTTGTTAGAGTCTCTACGGAAAATGAAACAAGCTTGTTAATACTGACTACAGATCTTTAAAATACTACATCAGTTTGATACTGAGGCAATTTGAGGTTGATGCTTACGCAAATGTGACTTTGCCTAAGAAGGTGGTGTTTCTAGATGATGAAAAGGAAGGCGCTTGTATTGTGCCGGCAGGTAATGTAATATGCTTTGAACTGGCCAGTGACATATTTCATGTGTATAACAACTGCTTAGGCAGGTCACATGCATACCCAATTCAATGATGTCTGTAGAGGATTTGCCTGCCTGGTGATGGTAAAAATAAACCCTTGAGTGCTCTGGGTTTAATTAAGGAAGCAGATTTGGAAAGCCATTGAGCCTTTAGGCTCTTAACATGAAGAATCATCCCACTCATCACTTCCTAGGATCACATGAGGTCAGGACCACTGTACCAAAGCTCAGAGACAACGTTCTGTGGTGATTGAAGCACTACTACTTCTGTGCCTCTGAGGAAAAAAATGACATCAGATGTCCACACAATTCATCACTGAAGAGTGTTCAGCCCTCAGAAAAAAGACAAAGCTGTCATCTCCTCAGTAAATCCCTCTAACTGGCTACTTCAAAACTTAGGTAAGCTCCCAGGTTACCAAAGGGAAGTTAAAAGGGAGAGAAAAGTCAATAGCCTTGGGGAAAGAATTGATAAGGCAGACAGGCACTATATAGTCTAGTACCTATTTTCATTTTTACACACTGAAATGAAATAGTGCACTAAGAGCCCCTTTTCACTTAGTTGGCATAATATTTACTTCCTAATTATTATCTTTAATACTAACAGCACTTTGCAGTTATAAAAACATCTTGTTCCAAAAAGCTCAAAATGTTTCCTCACATATCAATTCAACTCTGCTTAAGACCATGTCTCAGGAAGGGATGGCTGTACCCATACCAATGGTATAAATGTAGTTATAAATGGGTTTCAAATTAGTCAATTCGATCGACTCCATCATTTAAGGTGGGTGGAAAGGAAACACCTAAGAAATAAGTGACTTGTTGGGTAGATAGAAGGCCAGCTTTATTCACAGAAGTGAAAAGAGGGGAAGGTCTGCCTTAGTAACTTGGGTGCCTAATTACAAAAAGCTACACTCAAATGTACAACCAAGAAGTCCGCTTCAGTGATTCAGCTATTTTAGGCCAACATAATTCTGAGTTCACAAAAACATCCAGAAAATTGTTTTGTTCCTTTACTTCATATGGCCTGTATAGGATCAATTTAAATACCACACAAGTACTCTTAGCTGGAGAAATGAGCCAAAAGAGCAAAAGGAGGCAGTGGAGATGCCAAGAAAAGCCACCAAGGTCCCCAGCATAGTGTACAGAACCTCTCCTTCCCTCTCCTTCACAGGTTTTGCCCAGTGAGAATGGGCACACTTTGATAAGGACAGTGACTTTCTGTGTGTTTTATTCATCACCATATCTCTACACCCTAGAGCAGAATGAGGTAAATAGTAGATAATTTTAAAATGAATGAATGAATGAACTAGGCTGGCAATCATGAAGATGGGCCCACCTGCTGATTCTGTCAGCTGCACGGTAAGCAAGAAAAATGCAAATGCCTAAACATCAAAGCACTGTGTTCCTTTAGCAGATACAACCTGCAAAATGTCTGTTGTAAAACTACATAGCATATAGGCTGTGTCCTTGAGGGGAAAAACAAGTGAAAATTAGACCATCTTTTCTAATGCGATGTGACGTGTCTAATCTCACATAATGCAGATGTGACAGAAGCATGTGCAGGTTTCCTCTACCTGCCTGATTAGATATGTACTCTGTGTCTATGCAAAGTTATTTATTTTTTTTTAAAGGAAATAATCATCAACGTATCCCTTTCAACAGTAGTGTAAATCATGTTTGGCAACGTTAGTGCCAAATTTAAATACAAAAATTACATGTTAGTAAAACCAGTCACTGTAATTGTAGTCTATCAAACTGAATAACAGGTATATTAGATCTACTTATTTATTGAATTCTGTGTGATTAACACCATACTTATACCTGTAAAATAATGAGTTCTTAACTCTGACCCCTACAAATGGACAATGTGGAGACATATTAATGGATCTAAAGAAGCTTTGTAGGAATCCTAACACATTTTGTTCTAGTCTCCCCTTAAATTCCTTTCTAAAAGTGCATAGAATAACTTATACTAGAGGATGTAAATTATGAGTATAGATTTGAAAGCTGTCTCTAGCTTTGAAACATGAAAAAATAAATAGAGGTATTTAACATGGGTGACATGTAGCAACACAGAGCACACAATCCTACATGGCACTAAAGAGGGATGCTCATGCACTGTCCTCAGCCAACTCTGTAGATGCTCTATTTTCTGACATCTGGTCTACCTCACTCATTTATGTTTTCAGCCTGGTATCAACAGGCCCTTTCTTTGGGCTTTCTGGCTCTCAGTAGCTTTCTAGTATTACGGCATGATCACAGAATCTAGAGAGCAATTCAAGGGTTACTCTCTTGCCAGAGAAAGAGCACCATGGTGTTCTGGAAATTCTAAGCTCTATTCCTAGTCACACTACTTACTATTTTAGATAAGCCCCTGGCCCTAATAGAAGAGAATCAGACAAGACAATCTGTAGAACATTTCCAGACTTAACATTCCATGGTTTCTTGTCACTGTTTCCTCATTTGCTAGGGTGGCCCTTTTTGACCTATGACAGGGTCACCTGCATGTCCCCATTACAAGTTCTGCTACATACGAGAATGCCTTCTAAAATTGTTAATCAAAAATACTTTTAGAAAAACAGTTTTATCAATGTAGCCTTGCCCTAAGCAATTATATCTGTAAAATAATATATTTTATTTCCTAGTTACATATTTTTTTCTTTTAACATATCCATTAAAAGTATCTATCTATATCCTAAAGTCATCAGACATTCCATCAGTGGCATTTGCTTCACACTCTGGAAAAACTGCCATGTGGAGCCCGAAGTTTACTAAAATGGGTATTTTAGAGAAATTATCAGAGTCTTAGCCAGACTTTCAAACAGGTTCCTAACTCTGTGTTTCAGATAATTTTGATATTGAATACCTTCAGATACAAACTCAAGAATGTTTCCCAAGGGAAATATTTTAGTCTATCATTTTACATGAATATCTTGAATATTACTCATGTGTTATGAAATTAATTTGGAAAAAAATACCACTGTAACCAATGTATCATTCAGCCATACCCCTTGATGAACATCAGAAATTTGCAGATTTTAGCTTTGTTGTATATACACACACACAGAGAGAGACACACACAGACATACACACACACACAGACACATGCACACACACCACTTAGCTGAGAAACTGTTTTTCTCCTAATAATTAAGGTAAGAATGTTTAAAAGTAAAGTCATTTTTAAAGCTTTCACATCTCTTAGAGGCACTCGCATGCCACAAAAGGTACTTGCAACAAGAAATATAACACTACAGGAGAGGTTAACGACAGCAATCAAATGAATACCCTGGTGGATTCCTGCAGGGAGAGGTAGAGGGGGGACTCCAGGGAAGGACTGTGTCAGTCTAAATCTGCTGCTTTTCTTTGCTCTCAGCACACTGCCAGACAGCTGGATGGGAGGAAGAGTCACACACCTTGAATTACCAGATTCACAGTTAACACACACATCATAAAGATGCCAGAGACCATGTTTGAACACATGATTTGTTCTCTTCTGGGAGATGGTGCTTGTTTCCCCACCCAGGGTCGAGCATCATGCCTACCAACCTGAAAGGTGCACAAATGCATGGAATTCTAAGCAGCACGAGGCAAAGTTCTTGCAAATGACTGTGTATAATTAGTGACATGACTCATTTAGAGGCTCTTGTCTGGTAGAAAAGGGCATTTATCTGACTGCTCCAGAGACCTAAACATTTTACTCTGGATACGATGCTTAGTAGAGGAAAAGTGAGGTGAAATGATTTCAAGAAATCCTTCCATATCATGGCGCATCACGCCCCACAATAAGAATGTTAAATTTACTTGTGAGCGGTTGAAGTGATTTAATAAAATCAAACTCCTAAAATTTCCTGGTCACCTCTCCTGGTACTCTTTGAGGTCGTACACATAAATGGTGAGTGTGTGTGTGTGTGTGGGAGATCAGAAACACAAAAAATGGATAGAAAAATCAAGACAATTCACTAGCAACCTGTATGGACAGCTACACAATGTTTATGAATACTTACCACATGAAACATGATACCCATATACGCTATTCCAGAAGTCCTCACTAAGTAAGACAATTCACACTGATGCTACAGTACACACTCCATTTACGATAATTCTATTTTTAAAACTTGTTTGAGCAGTTAAGAGCCAAAGGCATTCCTTTTTCTCTGTGTCTCCTCACTGATTTAAATTTCTTCATCATTTGCACAGTAACTTAGCAATACCTATGCCAATTCATTTGGAATTAGTCCCAGTGCCCTGACACTTGGTATTTTTTCACTCACTCATCACAATACCCTCTTTCCTCTACTTCCTTATTTACAATGTGTTTTTTTGTGTGTGTTTTTTTGTTTTTTGCAGAGCACTCAAATTTCCATCCCTTGATATAGGGTTTCCTTCTGGCAAGCCTTAAATCTGCCTCCTCGAGTTCCCTTTGCCGAATGCGTGGCACAGTCAGCTTCTCTAAATTCTGTCATAGCCTCAGAATCTGTTGCTCTGCATTTTATATCTAACCACAGAAATACTTTATTCCCTTGCAGCTCCTCCTGATATGCTTCAATATTAAATCATACTGGTCCTTCCTAGAAACAACAGAGAAATTTCATGCTGATATGCAGAAAGACTCATTCCTACGTTGGAATATAAGCAGACAGGAAACCATGAACAAAACCTACTGCCACATATGAGACTGATTTACAACTTTACTTTTTTAACTACACAATAAAACAGTCTGATAAACCACTGGAGCTATTAACTAAGTGATACTGAATTGAACATCTCAACCCATCAGATCCACTGGTTTAAAACCAAAAGTAGTGCCCCTGAAGCTGCCTGGTAACTTTATAATCAGGGATTTGAGAGACACAAATTATCAGACATATCTGTCACCATAATATTTTTTTGCATAGAAATAGTACTTAAGTACAAATCATTTTGGTCATGGAAGGATGCACAACTATAAAGCTGAGGAATTATTCCATGTTACTGATTCTACTTACTACAGGGCCCGCCACCTAAAAAGTCAGGATATCTACCCAATTTTATGAGATGTGGAAAATTAATTTTATACTCTGCATGGATCACATCAAATACAGTCTATGAGTTCAATAAGGAATAACATTAATATTCAAAATAAGCCACATAGACAGAGATGTCCTAATAGTGAAACTTGAGAGAAAAATTAATATTCCAACTTATATTTAAAAGCTGTCCTAACACTACCCTTTTCTGGAATAAGCAGCAAAGCCCATCCAAGCTATTAATGTCATCGAATGGTCACTTAAAATCCATCTCATAGTACACACACTGGATGTTAAGATATATATATATAAATGTTGTAAAGTGTTAAGTAGAATATTAGCCTGCAATTATTTTGTGCCATTCCAGCTATTCAGTCAATGTGTATGCTCATTTCATTTACAAGTGAAAGAAACAAAAAACACTGTCATCCTTGTATTACAAATATCAATTCTGAAATTAATTTAGCTTCTTCCAGTACTTGTAGTGAAGATGATCAAACAAAATTTACTCACAATTGGGTTTGAGTACATCAAAAAGCCCCAGAATCACTAGTGATGGTTCAGTAACTTCATCATTTGTCGATTTTAACTGACAGTCTTATCTCGTAATGAACAGTTCTAAGATTACAATAAACATAGAATGAAGAAAATTTTCCATGAAGCTCTTTTTCTTTTAATGTTCTTGGATGCTACAAAGTTGCCTGCATGATTATGCTGTCAGGTATATATTTCATACTAAAATCATTTATGGCTTTTTATTTTCTATACCATTTAACAAGACTGCCATTTTTCATGGAAAAATAAAATCCTTTGGTGAATATTTTTTCCCTTTTTAAAAATCAAGCTCTTTAATATCCTGCAAAACTGAAGTGGATTCTCATTTGTGAAATTTTGTTTTTGTTTTATTTTTAAATTAAATGTTGTCAGCTGAATACATTAGGATGCATCCTGCTTAGTCACCTTCAATTTAGAATATAAGATAAATTATTCCCTTACTTTAAAAATTAACATGGGAAATCTACACACACATATATACACACCCATAACTTTCAGTGTGCCTTCTGCACACACCTGCCTAGGACTAAGTAAACATAATACACAACAGAGCAGTGTATCAGTGTATCAATTATACCTCAATGACCTCTCATAAGAAAAGGTGACAAACAACTTCCGCAAAGAACAGGCGATCCTAATCTTGTTTCTGTTTGACTTTAGAATAAGTCACTAATGAAAAAACAGAGGAGGGAGGCAGGAAAAAACGGAACCAGGGACAGGGTAGAAAGAGAGGGAGTGGAGATAGAAAAAAGAAGGAAGGAAGGAAGGAAGGGAGGGAGGGAGGGAGGGAGGGAGGGAGGGAGGAAGGAAGGAAGGAAGGAAGGGAGGAAGGGAGGAAGGAAGGGAGGGAAGAATAGAGAGAGGGAGGGAGGAGAAGGGAAGAAAAGGAGGAAGAAAGAAAAACAAGAATCCAATTTGTTTTGGATGACAATTATATCACATTTTGCCCAGTCCCGAGGCAATTTGAAGGGCTATCAGGAGTGAGTGAGAGGCTAGGATGAGGTGTCATGAGATCATGGATTTTCCTAACCTAGAGAGTATCTTAGAAATCATACCATTTTAACAGGGGATACTGATGCACAGAGAGGCAAAGTGCCTTTTTAGAGCTTGCACAGCAGCTGAAAAGAGGTTAACTTAAGCGTCTGCTGGGCCAGGTGAAAACCTAAGGAGCAGACACTGATATTGCAGAGTTGAGGTTTACTAACATTTAAAATCATCCCCCAATTTTTTAGGTTATTAAAGTCATGCTTTTTCCATTCAACCATATTCACTTTTGAACGTCTCTTGGAAAGAGTTTACAGAACTTCCTGCTTCACCTCATATTTGCGGGTGCAACCCATCTAGCAGGGATAGAGTGCTATCTGTATGCAAAAAGGACCTGCTGACAAATGCTGCTGAGGATGCTGTGAAGTTCCCTCTGTGCTTAGCCCAGCAGCTCTGGGACAGACATGACAGTAAACAAGGGCCCAAAGCACAGCTGCCAGGGGGCTTTTCTCTCTTGCTGTGCCCCTTCTCACAGCATTCTTTACTTTGTTCAACTCTAGCAGCTTCTGGATGCTGAGGGAGCCCGGAACTGGGAACAGCCTGGAAATTATCTACAGGGCTCATTTGGTGGATTGGTACTCACGCTTGCAAACGCATAGAGAGATAAACTCTTTTTACATACAAAATGCAAGACTTTTATTATCTTTTATAGCAGTGAAAATTTATTTTGAAGGCCAATCAAATCACCATGACTTTAAAAGCCCCTATTACAAGGTGTATGTAACACCCATCTGGCCTCCCCATCTGTCAAATGACCAGACCCTAAACTAACTCCTGAAGCATCCAATCCCCCTTTCTACAGATTAAGCATAACTGAGGATACAGTGTCCCAGTTTTTATTAAATAGTTAAAATATTTCTAAATAATAGGAGCACACTATAAATCTTGCAAATATCTCTTGGAGCTTTGAGGTGACCAGCCGCAAAAAAAATAATAATTTTAACATCACAGGAGTTGACATTTCTAAATGTTTGAATGGAAAAAAAGAAGTCAAACTTAACTACTTCAGAAGAATACCTCTCTACAAAGGGCAAAAGTTCCTGCTAAATACACACACACACACACACACACACACACACACACACACACACACACATACACATATATATGTGTATATATACACACACATATATACAGAAGAATTCAGGAGTCACACACAAAATTGAACTTCAAAAGAAAACAGCACGTACTAAATTATTTAGACACAAAACAAACGATTGTACAAAAATCACTGGACCTTAACTACTTCTATTTCTGTTCCTTACACCATTTTAAATAAGATCACACCTCTGCGAGATCACATACTTGCACTAGTTAGAAAAACACAAACTATTATTTAAAATATAGCTGAGACTTCCTCAGTAACCATCACTCACACAAGTCAGCTCAGTTTGGGAAGAGGCATGAGGCCAATCTTCTGCTTAGGGGAAATGTAACTAACCATCAAATCCACTTGCCATTATTTCAGATTTCCATATTTCAGACCCTTAAACACACTTACTTTTTTGCAGAGAACAGAATTCTCCTCAAGGACAGCCCTGGGACTGTTGGCTACCCAGAGGTACCACGGCCATTCTCCGTTTGCTTCATCTTGCCAGATGTTAAGTGCTCTTTATTGGTTTGTTAACTTCTCCCCTCCAAACCTCAAGCTCTGAAAATGCCGGTGCTCATGTACACAGCCATCTATTTTGAGTCTTCTCCCCCTTGCATCATTCCCCTCAACCAAATCTAATGAGAACATCCTCTGTCCTCACCAGTGAGACACTTTGATGCTTCACAGCCTGTGGTTTCTCTCTGCTTTGAAACTTACTGCCTATTCAGAAAAATTGTATTTCCACTCCGGAAACTGCGGGATCCTCCGGCTCCACGGACTCAAGCTCAATGAGGACACTTCGATTCCCCTTTGCAGATAGGAATGATTTGAAGTTCACTTTGGTTCACCTCAGCTCTGGCCACGGGTTCAAGGAGTTAAAGCCTCTTATATTCAAATTCTATTCTTCCAGCAGCTCAATTATTCTACTTTCAATCCAGGAAGAAAAGTGTGGTTTATATTTAGGTTAGGGGAAACCCAGGCCAAAAATCCGTATACCCTTTTCCACAGTGATAACAATCTTTAATTTCACTAAGCCATTGATCATTTGGAAGACACCATGCAAACATTATTAACAATATTAATTTCTAATATCATTTTTATGATGAATTCATCTTGCATAGATAACAAGTACTAATTTGATAGGTTGCATTTGGAGACATATGAAAGATAAATGAACCCAGAGCTGAACTGATAATTTTTGCTTTTTTAAATTTCACATCTCCATAAAAAGTAGTGCATTCAAAAGCAAAAATGGGCTAAACATACTCTTACTTTTCAATACCATCCCTTAGAATGAAAAAAGACATATATACTTTATATTTGCAAATATTCCTAATAGTTACCCCCACACCCCGCAAAGTTTCTAAATAGCATGCACCTGAAAAACAAGAGAAACTTTCCTGTTTCTGCATTTCTTAGTAGCAGGAGAGAGCCACAAAATAAACTATCTTAAATAAATTCTGGAAACACTGACACAAGCTTCTTTTATACAGAAATGCAAGGAAGATGATCTCTTTACATATATGCATTACTTCTACTTACATTTTTCTTGCAATGGCCAGAGATACAGAAGATAAATATATGCTCTAGCCATCCTGAGCACCACAGACAATGCACGCATGCTTCCAAATTTCAAACAAAGCCAATAATTTTTAACTTCCATAAAAGCGTTCTAAAAGGTCTCTTATTTCCTTGTAGGAATCAATTATAAAAGAGATCTGACAGAAACAGCAAGCTCTAAACAGATCACACTCTGTCTCACCAGCTTGATTCAACAAAGAGCGATGGAACAGAAAATCAAATGCAGCTTGCAAAGTCACATTCACGTGGAGCTGTAGGGAGGAAGAGGGGGAGAGAAAAACCTGGTACTTACAGACTGCAAAGTAAAATGTCCCAGTTTCGCTTTCCATGTTACAGCAAATCAAACAGAGATTTCAGCTCTCAGCAAGTCCCTGCTTCCACTACACTGATCATCCACGCAGAACAGGCCCTTATGGATTGCTTAGGCAGCTGGGAGATAATGGGACCATATCCTCATCTGGGACTAGAGATGCTGAACTGCTCTCCGCTGTGCACTGCATGGCTCTCTGCCAGCATTAATCAAGGAGGACCCAGCTTTGTGGCTGTGTTCCCCAAAGGATCGACATAATTAGCGCATGAATCAAAAACGCACACTGGGAGAATCACACACATCTCTAACTGGCTCTGCTCACATCGAACCTGATTAGGAAATCAACTTGGTTCCCCGATCAAATGTGTTCAACCTTTCAAAGATATGCAGAGACTCGCACAGCTGTTTATAGATTTCAAGGTGGGGGGGAGTTTAAGGCTTCCTTCCCAATGGGCAATTTATGTAATTCCTCAACTATAGAATGTAATTACACTGGTTGTTAGGTATATATGGTGGGTTTGCCCTGTGATTTGGTTTGTCTGTTAGGGTTACTTGCGGCTCCCAGGAAGCATACAGGCTGCAGCATTGCCCCTCTGGATTATATGGGACGTGTGCCCATATTCTTTGCAGATCTAGACTTTGGGGAGACTGGTTAGACTCAAAATAGTCTCTTTGCGGGCATTTTATGTCTCCAAATATATGTTTCTTCTTGAGTCCTAGCAGTCCAGGGCATTCAAAGCAGAGGGTTTGGCATGGAACTCAGGACACCAAGTATTCAAAAGGAACTGGTAATGTTGATTCCGCTTGTGTAACTGGAATAACACTCTTCTTTACTCTGTCTGCACGGTGATACAGTCAGGAGTTGCAAACTAGTAGCCTGTGGACATGCTTGGTTCGGCAAGAGAGAGATTTTAGAATTTGAATGTGAACATTTTTAAACAGAACATGTGTTCTGCACTTTACCAAACCTGTGCCGACTCCTGCTTTTGCTCATATATGCTACCTGCCAGCCCTTGAAGATATTTGCTTATGTAAATTTGACCTTAGTTAAGCAGGTGTGGGTTAGAGATGTAAAACTTTCCATTTCAGAGAAAGGAGACAGCTCTTGTGTCACTCATCAAAGGCTGTGATTAAGGCACCCATGTGATAATTTAAAGTTCCAACACACACAAAAAGTTGCTTATAATTAATAGGCCTGTGTGATAAAGACAGGGCAGATATTAGGAGGAGAGAAACCCTGAGTTCTTATGCTCATCTTGCTATAAAAATCAGACGACCTACAGTATGACTGCACCTCTCTGAGCCTTGTTTTTCTTATCTGTACAATGGGGCCTTGGTCCAGATCTCTGAGGACTCTTGCAGATAAGACAGTCTACTATTGTTCTAAGAGCTAGAAAGTGGATCTCCGAAAGAATAGTGTTTATACTTCATAGCAGTGACCTGAGGAACGGGAATGAAATAAATGTATGCTTTTTTTTTTTAAACTGTCCTCAATTGGGAGGTCTCTGTTACCTTTGAGGGTCCCATGAGAAACTGGCTGATACGCAGCTGTTTTAGAGAACTAGAGGCAGCATGATTTATGTGAGTAAATTATAAATGTGTAAAAGGAAAAAAAAAAAAGGCCGGCCAGAAGATGGTTTGGGCTATTTCTACACACACTATTTCTGCCTGAGAGTAAAACATCTGGATGAAGAACCAAAAGTCTGGTCAAAATGTTTTGTCTTCATGGTGTCAATCACCAGATACTTTGATTTGTGGGGAAACAGTCTTTTTATATTTAAATGGGATTATTCCAGCTTACTTTCTTACACTCCTACTATCCAAAGTAAAGAAAGATAGGGTTTCTCTTCACATTGTCAGTCACGCCATCTTTTGTGGGAAAATATGTATCATCAAGGTCAAGACAATCCAAACTGTCCTAGGGTTTTGATACTGGTCTCAGGGAATCACAGAAAAATGGATCCACACTTTTCTGATGCTTTACTCAATAACTAGAAAAATAACTCACCCAAAGGACACAAGATTTTGCAAAAGATGTATGCTACCAGATCTTTCTGTGTCCATTACCAACTCATTCCAAACTAGATACAAGGCCTCAAGTAGACTTACTATCAATAGTTAATAATAACAATATACAAAGTGAGGGATGATGAAACTATAATTAAACTTAAAAAAATTCACCAGACTTCTGAGTAATTTTGTGTTGGTTCAATATGTTTGTTTTTGCAACTATTTTCAATCCAATTTCTTTAAAGTAACCCATTTTAAAAAAAAATATTGGGGTATTCTTGCAAATTGGCATAACGTAAAATGACTGGCAACAAATTTCATGTTTGTTATTTTTATCTGGCTCATTATTATTGAGACTTTAGCACATCTACTTCACGTGGCTCATGTGAGGTGCTGACAAAAACAGGTTAATTAAATAGCAATTGTGCATCTCAGTTATATTAGCAAACGTATTGCTGCAGCAAATGAAAACAGGAGCAAATTAAAATACAAACTGTTTATTCAGTGGTACAGTCAAAATAAATAGTTTAATTAGTTTTAAGTTGTATTCAATCTCTCTTTGCCTGGTAATTACTTTGATTCATCTTTGATTATGGTATGTGATAGATTCACTTTGACATCATGTGATTTGCACTTGTTTCTAATGGTAGGTGATAATTATTAACTAAAAATCTCTAACTTCCATCAATTCTTCATACACTACTACCCTGAGACATATCATTTAAAATATGGTTTATAAGAAAAACCTAAATCTGGGAAATGTCTGTGGTTTTTCTTTATTTTAAGGTCAAAGCCAACATTAATGGCAAAATAAATATAGCAAAGAGAGGGAGTAAATGACCAAAATGATTAGTAACTGCAAACAAAAGAGACTGTCTTCATACAGTAGGACCTGATATATTACCCCAGAATGTATTTTGGAAGCCAAAAATATACAGTGATTGTTTTAGACTTTATGTGGTAACTCCAAGAAAGTGCATCTCTTTGGAATTGTCAACAATCTATATTTTTAACAACACTCTTGTCAAGGCTAATAAGGACCTGGGGAATGGGGCCCCTGAGGTCTTTTTCTGGCCACAACACAAGATTCAGCAAGTTAAATACAGTTCTGAGCTTCAGCAAATCTAGGGGGAAAATGAAAGTTATGGCAGTAATTTCCCAACAGGTTGAGGCTTAGTCAATATTTTTTAATGCTTTGGAATCTTCAGCAGTAAGTCACTTGATGTGCATATAAGTGCTCATTGCTTCTTCTACAAAGTATTCATACTTCCTATTCCTTGCCTCTCTCACTAAAAGTCAGAGCCAAAAGCTGAGACAACTGACATTTCTCCAGCTGAGAACAAAATTTCAAAGGAATGGACGGTTCAGAAATCACTGCCCCAGGGCACCCACTGGAATGACAATCTAAGCAGCTTGACTGGACTTCCTTTTCTAACTGAAAGTGATGGAGCCAGTAAGAAATTAATCAAGAAACAAGCCACAAGTATGGATCCACAAGAAAAAGTGTGCAGCCATATTCATTTTCCAGGCTGTTGTAACAGTAATCCACCGAGACCAGGGTCACAAAATTAAAACAATCTGTAGAGAAAACAGCCTATTTTGAAAATTATGTCACAATGACATCAAATTGACCTATAAGCTAGATTAAAATGCAGTAAGCCTTAATATTTATCTACCACCAACTGCTCAGAAGTTTGGAGCCATCGTTAGCAAAAAGTGTCAGTTAATTTAAGGTGTGCATGCATGGGCCTATGTGTTTATGTGTGTGTGTATGTGTGTGTGCATACATGTGTGTGTGGAGAAAGATAAGGAAAGAGAGAGAGGAAGAGAGACAAAGTGTAGGCAAATGGTTTTGCAAGTGGTATTGCTCATTTACTTTTAGGGGTGGAACTGATTTATCCTCATTACACTGGCCAAAGAACACATACTGATTTTCTTACCGTCTGAGAACAAAAATTCTATTCCTCAGAAGATTCTGATCTTTCTTACAACAAAAACGGGAAGTTTTAAAAGACGAGTTTTTGATTGTCACAACTCAGGGGAGGGGGGTAAGTGGCATCTGGTGGAAAGAGATATTGCTAAACAGCCTGCAATGCACCGGACATCCCCTCCCTCAAAATGATCTGTCTCACATCGGAGAAACCCTGACCCAAAGGAATCTTGATGGAGTCCTCATAGTTAAAATTCTTAAGAATTCAGAGCTAAGATGAAAAACTGACCAAGTTTAAATGGTATTGCTCTAAATATAGCTGCAGTAGCAAATGGACTGTTTTGCCTTGAACGTTACTTTAGACTTTCCAGTATGCTTTCACAAAAATTACAATATTCAGTACAAGAAGCTAGTCCAAAAGCTGAGAAAATACTGTAATTCCAAGTCTATTAGCGCAAACAAACGTGGGCCTTGGAACAAATGGCTAGTGGCATGACGAAGTGAAAAAGTCAAGTCAGCACAAGCACCCACTATGGCCCTCAGCTCCCTCCTGCTTCTCACAAAACCAAAGAGAACTGAGAAAAATGAATCTCAGTCCAGCTCTGTTACCCTCTCCCGCCCCCCCACCATGGAAACCAATGAACACAAGTCTATGGCAAGTGGACGGCCATGTAATTCCACACATATTTTTTTCTTTCTATCTCTGCTATCTCCCCTAAACAGATGGGTATCTTTTTGTATGTTCCCATTTCAGGAATGTGATTTCACTCCTGAAATAGATACACTTTTAATACAGATTTGGGATTAAATATGCCTCAAATATGCTTCAATTCATGGACCTTCCTTAGGAACTCAGTTGTAAGACCTCTCTTGCTTACTCATTCAACAACAACTTATTAAGCACCTACTAAATTCATTGTCCATTTAAATTATGGGGGAGAGGAATCAAATCTCTCAGCATCTGCTTTTCTTACAAACTTCATGCATTTATATGGTATCCCCTACAACATCCCGTCTGGCTCAGAAAAAGTTTACTGCATTTCTCATCATCCACTAAAGTTATTATTATTTATAAACAGCTTTATCACATGACTCCAGCTCTAGTGCTGAGCTCTTCTGTCAGCTCCAGGGAGGGTAGGCGCTAGGTAGACGGCAAGAGCTTTTCGTTTTATTCTTTGGCATCCGTTGCATCAACTGCAAAAAGCCTTGTTGTGGCTTTTACATGAGGTGAGTCACAGCTCACCTTTGTTTCTTAAAGTGAAACTGTTTCCCCTTAGATCTGCTGCAGCTGGAGCAAGATGAGAAAAAGGTACCCACAGGATGTTCACTGGCAGAAGCAGAGCAAAATCCAAAAAGTTCTGTACTTGGTAAGATTACCAATGTTACTTTAGGAAAAAAGTGAGTGCCTGATTAGAATGGGTTAAAACTATTCTTATATTTTATGGATCAAAGAAAAGGAGAATAAGATGCCTGCTTTCCTTCCTACCTGCTTTGAGAAAATGGGTTAAAGGTTTTTTTCCAAAATGGACTGATTCCCAGATACAGAGGAGTAGACAATTTTAGAACACATGTAAATCAAAGATTAAGAGAGAGTTCGAGATTCTCTCTAGAAATTTTAAAAGCTGTTTTCAGGGAAACTTCTTTTTAAATTCATACCCTTCTATCCTCTGTATCTATACGATGTAGAAACACTACTAGCAAACGACAAATGTAGGGAAAGCAACCTTTAATTCTAGGAATCTAAAGTTTATGTAATCTATATGATATAGCCACATAATCATATGTATCTTTAAAGTATACCTCTGTTCTTATGCTAAGTGATTATTTGAGACTCTGCAATTTTAACACAGTACATAATTTTATGGGGTGGGGGATATTACAGATTTATTTTGAGCAGTGAACAGTACAGCAGGAGGAAGACTTTTGTCCAGAGACACACTTTTTTCCTGCCACGGCCCATCATTATTTTGAGAGTTTATTATGTGTCAGAAACCACTATGCACTTTACATGGATTAACTGAATCTTCACCGCAACCCTATGAGTTAGGTGTGTTTACTATTCCTGTTTCATAGAAGAAGAGACTGAGAACCAGAGATATGAGTAAGTTGTCCAAGGGCTCATAGCTCATAAATGGCAGGTTTGGGGTTTTTTTTAAACTTTATTATGTAGAACTTTTATTTTTCACTGTTGACAATTTCTTTTTCCTTTTCCAATCATGTTCATAACAGAAAATGTTCTTAACTGTGTTTGCCTACAGTGAACCAATGGTTCTAAAGTTTGAAATTTTAAAACAGGCTGATACAGAATAAAGCAAATGTATTAAACCTCAAAATTGGTGGGTAGGGTTGATCTAAAATAACATACAAAATGTAATAATTTTGGATAAGATTATAGAGCACTATTTTCAACTTGATCATCTGGACTTCCATCTGCCCCAATTTTTTTTTTTTTTGAGTTATTTCAAACTTAGAGGAAAGTTGAAAGAATGGAACGTTCAATACCCTTATATTTTTGACCTAGAACTAATGTAAACATTTTGATGACTGCTTTCTGTTTTTAGTCGCTCTTCTCTCTCCTTCTCTTCTTCCTTCTCTCTGTTATATTCATTTTTTCCTGAACCATTTGAAAGTAGCAGACGTCCTAACACTTTACCCTTAAGTCACTTTAAGAATTCGCCAAAATTTTTTTTTCAGTATTACTGAGGTATCACTGACACATAAAACTGTAAAATATTTAACGTGTATAATACAATAGTTCACCAAACAATGTTTTTCCAAAGAACAATGACTTTCACCTATATAACCACAATGTGAGTAAGGAAGCCAAGGAGTGTAACACTGATAAAAAACTATCACTTACTAAATACTCTCTGGTTAGGTGACACTGAGATCTCGGTGCACTGTGTTGGAAGGTACGTATTGTCAGTTTATACTGTTACTGGTGGTATTAAGTTTGATCTCCAGATTTCTGTTATAAATGTAAAAGTATCATTTTACTTTTGTAACTAGTAAGTAATATTTGGAGAATACTTCATATATGTCATTTTCTCAAACAGCTTTCACCTGCTCATTTTGGCACACATTGATGAACCTTGACTTAATTTTCACAACCATGGTTAGAAAATACCTGGATTCTTTGACCTCAATAATTTGTCAATTTATTTTCTTAAAGGATCCCAACCTACTCACTCTACCCTCTCACACAACATCAAAGTGGTGCTAATGGAGGCCATCAGGAAATTTCTGCAAGTTTTCTCATAAGTTCTTCATGAAAATTTATTACCAGCTCCGGAACATATAAAGGTGGGAAGAAAAATATAAAATTAACCATTTTTTTTGAGGGCAAGAGGGAAATTGTCTGGATAAATCTGGATATCGCTCTTCTTAGTGATGTCTTAAATTGAATAATGAGACACCCCCCTTCATATCTATAAATGCTAAAAATACTACAGTTATCAGATTAGGGTCACTTTCAGCTTCTGCAGAATGCACTCTATATTTAGGAGCCAAAGAGTTCCTTTCAGACGTTTTAAATTGTGCCATTTATTGATCTCTAAACCACTCTGTTTTGCTGTAGCATTTTTCACCTGAAAATGAATAAAAAATGAAAAGCCCTGGTTGAAATCCATTCTCCACAGTGATGTCAGCGTGCCCTTTCCAAAACAGAAATCTAAACATTATCCTCCTGTTTAAAATGCTTCAAAAGACCCTATCAACTCCCTGATCAAACCTAAACACAACCAATTCATACCTGGTCCCCACTCTAATGACCGCCTCCCTCAATGATTTGTGCTTTCTATTCCATTCACCAACTAGGATTTTTTTCCTTTTCCTTCCTTAAAAACTTCACGCTACTTTTCCCCTCCATGCAAATATATTCTCTCTTTGGCTGTAATGCTACTCTACCCGAAACTCCTTCATCAGAAAGTACTTCTAGTCTTTTAGAAGTGGTTCTAACTATCAAAGTGTAAGGGTGAACACTCTGGAGTCAGACAGCCTGGTAGCCTAGATACTCCACTTACTAACTGTGTGAGCTTGAACAAGTTAACTTCTCTGTGCCTGACTTTCTATATAACGGTGATAATGATAGTAACTATCTTCATCATGTAACTATCCATCTATTTATCCCTCTATTCAATACATTCATTAATCTAAAAAGAACTATTTCAGGATGAAGCATTTCTGAACCCATTCTTCCTCCTCCCCCACCCCCCAGGACAGTATCACTGTTGTCTTTGCTCTCACATGATCTTCAGGCACACTGCTCTGTAATTATCTGGTGATACAACTATTTTGTCTACTAGAATATGACCTCCTCAAAAGAGCTATGACGTCCTGTTCAATTTTGTTAACCCAGAATCCAGCTCAGTGCTGTAGCTCTGTAAATGTTTAAAGAATTAATGATTTTTTAACATGCGTGGCAGTTACAAAGCCATGCAACAATATGGTTTTCATCAGGTTCTTGTATCATTTGACAATTCAGTCATGGGTATTAAAATGACAGGAGTAATAATAATAAAAGCATAGTCATTAAATTTTATGAAAGAGCTTTCACATCAGATTCAGACACCAGCATTCTATCTTGGTTGTTTAGTAGTCAAGTATACTCAGGTAAGTAAGTTAACTTTTCTGGGAAGTTCTTTTTTCATCTGCAAAATGAAGAAGAAGTCCTAGAAACATGGTGGGCTAAAACACCTCCTTTAAGCGTCATAAAAATGCTGGTTAAAAGAATAAAAGAAATACACCAAAATAACATGTATGCACATGTGTATAGTAGAGCCTGAGAGGAAAAAAAAAAAAGCCAAGACAGAGTAGCAAGGTTAAGCTGACGACTGAGGGCCTATGAGCCCTGAGAGCTGGCTGGGATGTCAGGCCACACATCTCTAGGTGTCATTCACATAGGACATGATGTAAATTACTTCCTGAAACTGCAAGAAAGCATCTCTGGGGGCTAGAGAATGAGCTGTAATACCTGACAGGAACAGAAGAGGCATAAAACTGAAACTTTATTGCCAAAAATGCAATCAGTATTTACTAAGCACCTATCAAATTCCATGTATAAGTATTCACATGCATTTGTGATAACATATATAAAAATAAAAAATAGAAATAAGATGGAAATATTAGTACCTCACGATCTAAATACTTTTTCCTAACATTGACTTACTATATTCCAATGGGGCATTTAAAATTATTTTGTCTGTTTCTAATTCAAAGGACAAGTGGTTATTTGTGGGATAGAGAGAGGAAGAGAGAACAATGAACGAGTAAGTGAAATGATTCATTCAACTCATCCTTATTATCTATTGGGTGCAAATCAGTGAGCTCGTTTTAGCCACATTTAGCCACACAAATGGACAGCGACAATTACAGAGTTATTATCCCTCGTGAGGGAGACAGACAGCAGATAAGCAATCAATAAGTAAATTAAATAATTAGAAATTCTATTAAGAACTCTGCAAAAATTTTTTTAAAAAAGAGTCCTAAGATAGAGAATAATCAATTTTGGCTCTTAGGTATTCATCAGAGTAGGAAATATCAGAAAAATATTAAAGAAGTAACACTAAAAAGCAACATTAATAGAAAATATGTGAAATTATTATATTCCACAGTGCTGGCCTAACTTTACCTGGGTCTTGTGAGAATAATCCCACTCCATCTCCCAAATCCCTTCTTACTAAAATGGCGTAGGTTTCTACCTGTGTACACTCACAGACAAAGGGCATTAAAATGTTCACTGCATGTGTCAATGGCAAAATCACCGACAGCAGATATGAAATGTACCAAATTCTCGATTTTCCAAAGACAAGCTAATGAGCTAAGTCATTTGGAAAGTGAAATGTTAGGGGAATGCAAACTGCAGGGTATAGATTTCAGATGCTCTGAGGCCAGTTCACAGGGATCACGAGTGTCAAGCTAAGGATTTTACATGTGATTTAATCAGGGATGAGTGTTCATAGAAGTTTTTCTATAACTGGTGAGAAGAAAATGATGACACAAAACAGTATCAGAGGAACACTATGAAATACAATATGTAAGAAGAGGGAACACGTAGTACCCAGGAACAAGTTCCCATTTGCATGGGCAATGGTAGAGTAACACTCCTGGACTTTGCCCATGAGATTAGAAGCATCAGAACATAAGTTTATCAGTTTCCTCCTCTATTCTTACTTTGGCAACCCCTACCTTCAGAAAAGGTGTTTTCTGTTCTGTCCTCTGACCACACAGCACAGAGCCTGCCCCTTTGAGAAGGGGCCCAGGACACTAAAGCAGTCCAGGTGTGCATGTAACTGGGTGAATAAATCTGTTTAATTCAGGGGTAAATTATTAGTACTCTACTTGTCAACAAATCTATGCCATGTTTTTAACTTTATCAGTAATAAAGGTTTGTTTTTATTTCTATCAGTCTGACTGCTAAGTATGTTTCTCAGTTAATTCTGAACTTTATAAGTAAAGAAGAGAATTATTCTTAAGCCTCCTAAAGTCCCCAGGGTTTTTCCTAGAATGTCTAATAACCCAAGAAAAATTAAATGAGCTGATTAAAAGCAACCAAGTATAATTTGACCAAAATTTCAGATGTCATCAAGAATAGATGGCTTTCTTACTGGTACAATTTTGTAGTGCCAATATATTTTCAGATGGCACGAAAAAGTTGAGTTGGTGTCGAAAGGAAAAAATTGATTAACTTTCCTTTGTTTTATACCTACTACACAGAAAGTATAGTATGGTAACAAATGGTATCTGCTAGGTAGAAAGTCTTTTGTATCTTTTTAAACCTAACTTCTCTGAGCAAACCCAAGCACAAATCTAACTCTTATTGTCATGTACATAGTAAGGGACCGCAGACCAAGTGACAAGATGTGCACTACAGCCATGCACTGCGGATCACCATCTGCTCCCTTTCTGGGCCATGTTCCAGTGGCTGAACTCTAGATCCAATTTGAAGCCCTTCCTATTAAATTACTTTTGAGGCTGAAGTTTCCTATATTTAAACCAGGCCTTTATAAAAATGTACTGTATACACCACTAAAATAAGCAAATGTTCTGAAGAATTTATTCATCCAACAATCATATGATAAGTCATAGGATTAAGTGGCTAGGCATTTAATACAGGTCTAGAATTAATACTTGCTTTTCAGGATTTGAAGTCCAGTAGAGAAGTATAAAACCCATAGATACGCTTTTTAAGAGAGTTATTTATGAAAGTCCAATGGGAATCTAGAAAAGGGAAAGATTATTTCTTACTTGACACTTTTAAAAATGCTTTGGGGAGGAAGTGGTGTTAGAAATGAGAACTTGAAGGACTGTCAATTTTAGCCATTCAGAGATGGTTACTAAATGATGATTATGATGTTGAAGGTAGGTTTTCAAATAATATTTTGTAACTGCTCTACAATAGAAAGGGCCTTTCTCTAGATAAATATCATCTTCCCATTTTGGACACTGTCTCTGATGTCTAGATTCTGCTGAGGATTTAAAGGACTTTCTCCCTAGGGGAAAAAAAAGATGTATCCACAATTACAGTTTTTCATAAAATATCAAGGAATTCACAGACTTTCAGTTAAGAAACTTTGCTTTAGATCAAGAGAATATTATTAATGGGAAGCATATTGCATATAAATAGTATTTTATACTTTTTCAAGAACTATCACAGTATCACAATATGAAGAAGTAACAGGGCTATTATCATTGCCTTTGTTTTTCAAGTAAGAAAAGCAAAATATAGAGAAATCAAGCAACTCTTCCAGTATTATCAGTTTCTTTGGGAGTTCCTGGGATTAGGCCAGTGTTTATTAAAATGCCTCCCTGACCTATGGGAATTCCACTTAGCATAATTCATTTGAAACTTTAGAGAAACTGATTCAACTACATATGGGAGGAAAATCAAAATACTGGGTTGGCCAAAAAGTTCCTTCAGTTTTTAGGTAAAAATAAAAGACACATTTTTTCATTTTCACCAAGAACTTTATTGAACAATATATTCACCCTTTTGTTCCACTACCTTCTGCCATTTTCCAGGCAACTTCATAATTCCATCTTCCCAAAACTTTTTATCTTTTTGAGGAAAAGACTGTTCCAGGTGCCTTTTACAGTCTTCCAGGGAACCAAAATCTTTTCCATTAAGAGAATTTTGTAAAGACCAAAATAAATGAAATCCTAAGGTGCAATGTCTGCTGAATATGGCGGACGAATCAGAGCTTCCCAACCAAGCTGTAACAGTTTTTGCCTGGTCACCAAAGAAACATGCGGTCTTGTGTTATCCTGATGGAAGAGTATGCATTTTCTGTTGACTAATTCCGGATGCTTTTCATCGAGTACTGCTTTCAGTTGGTCTAACTGGGAGCAGTACTTGTTGGAATTAATCATTTGGTTTTCCAGGAGGAGCTCATAATAGAGGACTCCCTTCTAATCCCACCATATACACAACATCACCTTCTTTGGATGAAGACCAGCCTTTGGTGTGGTTCATTTCACTTGCCCCATGATTTCTTCCATTCCACATTATTGTACAGTATCCACTTTTCATCACTCATCACAATTTGTTTTAAAAACGGAATATTTTTGTTACGTTTCAGTAGAGAATTGTGTGTGGAAATATGGCGACGAGGGTATTTTCACTTAACTTACGTGGAACCCAAACATCAAAGCTATGAACATAACCGACCTGGTGCAAAAGATTTTCAGTGCTTGATTTGGATATTTTCAGTATGTCGGCTGTCGCCCGCATGGTATAAAGTTGGCTGTTCTCAATTAACGCCTCGATTTGATCGCTATCAATTTCAACTGGTCTACCCAACCATGGAGCATCGTCCAGCGAGAAATCTCCAGCACGAAACTTCGCAAACCACTTTTGACACACTCGATCAGTCACAGCACCTTCTCCATACACTGTGTAAATCTTCTTTCGTGTTTCAGTTGTGTTTTTACCTTTCTTGATATAATGAAGCATAATATGCTGAAAATGTTGCTTTTTTTCTTCCATCTTCAATATTAAAATGGCTACACAAAAGTTCACCAATTTCGATAAGTTTTTTAAAATGCACGCTGATATGACAGCTGTCACAATACAATCTAACAAAATTGTTTTGAATGAAGTTAAAGACAACTAGGCACTCTTAGAGCCATCTTAGGGGAAAAAAAAATGAATGAACTTTTTGGTCAACCCAATAATAATAGTTCAGGTGAAAGAAACTCATTTCTCACTTGAAGGGAAAGAACCTTAATAAGCCATACAGGGCTGGTATTGCAGTCCCATAGTATTCAATTAAGAACCTAGGCTGCTTCTATAATTTTCCTCCACTATTCTAGCTTGTTACATTAATCAAGATCACCACATGGTTCAAGGTAGCTACAAGAGCTCCGGCCACCAAGCCTGATTTCCAGGCAGCAGAAAGAAGGAAGTGGAGTGCAGGACAAGAAATCTCAATTCCCAGCTAAAACATCTCCCCTTGAAGAGACCTTTTGGAAGTCCTCCCAACTATTTCTGCTTGTATATAATTTGACAAAACTTAGTTACATGTAATAAAAATTACAACATTTTATCTGGGCACATTGCTGCTCTAAATAATACTGGTGTTCTGTTATTAAGTAACAAACAAAGAATTGATATTGGTTGGCAAACAGCAGTCTCTTCCATAATCACTACTCAACACTAATTACTCAAGCCAACAGTGAAACTCTAGTGGCAGCAATCACTGAATGAGGATTCTGAAGATGGGATTTCCTGTTGATGAGAAGATATCAACTAGATCCCTGTGTGGTCTGTGTAAAATGAGGGAGGCTAGAGACTAGAATGTCTCTCAGGCATCCTCCAGCTTTGAGGTTTTAGGACAGCAAAACTGTTACCTCATCACCTTACCTCCTAAGGAATGGTATTTTTTGACATGTAAACTATCTCCACATCTGGGAACAGTCTAGGTTAGATTCTATTAGAGTAACAAAATAAGACTATTAGAGTAGCTCCAATGAATCATTTTAGAGCAGATATTCTTTTCTTTTCTTTTTTTTTAATAAGGCGAAAAAAGAAAGAAAAGAGAACAAGAAAGAAGTTCTTATTCTTTTGGAAGTCCAATGTGGATGGCAACCTTATCATCTTGGTACCAATAGGAAGTAAAACACTCTGTAAATGATCTTGATATTTGGGGCAGGGGATGGAAATTCATAATTAAAATGAAACATTCAGGCTTACAATTTAAGAACTGTAAGATACTAACAGTAAAATATGTAGCTGTTTATAAGAACTACCATTTATGCAAGTAAAATATTCAATCAGTAAAAACAGTCCTCTTAATGCCCCAGGGTAATCAATTTTTTATGTTCATAGAATTAAATCCGTGTAACAATATAACCATCAAGTCTTTGTACAAACTTCCTATAAAACCCGATAGATTGAAAGGAGTATAGACAATACTGTTTGGATTATAAACCGCTGCCACACGTCAGATTTGTCAGTTAGGGTACCGGCCTGAGGTTCTTTCTAAGCATTATCAAGGAAGACAGCTAATCCAAGTTTATCTGCTTCGTTCCTCTCCTTCATTTACTGCAGTTTCTTAAATAGAAGGACCCAGAGTGTCATAAAATGGAATTAAATAGAAAACTAGGTAGAAAATGTAATAATAAGCTAAATGACTAAGATTCTTCCTTTCAATTATTTTACCAAAGAGGAAAAATATCTACTAAGGACACTATGGTCACCTATGTAGCTGTAAAATATGGGAAAGCAGAAAGGAAAAGAATGGCTAATCTCACCTCTGAGATCTTCAAAACAAATATACCTGGAAGCAGAAACTGCTCTCTCATTCTGCCACCTTGGAGCACTGAACAAGATCCCCCGTTCTCTACTGCATACAGCATCTCACTTCCAGTGCCTTCAGATTGTTTCTGAACACGTGAGATAAGCCTCCATGATCAAGCCCAGCCACCAGACCTACTATCCGAACCTATAATCTCTGAAATTTGGGATGCATTTAGAAGGAAGGACTCACAAGTGCTATAAAAGGGGTGCTATAATTTTAAAACTGTGTAAAATATCTGCAAAGCGTATGAACCATCTCTCGCATTAAAGTCAAACAGTATGTATTAAGCACCTATTATATACAAGGCACTATGCTAGAAACCCAGAAGGCAACATTCCCTGCCTTCAGGGATTCAACAAGTTTTTGCTGAGTAACATTACAAGAGTGCCTAAAGATTTTTTTGGAAAAAAAAAAAATCAATAAAAACCAAAACAACATGATAGAGCCTAAACTGCCATATTTTCTGATTTGCAGGGAGGTAATAAGGTATCAAAAACTGAAAACACTCCTTGTCTGAGAAGCTTACAGTATACATTTGTGAGTCAAACAAAATAAAATAAGTAAAATAAAAATAAAATAAAAACTTGTGAATGATTTGCAGATAATCACAGAGAGAATCCCAGTGTAAAGTACCAGAGTGCAATAAAACCATGACAGGCAGTCTGCTTGGTGAAGGAGGAGTCACCTCCTCATTCTTTAAGTGAATTTCTAGTCTTACAAAAGGATTTGGAGTTGGGGAATACATACATGTTTTGAGGCATTTCCGTCATACTAAATATCAGAGGCCGTAAAAACTAAAACTCTAATTAGAGGGATTTTAAACACACAGGAAAAGACAGGTTGAATGAGATAGTTCAAACTAAATGATGCAAAGTTTAAAAACTGCTTATAGCCTAGGAGAGTCTATAGCGATATGAGATAACAATTATGTCTTTTCTTACATATAGGCAACTGCATCTGCTTTCTCCCAGTATTTTCTTGTGAAAGTGCTTACACATTCACAGAATTTTTAAAAAGGGCAATAATTACCAATTTGTCCACCATGTGGATGCAACAACTGTTAACATTTTAACACATGTGTGTACACATATTTTTTTTTCATTTGTTGACCCACTGGTAAGTAAGGCTCCTAATAAGGAGGACCTGCTAGTAGAAAGATTTTTGAATCTGTTATTCTTTTATAATTTAGTTCTTCAATATTTAGAGCCAACCTTATTTTGATTGGCAATGGTAAATGGATGCATGTAGTGTGGATTTACTGATATCACAAAAAGTTGTTTCTGAATACCTACCATTTACTGGGTGGCATGGAGGGTAAAAGAGATATATTAGACACAATCTCTACCCTTATATGGCTTCTTTTATTGATTCTCCAGAATCAATCAATCGGTTGATTGAGGCTCTGAAGAAGTTTATTTCTTGCTTCATGTGAAAGATTCTACCCTCCCAGAAGCACTGAATTTTTGTCCTTAATTTTTTTAATAGGAAGTTTGTATAAACTACAGAAGATAATGTCTTGGTATATAGATTAGTGATGTGAAAATTGATTTTATCCTTAATTCATGACCATGTTTTAGTGTGAGATTTTTCCTCCTAAATACCACTAAAACATACAAAGGAGATACAGTGACTTGTAACTACAACATATATTCCAGGGTTCAAGCTATTTTCTATACATTTCTATAAATAAATGTTGCTGGCACACAAACACAAAACTGTAAATGGGTTCTGTATTAGGGTAAAAGAGTATAAAGCGGGCATTTCCACCACACCAGAATATACGTGCTTTTGAAAGACCTCACTCTTTGCAAAATGATGCACTAAAAATATGGCTTATGGGAAAAACAAATTTGAGGTAGACCACTGAAAACCCATGCAACTTTATAAGCAGCATATAAGCAAAGAATTAAGGGCACCTCCTTCAAAAACTATCATAGGTAAACTAGGCAGGCAGCTGAGCACGATTGGAGACTGCCTAGGTGGTAATCAAAAACACAGAAAACCATGCGACGGGGCATCAGGGTTTCTTGCACTGAGACAAAGCAGAATAGCAATGGGCTTAGGGTGAGTAGCACTGATGCTAAGGTGGGCCCAGGAGGAAGTGTAGCCTGCCACAAGCACACAGACCTCCTTAGATGTAAAAAGCCCCTGGTGCAGATAATTAAGGCTTTTTTCCCCCTTTTTCTTTTTCTTTTCTTTAGAGTGGAGAATGCTCTTGTCTAAGCAGCTGTTAGCTGAAGGCTTCTTCTTTCCTGGTGAAGACAATAATCCTAATCCTGCTACTTCAGCAACCTTTGTTTAGAAACACATATAACATGGCAGGACAGACTGTGTATTTAACACACATACACACACATACGTTCTATTTACAACAAAGGTCAAATCAGCAAGGTGGGTGGAACCACTACTGTTTAGAGTATTCCTTGGTCCTTAGAGGGTATATTCCTTAGAAAAAATGAGAAAAAACAAATGTGGAAGGCTGGAAGAAAGGAAAAGAAGGGAGAGGGAGGAAAAAAAGATAAAATTCCATCATTTTCTAAACAGCTGAATATGTGGCTTAGTCTAGGCGAAAACATTATACCCTATACAAGTAGCTTTAAAACTTAGCAACACGTAGAAAAGGCATTCCTAAGAGTAACTGATACAACCAGCATTATTTTAGAGTGTGGAGGTTCTAAAATGAGTACATAATGCTTCCTACACTGGACCTATGAAAATGCTCTTCAAACCCCTTCAACTCCACAGAACATGGTACTTTGGAAACTAAGAAATAACTTCTGTGTTTGTCTTTATTTCAGCTGTAGGAAACGGGAAACTTCATCCAGCAGGGAAGACAAGGTTTAGCTTAAGGGGATGGGAAAATAAACAGTGGGTGTGGGAGTGCGGGCTTCCTTCCTTCAGAGGTCCCCTCCCCCTCAATTTCATTCAAGTGAGGAAAATCTGATGAAGGATGCAACTTCACAGTTTTGTTACTCAAATCTTGGGGGGGCTTGAGAACAGCCTTAATCACTATGGTGACTTCTATTAGATTCAATATGAAAATTCTAGAATGCTTAAACATCTAATGTCTTTTGTTGAGAGGGCAAAAATAGTTTTCAACAAGTTTCTTATCCTCTCAAGATTGGCAAATCCTCCCAGATGATACGTTAAACTGAGCTATTTCAATATTTCACCAAAAAGAAAATGAGTCAATACATGCTAATGTGGAAAATATTTCAACATAAAAACTCACTGGAAAAAAAGAACTGCAAAAAGAAAGCAAGGCTGGATGCCAGGAAAATATGTGATGGAAATCAGCATGTCTCTGTAGATCTATGCAAAGATGAATGGTTTGGATTCTATTGTATTATTTATCATTCCTTTTTATCTATGATTCCAGACTATCTATTATTAAAAATGGAGCCTACATTCAATTTAAGTAACATTATGTTGGTTGCTTTTTTTCACTTGTAAGCATCCATTTCAACTGAAGGGAATGGTAATGCACTAATGCAAGGAGACGTCCATGCATTGCCATTGCATCTACTACACAAGCTCTGAAAGTTCAGACTTGTTTTGCACATTTTCCCAGCAAACATGAACTTAGATTTTTAATTGCTAAGACTTTGCATCTAAACATCTTAGATAATTACCAATAGTTGTGCTTGAAGGGTAAGTGATTATAAAATGTGCACTTTGGCTAATGCCCAAGAAAGTAGATCTGTATTAGGGATAAGTATAGATACTTTAATTACTTTAGGGTGTTAACTGGCAAGGTACATACAAGGAAGGAAAAAGAGAGAATCTAGAAGTGTCTTTTTAATCTGTGCTGACCCACAGGTTTGCTAAACCTACTCTCAATGTGCAGTCTTAAAATGTACTGAGCCATAATTTAACTTTACAAATTTATTTTCACGAACAGATATAACCTACTGGTACATTTGCTTTTGCAAAAATTAATTTACTGCCAAAGGCTGATACTGTTTCTTTCCAACGCTCTGAACGTGGCAAATCCCATAGTATATTAGAAACTGAAAAGAAACTATAGAAGACAAATTCTCAGGTATTCCTAAAATTACAATGATAAAGGAGGAAAGAGATCAATACCAATGCTACGTCTAGCCAAAGGCTTTTAAACTTTCTTGAAGTCACAGAATCTATTGTACGAAAAAGAGGGGAAACTTTCACCAAATACTGACAAAGTTTTTAAGTGCATATATGCACTTGCATTATAATTACACACAGATACAGATTTTATTTTAGTTTGAAGGAAGTCATCCATGATAAAGAGTACCTGAAAATGCTGATATTATCCTAGGCAATAATTTTGACTGTAAGCTCCTTAAAGACAAGGATTATGTATTTTCATCTCTAAATCCCCTGGCAGCAAATACTTGTACTGTACATGGATGGATGGATGGATGGATGGATGGATGGATGGATGCAGGGATGGTCTGTTGGTAAGTTGGTTGGATGGTGGAAAGGGAGAGAAAAAGGTAAACTGCTTTACAAAGATGTAACTTTCCTTGTTGTTACTTTTTAAAGTTAAGTTTAAACAATACCTCACCCGAACCTCACCAAGTAGTGGCAATACTTGTAAAAGTCAGTGCATTGGGGTAAACACAAGCATACTTCCAAATAAGCTGGGAAAGGAGTCAGGTTCAGAAATGATATGCTTATATAAACTAAAACTATTTTTAGAAATAGAAATGTCACCAACAAAAAAACACCAGGTGGAATTCCAAAAAGAAGAAAGTGAGAAGAAGGTAGGCAGACATTTGGTAGTCATCATTTCAACAAGGTTGCAAATTTTTATCTGATTTATATAAAGAAATGATCTCATAACTTGATTAAAAAAAAACAAACAGGACAATCTAATCATGTTATTTTATATAATCTTGGAATGTCATGAAAAATAGTTTGGAGAAAACGAGGGCTGTAACTTCAAGTTCAGCCACCCTCCAAGTGGTCAATTTTTACCCATTCTGATAAGGTGGTTAAATTGTCAAAAGTTCACCAATGATCAGAAATCAAAGCTAATCCATTACTCTGCAGCTGCATCCAAGTGAAAATGTGATTTGGAAAATAAAAAAAAAAAACTTATATAAACATCAACAATCCCCCACAAGGTATACCCAGTTACAAGGGTCACTGCATTCCAGGGGAGCCCAAGCATTACACCCCGATCTAGTATCAGAGGCCATTTACAGTTCTTCTTAATGCAGACACAATTTATAAACTACAAGTTATTTGTACCCAAAACAACACTATCTAGTGATGGAACTGTATTTATTGTCATATCAGGTTAGCAGGTTAACAGCTCTAGAGTAATGGAAGATGAAATTCAAATGTTGAAAAGGACTTTGTTATGTATTCAGATGAGTGTCTCGACAGCAGTCACTTCAAATATCTTCTTCTTCTACAGGTTAAGAATTTGAAGGCAATAACCTGAACGTGGACAGTTACCATCATCAAATGTTATGCTACCGACGGGAGCTTTTGAGAAAATTCCATTTCCCCATTCTATCAACATCCATTAGACAAGGAGAATACTTTGATCCAAATACCAATTTTCCAAAACCATTATGAGACAGATCGTCCAGGATAAGTTACTAGTCACTTGTTACTCAAAAAACGGAAAAAACTGTCCTTGCACGAATGGATTGCTACAAGCATGTGATGCACGTGTTAATTTGTTGCATTAAACGGGAAAGGTTTAAAATTAACTTGTTTCCCGGGTCAAAAAGATAAACAGCAAAGGAAATGGAAACAGCAGGCAAAATTATTTGAATATTAGTTTTAATCTTCTCAAGAAGGAAAAGGAAATGTATGTTCTTTTTGGATATTTCAAGGGAGAGACAAAACAAATATGTTGAAATGGTTGGGACTTTCTAGTTATAGACTGTTGCCAAAGTAGTAGGAAGATGGAAAAAATGACCAAGGACTTAATTCCTGCTGGGAAGTAGGGGAGATCTGAAGGAGAGAACACACAGTTAATATAAACTTCCATTAGTGGTAGAGAGAGAAAAAAAAAAGAAAAATCAAAGCCACTTGATAAACCTGTGACCATGATTTTACGTAGTAAAAATGAATGATTAAATAGAACTAAGTGCTAAATAAGAAAAGACATCTATGTATCAGTGAACTTAAATTTTTCATTCATTATTTTTAAAAATCTAATTTGAGAGTCACGTTTATGGCACGCATACACTCTGTGAAAGAGCTGAAATGTGGACTTTCAACTCCCTGATCACCAGATTTACATGGTACCTCAGACTAACTGAGATCTCCTGTGTGTATCACCCTTGGAAATAAGAAAACACCAAGTATGCACCTTTCTGACTTTGTGCCAATGCAATTTCCTTCTTCCTTATAATAACGGGGTTTCAACTCAACGCATCATCTTTTATATTTTTCATTAACACATGTTGACTCCCTTTTCCCCCCCTTCAGATTATTGAATATAAAATAGCAAACAATATCTGAAAGCATACTTCTAAGATAGAGTGTTTTCTATAAAACATCCTCTTCTCTATCAATGCCCAAGAGATGATTTCAAAGTAATTTAAAAATAGATGATATGTTTCAGCAACATCTCCTGTTTATTTTCTGGCCTACTAATAGCCTTTTATTAAGTAGCTGTTCCTACTGAGTTCACTGTCTTCTTGCTCGAATGTCCATAGCCCGTGACACCTCAGCATTTTCACACAGCTCATTAGATGGAGCACAGTTTAGAATACAGTGATGGAAATTAGTCCCTCCCAAAGGATTAGAACTAAAATAAACCAACCCTACTATTGGTCAAATCATCTGTGATTCCCCCCCACCCAAAAGGCTTAAGCTATGTACCGCTTTGCTTTTGCATTTTTACTTTATAGAGTTTAAGAACTATATCCTGTTTATAAGGAATTCTAAAGGCAGATCACAGACTTTAATGTTGAAAATATGAGCCCTGAATTAGGACTGCTTCAAAACTGCGTCTGCCACTCACTCACCATTTAACTAAGACTCAGGTCTGCACGTGCAAAACGGGATAAAAATATTCTGTTTGTAGGGTTGTTATAAGTATTAAATGGGACAATGTATATAGAATATTTTATACAGAGCTTCTGATATTGTAAGCACTGGATTTTATCACTTTATATAATATCATTATAAATAAAATCATTACTATAATCATTATCATCATCATGTGAACATAAAGCATGGACTCTCCAGATGGTCATCCTTCCCGCATCTACCAAAAACCTAATGTACCATTTATATCGGAAGCCTCCCTTTTGGCCTGAATCCCCTCCTAGATTTTCTGGGACTCTCTGTGTAACAGGCAAACACATTTTTATAAGGGTAAAGCTACTATAGAAGCCAGCTGCTTATACCTCTTTGCCTGCCTGAGGAAGCCAACTTGTGTCAGACTTCACATTTATTTTTGTTAAGTTTCATCTTACTGGTACTAGCCCAGCTTTTCAGGCTGTCAAAACAATTGCAAATCTTGGTTCTGGCTTCTATTCCATTAGTTATCCCTCCTAGCTGTGTCATTCACAAATTTGAAAGCACGTCTTCATCCAAAACAGTTGACAAAATATTGATGAAGCACAGCCAAGTACAGGGTCCTGTGGCATATCCCCCAAATCTTTCACTTTAGGTAAGATTGAAAATAAACACTATTAAAAATAATTTAATAGTGAAAAGACATTAACAATCACTGACTATGCTAAACAGTATTTTTAGGGTTTTTTTTTTTAAACAGTTTATTGAGGTTTAATTTATACGACATAAAATTGCCTGTTTTAAGTGTACAATTCAATGATTTTTAGTACATTTACGGAATTGCATGATTACCACTGAGTTAATTTTAGAACATTTCCATCACCCCAAAGAGATCCTTTGTGCCCATGTGCAGTCAATCCCCATGACCAGCTCCAGACCCAGGCAACCAAGAGTATATTTTCTGTCTCCCTACATTGGCCTTTTTTGCACATACCATTTAAATTGAATCATATGACACATTTGAGTCCTTTCACTTAGCATAGTATTTTTGAGGTTCATCCATGTTGTAGGAGGTATTAGTAATCTGTAACTTTTATTGCTAAATAGTATACCATTTTAGGAATATACTATGCAAACATTGTACACACAGTACCCCGCTTTAACACTTACAGCAATTGTAGGAGGTAGATGCCATACACCGGCATCCTTATAGTGAAGATGAAGAACCTGAGGCTTGGAGAAACTAAGAAATTTACTCAAAGACTAAGTGTGCTGCGGAAAAGCCAAAATCTGAACCCAGACAGGCTGACTCCACTCCAATATACTTAACCTACCCTGCCTCCAGTTTCATGAGAATTATCAGGCATTTGGAAAGTACATGCCCACAATATCAGCTAGACTACTCATCATTAGCCACATTTCCCGCAAGGATGCCATTCAAACTGCTGCCCCCTATCTTGCTGAATGACATTTGTCCTGTCCAAAAGCTGTCCTTTAGTGTACCAGTCATGAAGATAAGGGAGATTAATTTTGTGTGACTTATTTGGTGTAAATCCAAATGGATTCTCAGTCCATTTAATACCTGTGCTTTCCAAACAGAGATTTTGAAAGGATTTAGAAAGTACTCTAAAAATCCAATTACAAATTATTTATCTATTTTTAAATTGAGGTATAGTTGTGCAATGTTACATAAGTTTCAGCTGTACAACATGGTTATTTACAGTTTTTAAAGGTCATACTCTATTTATAATTATTATAAAATATTGGCTATATTCCCTGTGTTGTACACTATATCCTTATAGCTTATTTCTTTTACACATAATAGTTTGTACCTCATAATCCCCTAACCCTATCTTGCCTCTCTCCTCTTCCCTCTCCCCACTGGTAACTACTAGATTGTTCTTTACAAATGTGAGTCTGTTTCTTTTTTATTATATTCACTAGCTTGTTTTATTTTTCAGACTCCACATGTAAGTGATATCACACAGTATTTGTCTTTCTCTGTCAGACTTCACTTCACTTCACATAATGCCCTCCCAGTCTATCCACATTGATGCAAACGGCAAAATTTCAAATTAGTTTCCAAGAACACCTTTAATACATTTTATAGTCAATATTTCAGAATTTTACAGGTAACTGCTTGAAATATCTTTAAAAAAAAAAGACTTGATGCATTTTGCATAGCACACAGGTTAAGGGCAGGAAACCCAGATAACCAGACTGTCTAGATTTAAATAGTAGCACAATTTTGGACAAGTTACGGAACCTCTCTGGGACTCAGTTTTGCAGTATTTGACATGGAGGTTAAAAAGGATGCATGCATCGTGAGTGCTGCTTTGAGGAGTAAATGAGTTAATACCTGCAAAGCACTTAGAGTGGGACTCAGCACATAATACGTACTCAATAAGTTTAGGTCTTATTATTGCTATTGCTAATTTTATATTATTATTGCTATTAGGAGGCAGAGAAGTACATCCTGAAGCACAAATAGCTTTAATCATGACAGTTAAATAAGCAAACAAAAATAGGTATCAATAAAAAGAGAACTGATACAGGAAACTGGGGGAAGGGAGTATATATGGAAGACGGTGCACACTATGGACTATCATGGGTCCTGTTTTGAAATAAAACAGAATGTAAAGTGTCCGTAGAGAAAAAAAAAAAATAAGTAAACTGCTTCCATTAAAGCTAAACTGTGAATACATACTTTACTTGTGTTCTTGAGCTCACTAGATCCTATTGCACACGGAGTGATGCGACGCTAATATCACATCTTTACCCCCTTGAGTAGGAATACCTAAGAATTCAAATTATAAAGGGGATATTAACTTCAGTGTATAAGAGGTTAGTTTAAACAATGGAATAAAATAAATGGCATCTTTTTTTTTTCTTTGAACTCAATTCTTTGTCAACATAATAGTGGTGATTGAAAAGAGCACTATAGTGTTTCAATAAAAAAATAGTATTTCCCACCATATACTCATTTTTTTTAAATCCTATTTGTCCATCTTGTACCTATTGCATTAAAAAAAGAATTTAACATGATGACAATATCCCCAAACTCATGGGAAAATATTTGGCAAAATCTTTCAAATCCCATTAACTTTACAGATTTTTATACTTAAGCAATTTAGCCTAAGATAAAATAATCTCTCTCTGAATAAGAAAATCTGCTTGCATAAAATATTCAATGCTATTTAAAATAGAAAACACTGAAAACAATCTAACTATCCAAAAAGTAATAGGTGAATTTCTAAGTAAATTACTTTGTCATTAGTGGATAGACTATAGGGCAGCCATTAAAAATAATTACACTGTCCATGCTGGATGTCTATGATGAAATATTAATGTTAAAGCTAAAAACAGAAACTATCTGAGCTATGGAAGCAACTGTCAAATTATGTATCCATGTAGTCAAGGGTTAGAAGGCAACATGGAAAAATGAAAACAGTTGATTTGTTCTAATTATATTAGATAGGGGGCTTCTCACATGGACTGGTATAAAGCAGACTTAGGTTGAATGTAGTTTCCTTCTCCTGAAGTGGGTGTGAGGCTGATGTTATTTTCCCTTAGATTTCCTGCTATGATGATGATGATGAAGAAGATGATGATGACCACCACTGTCATCAGCATCATTACTGTAAGGTTTAGGGTTAAACGGGCTTAACATTAACTAACAGATCCTTAAGGGTAATTTTCTTAAGGTCAGTCTCTGAGGAAATTAATATCTACTTTTATAATAGAAGTCAAATGAAAAAAAAGGCTTCAATTCATGGAAAATTATAAATACATTTATTCAAGTAAGTTTGCCTATTTCAAATAAACATTTTAATTAATCCATTATTAATCATAAGTTTACTGAGTTCTTGCAAAGCGCCAGGCACTCAACTGCATGCCCAAACATGAGACTGAGCCAGAAACATGGGTTTATTGTCTGGTGGGTGATGGAGAAGAATACACACACAATTACAATCTATGTGATAGACGCTATGCTAAGGGGAGCCATAGGTATGAAGAGCAGCACAGAAAGGGAACCTAATCAAGGCTGGTGAGTTGGGAAGGTAGAGAAGATACCCCAGGATAAAGCCCCAGAGGAAGGAACCTCAGCATATGAAACCAGAACAGGAAGGAAGAGCTAGGTAAATAAGGGGGGCTTGGAAAATGAGAGCTCAGTTACCCAGTAACTTTCTGGCTGATGAGAAAGACCAAAGGCAAGGAAGGGCACTTATCTCTGTAGCACTGCTGCCCAACTCAACTTTCTCTGATGATGCGAATGTTCTAAAATCTGTGCTGTCCAGTAGGGTAGCCACCAGCCACAAGTGAGCAATGAGCATCTGAAATAAGGGTAGGGTGATCCAGGAACTGAAATTTTAATTTCATTTGATCCTAATTAACTTAAACTTAAATAGCAAGAGGTGGCTAGCAGCTACATTACTGGAGAGCACAGCTTTGGGGTAACTAAAATAAGTTCACTGTGACTACGGCAAAAGGTGTGGGATGGTGAAGAAGGAGGGAGGTGGCAAGAGGCAAGGCAGGTGGAGGCTTAACTCCCTAGGGATGTGTATGTCATGTGATGTGGAGGGTGCCACCACAACCATGGTGTAAGGAGAAATGATGTACATGAGGGTAAGCAGTCATCCATGGAGGCCAGTCAACAAGGCACTTACAGACTGAGATACCCACCTCACCTTACTGCCTCCCTGCTAATGATACCCTGAATTCTGCAGACTGAAATAAGTAAAGCTGACCTACTTAATACACTGAAGTGTGGGCAGTTATGGTGGGATGTGGAGGGGAGGAAAGGAAGAGTATTTTGTTTGTGTGTTTTTGTCTATACATTTTCTAGAATTCTAAACAGTTGGGATTTTTTCATTTCTCTTACACTGACGTCCCACACCACAAAAGGATGCTCTGCTTTGAACCTCCGGTCTCCTGGATCATTCCTGTTATGTAATGGCAACTTATAACCAAGAATAATGCAGTGATTTCATAATCAAGCCTGAACTTCAGAAAAGTTTCTATTGAAAATGGAATTGAAGAAGCCAGGCTAAAGGCAAGGAGATCAATCACCATGCCATCATAGTACTGATAAATTAAGAGAGAAATACCAGAGGTTTTAACAAGGTAGCAATATACAGTAGACCCTCTGTATTGGCAGGTCAGGCATCCTCATTCAACCAACCGCAGATAAGGTACTATGTTTAAGACCTGCTGTCGTTTGAATTCGCGGACGCACATTCTGCAGATAATGAGGGCTGAAAACTGGACTTGAGCATTCGTGTATTTTGGTATCTGCGACGAGGCCTGAAACCAATCAACTGCAGATACTGAGGGACCACACTGTATAAGGGATGAACCAAATAGCTACTGTCAAGAATTTGACAGGAGATGTAACAGACAGACTCGGAATTGACTGCATGTGGGCAGAGAAGTATAGGGAATGATAAGCAGTGATACCCTGTTCCAGCTGGACCAGAGTAGATGGTGGTACCACTGGTGGAGATATAGAATTTAGGAACTACCATCACTGGATCCTGATTTTGCTACTTCCTAGGTGGGTGACTGTTATCAAGTCACTTAACTTCTTAGGGCCCATCGCTCAATTAGGTCAGACCAGATGACTGATGAGATCTGTTACCTGATTTTAGGGGTATATTTCCAAAGACACGTTTGTCTTTTATTATCAAACACGTGATTCAAAGACAATTTGTTTTTCAAAAAATGTTAGTCAACAAAGAATAGTATTATGTGCCACATCTCTTCGCTTGATCTCAATTTTGACTGTGGATGGGAGTCTATGATTCCATTTGTTGGTAATTCGATATGCTGAATTATATACCTAAGCTATAGACATACATACATGTCCTAGAATACATTCTTATGTGTAGCAATAAACAACATTATGTTCTACAATAAATCATAAAAGAGTCATAAATGAGAAATGACAAAGCACACTATCAAAGTCTCCCCTTGGCGATATTGTTTTTGCACAAGTTCTGTATTTATTCTACCTTGCTTTTCCTTAAGTAGTGATAATAGTGTCTACTATGATTAAAACATATTTCATATCAAACAAAACTGTCCCAAATCAATTTTCACAGCTACTTGAAGTCCAAGGTATTCAGAAGATGGTAACTTTCATATTCAATTTGAGCCATGTCCATCATTTATCTTGATAGAATGAGTTTTAGGAATGAAATTGTGGAAGTGGGAAACACACACACACATACACACACAAGGATGTGTGGATCTGCTCTGAAAGTTAGATAGATAAGAATGATTGTGGGGTGGTTACTACTTTTTGTATTTAGAAACTTTCTAGCTTGACCTCCCACAGCCCAAAATTCTTCACTGGAGTTGTTCAGAATGAGCCCTCCAGAAACAATGTAACAAGGAAGGAATCTATGCTTTTGTTCCCCCTACCATAAGGACAACGAGACAGATGACTAGTTAAGCATAATGATATAAAATAGAGCTGTCGTAGTTCTGTCAATGTAAGCTCTCTGGATTTGAATTTTCACCTCTACCATTTATTAATGGTCTGTCTTGGGCCAACTGCCCAGCCTTTTAAAGCCTCATCTTACTCATCCGTAAAAGGGAATTATGAGCAGAATCCACCTTATCACATTGTTGTGAACACTATCTATCGACAGATCTATCTACCATATTATTTACGTACTAATAGATTTCATTACATACTTCATATTTTTTCCATCAATTGCAGCCATTATTTATTAATGCTCAAATTGCCCCATTTTAGGTCAATGGGGAGCCCTGCACGTTGACTCTTTATCCTTTGATATTATCCCCTTTGTCATTATCCCCTTTGTCTTTGATAGCTTCCTTGTTTTCTAGTGTGGCAAGAGACCTCGGTATTTTGTATGTTTCCTAGAAGTCAGGAATATTCGTTTGCTTTGTTCACGGATATATCCAAGGTACCTTAAAATATCCTCAATAACCATTTTTTGAATGAATGAATGAATTAGCATGTAACACATTTTCAATAAAAGTTATCTATTTTTATTTGTCATGGTATTACAAGAATTTCTGCCTCAAGAATATAACGATGTAACTCTTTCAGTTCAATTTAATTTAGTCACTTACTGAGGACTTGCTGTGGGTACCCACCCCCCTGCCCCATGCACAAATGTTTTAGCTGGTATGAAGAGTATAAGTAGTGTTAACAAGCACAGCATATAACTATATTACAAGGTAGATGAAAGGAACGTGAAAGGATTAAAAGAGGCAATCAAACTTTTACTGCACCTCAAAAATTCTTTAGTTCTTTCTATACAATCTTCCTTGTATTAGAATTAGGGGGTTCTAACGTCAAACGTGTTTCTGGGATAAATCTTACATTTCTTCCGCAATGGAAGAAATCTGTTTAAATCTTCATTTCCAATTTTATTTTTGCTCTCACTGCCAAAGCCCTGTACTGTCTTTGACTTCCTTTGTTTTTCAACTTTTTCTCAATAGTAATTTGGTTTTAATCACATAACCACCTTTCCTGTACTCGACCATTTCCAAAATAATTTGGTTTACCATTTAAGTAAAACTCACCCTTAATTTGCTGGAAAGCTGAGGAGAAACTTTTAAACCAGGATTCTTTCCCTTATTCAAATTTTAAACAGCTAAAGAAATACTTCACATCTGTAACGTATCAAAATTACTCAAAAAAAAAAACCCATTTTGTGCCACATCTGAGCTTTTAAAGCAGACTTTCAAACATGTATTGCTTGCCTCCAGCTTTGCCTAGAATGAGGTGGTTATAAGTGTTCTCAGAAGGTAAAATCCAAGACTCTAATACAAGATGCAGTTAAGGTTAATGAAAACTTCATTGGCAGACAATTCTGACACCATGCCCTACTAATGATTAGAACACTCAGATGAGAGATTTCTTCATTTGCCATGCTGGCACATGCCACGATCACCTCATTCTGGAATACTGTGAACCAACACACCTCTGGAGGGACAGATGGTTTCCAATTCAGCAAAGCCTGATGATTTACAAGTTTAACATTTATGGAGGACAATCGCAAGATGAAGTGAGCATTATTCCTAGAATTAACAATTTCAGAAGGGAAATGCTAATTTTTCCTCATTAAAAAGAGAGAACACAGATGTCACTCACTTCCAAGAGAAAAAAAATGACTGTAGCTCTAGAGCATGCCATCCTTTTAGGGAACATAAAGCGGGAGGTGCGAAGCAGAAATCTAACCCTCTGCCATCTTCCCTCTCTCTTCATGACAGATAGATTTATGTGTATTTTCCTCCAAATATGTATGGTTAATTAACACATTTATGTTCTGCATCCCCCCTGCCCCAATTTAGGACTTTCTTTCATTCCTTCCTGAATAAATCTAGTCTGGCAGTTTCTAGGAACAAATCCTGCTTCTGTCAATAACAAAAGTGTAGCTCCTTGAAAGCCACAATCATTTTCTGGGACTGAGCTGGAGACTTCCTTTTATTTATCTGTACGATGAGGGGACAGGATAACCTCTTCGATGTTCCGTGTCTTTTTAGTCTTTGGCTCAAAATGGTCTGTACCTTTTATGAATTCCTATAGCTCTAGATACTGGTGCTACATTCATTCAGAAAAATGAATTCAGCCAATACTGTACAGAGAGTCTCACAGGGCAAGTTAACTTTCAAATACACATGCTAACCCTTCCCCTTCAAAAGTGGCAGTGCCTTGAGGGCAAAGACCGTATTTTGTCCTCCTTGCATTTTTGTGAAGCATCTAACCCTAAACCTTACACATATCATCAGGTGATTCCTCAATACCTGTGCAATGATTTGCTGATGACCTTATCACTAAACTTTCTTCAGTTCTACTTGGGAGGCTGTACATATAGGCAGGACTCTAAATGTGCTACGCTCCTAAAATGAGAGGCAGAACAGGTCAGTTTTTAATCCAAGCTCGAGTGGGCAAGAAGAAACATTTTTTTCTCATGGGTAAAGCTGTTAGAGCAGAGTTCTTCAGAAGAACATAACAGGGGGAAATAAGTGATGGGGCTGGAAAGTCTGTTGGCCTCTCATGGTAGCAGAACAAGAGTGCTGGGGAAAAGTCCCAATATTAAAACAGGATCAGAAATGAGAGTAGATGTGAAGTTAAGAGGAGCATTTACCACCCATTCCAGAATGAACAAGAGTTTAGAGAAGAAACAAGAAACAAAAAGGAATAAGCTGTATAATTTTATCTGTAGACAAAATACATTGTTGGAAAGTGAAAAACTACCCAATATCCATGTTTGCTAAAAATAAGTGACATACACCTAAACATAAAAGAAATTCCATAGTACTTTGAAAAGCAATGCCCCTCCCATGCAATACATTTATACTAGTGAATAGTTATATAGAAACATTTCTCTCACGATCTTTAGTCAAAAATGTCAGCTCACATATTAACACAAATACACCTTGTACGTCCTTCGACTAGGTGAGTAAGGAGACTTTAGATGAGTAACTCAGTGAAATTGAATTTAATTTTCCCAGTAAGACATAAGGAAGTAGATTCTCACATAGGGCAGGAATTTAAACATTTGACTTTTCTACTGGGCCCATAAGCCAACAGATATGAAACAGGGGATCAAGAGAATGGAAGGTCTATTTTTGCATTTGCTCAAAAGTACACCTAGTTTCTATAAAGCAACTGAAACACTGGTTGAAAAATGGGCATTACCTCCAAACAGCGAATTGTATATTCTGATTACAATATATGGTCCTACCCAAATGAGGCTCCAACCTGACCCAGTGTTAGAAGATTCCTCTAATTGTATGACAAATCTACATGAGAAAAGCAATAGACTATTGCACATTATGTGGTGCATTTTTCCTGTTCAACATTATTCTAAAAATTTTAGATTGTAAAAGATGCATAGTCCAATAGAGAACAGACTCGTGGCTGCCAAGGGGGAGGGGGCGGGGGAGGGATGGAGTGGGAGGTTGGGGTTAGCAGATGTAAGCTTTTATATATAAGATGGATAAACAACAAGGTCCTACTGTAGAGCACAGGGAACTATATTCAGTGTACTAGGATAAACTATAATGGAAAAGAATATGAAAAAAGGACGTGTGTGTGCGTGTGCGCGCGTGTGTATATATACCTGAATCACTTCGCTGTACAGCAGAGATTAACACAACATTGTAAATCAACTATACTTCAATAAAAATAATAAAAACTGAAAAAAAAATGCATAGTCCATGCAACTGGGAGTAGATTAAGTAGATTAGATTAAGAATAAGCTATCATGTTTGTTGTGACCACTGTTAGAATGAGAGTACCTGTCAGAAAATCAAATGATCACTTGCAGGCTTTCCCTGACTCTGTCAGTTGCTTAATAAAATCACTCACTGTTTTCTTGGTTAGACTAGTTCCAACTTTAAAAGTAGAATATTAGAAGTAATTGCCATATGGAAGAGGCAAAGAGCAAAGTAAATGGTTATTAGTTTACACATTGGAATATTTTTAGGAATGACACGGTATATCTCAACTTAATAAAAAAAGTAAAACTTAGTTAACTTATCAGGATTTGTGGAAAATTGTCACAGTAAAGAGAGACATGGGTGGTTGGTTAGCTAACTGTCAGCCTATCCTTTTCTGTGATAACTGAATTCCATTTCTCTTCAGAGCAGCAATGAATTCAGCCACAGTGATGATCTATGACTGGGCTGGGTCAGTTATAGCAATCTTATTTCTGTTTGCTAGATATTTACATATCTGGACCCTTCAAGCTAGAAATAGCTGTGAGCTGGTTTTAACTAATGAGCTTTGAGCAAAGTTTTACACGGGAGGGGTGTTTTTAGGGAAACATTCAGTTTTAAAAAAATAAAATGATAGGAATAAGAGAGAGCTTAATGGTGCATCCCTTCCCCATTTTTTCCTACTTTCAACACTGATATGATCCCTGGAGTAATGACAGCCGTCTTAAGACCATACACTGAGATGCATGAGAACTAAAGGCAAAGCCACAAGAGCAGAGAGGAAAGAAAGAACCAGTCCAGGTCACTGATGACAACAGTGAGCCTCTGAGCTAATCTTGGACCCCCCTAACCCAGAGTCTTTCAATTAAGTGAGGATAACGCAATGTTTAAGGCACATATCCTGCAGCCTGACACGTTTCTAAATGGTACAGTCCTCTCTGCAGAATCCACCCACAAGAGCCCATCAAAGAAGTCTCCATTTCTCAAATGTAATATATCCCATCTCTTAGGCGACGCCCTAGTGGCCTGCTCTAACAATCTGCTTATCTCATATGCTTGGTGATACTCTTTTCTTTTTCTCTGTATAGGAAAGGGGTCACAGACCCAAACTAAGATATGCCCTTTGCCCTAGAAATGTATTCATAACATGTGATATGAAACACACAATTTCACGGGGCTTGGGGAGCTCCCTGAACCATCCATCAATTCCTGGTATGGTCTTCAGAGAGGATCCACATATAAGAATCCTGGATTTATATGATTTCTTATGTCTTTACTTTTTTTTTTTTTTTGCGGTACACGGGCCTCTCACTGTTGTGGCCTCTCTCGTTGAGGAGCACAGGCTCCTGACGCACAGGCTCAGCGGCCACGGCTCACAGGCCCAGCTGCTCCGCGGCACGTGGGATCTTCCCGGACCGGGGCACGAACCCGTGTCCCCTGCATCGGCAGGCGGACTCCCAACCACTGCGCCACCAGGGAAGCCCTGTCTTTACTCTTAATATTGCTTTTTGATTAATTTCATTTCATAAGATAGATAAAATAAATGCCAACTTTGGTCTTATTTATAGAACTCTTTGTGCTCCAGTGTCTTAAAAAGGACTGGACTCAGTTGACAAGGAGCAGCAAAGTGAGGGAACTATGTTTGGATGGTGACTTAGGAGAGACTGAGTCTGGGCATGATTCTGTCCCCATCTTCAGAGTGACCAAGGTCATTTTGAATTTCAGGTCTCTCATCTATAAAATATGGAAAATGATACCCAGTTCATCTAACTCTTTTGAAAAGTATAGTGGTATCACTGGGTGCTGTCTGAATGGCAGATTAAAGGTAGAGTTTTCATTAGTAGGAGGGACCAGGACACTGCAAGGCCAAGTTCAAGTCAGTCTCTGTCATATCTGGTCTCGATCAAAAAAGAGGATTCTGTTCTGCTCTTAAAAAGCTGGTTTTGTTCTATTTAAAGGTTTATTCATTTATTACATAATTATTGTTAAGAATAAGAAGAATATTAGTTATTATTTACTGCAATACCTCCATCTACCAGACATTCTACCCAGAACTTTACATATATTACTTTATATTAGCATCACAAGTCAGATATCACAACCCACATTTGAGGAAACAGTGGCTCGGAGACACAGAGTAACTTATAAAGAGTCACACAAACACAAGTAGAAGGACTGGGATATGGAGATAAGTCCATCCTACAATGAAAACCATTCTCTTGATATAATGTCAAAATTCATCTCACACATAGAACTCAATTTTACTAGGACCTAGCTAAAAAGTATGTTGGAGACGGTTGGGAAGGTAACTGTCCGACAGCAAATACAATTAGCATTCACAGTTTCCCAGGCCTTGCATCTAGAGGCCAAGCTACAGCAAGGGCCGATGCATATGCTAGCTGGAAACTAAATTTTGGATTCAGAAAGTAAATGTATTAGTAATACTGTGCCAATTTAGGCATCTTATCAATATTCATACCATTGGTATTTTTGAAGCCAGGGTCTGACCAGAATTTATTTTTTCCTCAAAAAACAGCGTAACTTTAGCCTACTATCCAATGGTAAAATATGTATTAGTAATATTATAAGACTTTTTAAATGAGGCAAGACTGGCATTTACTCCATATGTGAATACTAAAATTAGATCAGTGACTGAGAGCTTTGGCAGCTGGAAATGGAACAAGAATTTTTTTTTTTTAAGCAAGGAATAAAGATTTGGGACTTTGTTAAAAAAGAGATCTCCACTTCCTCCCATGATAAACATTAACAGCTGGAATGAAAACAGTTAATGTTGACTGCTATTAAAATAATTAATATATAAATGCCATTTTCACACAATATGTTCATTTTTGGTAGAGTCTTGCATTAAGTAAATAATTTAATTTTTAGATAGAACACATGTCAAAGCAATCCAGCTTTCACATGGAAACAATAGTCAAAATGTATGTAAAATGCCCCTGGAAAATGATCAGTTACAGCTGTGACCGGCAATGTCAAAAGCGATATTCAGAGATACCATAGCAACAAGAGTCTTTCTGCTATAGCAGCAAAATCACAATCACTAGGTGAAAGAAGGAATTAGTCTAGATACTTTAAAAATTTACTTAAAAAGTACTGCCTCCCATGAAAATTTCTTCATTCATTTTGAATTCCTAATTTTGTTACTTAATGCCTTGAAGGGTTCTTCACTCTATGTAAGATGCATAGATCTCAGTAAAATATACAAATACAAGTTGAGAGCAGCACAGAACATTGACGTTTGGTTTCACATGTGCATACTTTAGTTCCAAGAAAACAGCCTTAGGTGTTCAGGATTTTTAGAGTCTATTTGCTTCACAAGCGTTTTATCTTTTGTTTCATGTACTCAAAGTGAAATTCTCTTATAAAACTCTCTAATGGACTTAATATTTCAACGATGCATCCTAATATGAATGCCCATTTTATTTATTTTTTTACTGTTAACAAATCCCGTCTCAAAGGAAGATAGGAAAGATACAAGGATGCCATACAAGGCAGGAGCATGTGACCTTTTAAGTGCCATGGGCTGCTTCAGCAATCTAGACCCTCCAATCAGAGTGTTTCTAAGTGATTTTGACATAGAAAATGCGATTACAAACAAAATCATTTATATTGAAACAGACATCAAAGTATTTAGAAAGCAGTCTGTGATAATAGTAATGTGTGCTTCTTAATGCATAGAAAACATGACACAAGAGCAGGTCTAAGAGCTACTGTAGTTTTCTGAGCAGTGGTGGGCATAATTGATAGCTTAAACTACCTCCTACACGTGATACAAAAATGTGTAATTTCTATGGGGCAAAGCCACAGGTGCTACTGATAGTACATGGTTTATGGGCCCCTTTCATGATTGGAGGAAAAAACACATTTTGGCTAGAGGGTCATGAAAATAAAAATGTACTTTTTTTTTCTTCACCCACTCACCCAAGTTCACAGACCCTCTGAAGTGCATCCAATGACCCTAAGAGTGAGGGACCCTGACCCAGAGAATCAGAGTTAGACCCAATGGAACAATTATTCAGACTTGCCAAAAGTTCTCCTAATAGCCCAGGAGTTTCTAGAGAAACAGTAACTCAGTTTTATCCCACTCATGGAACCACTGAAATTCAGGAAATTCAATAGTAATTTACTGATTGGCACCCATTGGCAGGATTGGGTTGAACGCCCATTTTAAATGATCGAGATACACCTGCAGTAATTACCGCAGTGAGACTAGTGAAGCCGTCCTATGCTTTGATGACTTCAGGCAGTGTTGGTTTAGTGCACCAAAGTGCACGTAATAGCTTGAATTCCCTGGTATATCCGACAGACAGCCTATTACAGAGTACTTGCACACTTGATGCTTTTGACCTTGCTCATAACACAATCTGAACACACGCACCAAGTCGCTTTTAAATAGTAACAATGAAACCTTCCTCCCCAAACTTACCAGTTATGAATCGCATATTCAATTTTAGGTGAAATATTTCATATCAAAATGTTAACTAAACTACATAAGTAAACTATAGACCTGTGGAACATCAGAAAAGAGCCCAGATACTATCTGATCCATCCCACAAACAGAGTTTTCAGGTTTCAAGAAATAATTGACATTTCAAGTTTAACACCTGCATTGCTATCCTATTAATTTTTACTTTTTAAGAACCAAAGCAAACATCATTTACATTTTTCAGATCTTTGCTAAAACTAAAATGAAAGGAAATAAACTGCAAAGAAGTTATTTTTTCCCCTAAATTAATGAACAGCTAATCTTTGTGGATGTCTGTGCCCTCAAGTTCTCATTAAGAATCATGCCAACAGATGACTAACATAATCTCAAAAGTAGCAGGTAGTAAGTAAAAGAAGCTTTTTTGTTGTAATATATAGTATAGTGGTAAAATATAGATAACATAAAATGTACCTTTTAACCATTTTTAAGTAGAGAATTCAGTGGCATTAAGTCACATTGTTGTGCAAACATCACCACCATCTATTTCTAGAACTTTTTCATCATCCCAAACAGAAACTCTGTGCCCATCATGTCGTATATTTTTTTTTTTAAGGAACACATGTAAGAAAAAAAAATTTCTTCTCATCCTAATCTGCTCCAGAATCTAAATTACAGGATTTACAAGGTTCTTAGAGCCTCAACAGGGAAGTCATTTCTAGAGGGTTTACATGCAGAGCAGGAGAATGAATATGTGCAATTGCCACAAAGCAGCCATCTGTCTTGGGATTCTCTGCTGCCTTGATAAGGAACCAGCCAATGACAATACAGGAGACTTCCTTTTCCTCTAGGGCAGAGTTTCTCAAGTATAGTCCACAGTCCTGGGATCCTTGATAAGATGCAGTTTCCCAGTTCCAACTTGAGACCCAGTAACTCAAAGCCTCCTTGGGAGGTGTGTAGAAGCCCGAGAGAGTACCATGTGGTCCCCAGGTGACTGCAATCCACATCGAAGTTTGATACATGCTGCTTGCCTGCCTCTCACTCTTTGTCCCTTCCCCATGCCCCTCCCACACATCACCCAACCACCTCCACCCATGAACAATACCTCTTTGTGTCTTCTGTTTATTCCTAAACATCCCTTTAGGTCCCTGTCTGATGAGAGAGGCAATGGTTCAGGTAAAGGGAATTAAGAAAGTTTCAGTCTTAAACCCAAAAGACGAATTCCATAATAACATTTAGAAATAATTTATCAAAGGAAGAAGTAACTATGCATTCTCTTGCTTGCCACATTGACAATCCTGAACAAAAAAGAACAGGGCATGTATATTAAATAGTTTTCTCCAGTGGCGAGTTCTGTTTAGTATAATCCACACATAATAAACTGCTTGAAGTGCACAGAGAAGTAAAATTTTTGACTTCCCGAATATCTCACAAAGCAAACTTAGAAGTTACCAGAGTACAGAGCTTCATGACTATGCTATATTTTCTCAATAATCTATGGGTTGAAAACCTTAGGGTGTTCATTAGGAAATATACCTCCAGAATATTAAAATAGCCCATATGTATCTTTTATGCATACTCACCATCTCCCTGCTCTGTGATCCACAGCATGTTTTGTAAGACTTCACTAACATTCATGCTGTATTTTCCTTATTAGACTACACGCTATTGGAAGGTTGTGTCCTATGTATCTTGCATAGTCTTTGGGCAAAAACACACTTGATGATGAAAGAAGATGAACACTAAGATCTGTGACAAAAGGACTTCTTGTCAAATGGTATTCAAGCCCATAACCTGAACCTCATTTTAACCAACTCAGCCACAAGACAAAATGAGGCAGAAACCACAGTAAAAACACAAGTACCAAGTCATTACTGATAGCAGCCACAGTTGATTCTAAACTTGCTCATTTCCCCAAATCCAGAGTTACAGTACTTACTCATTTGGCTTATTTCTTATTTTTAATAAATGATGTATATTTTACTTTGACTTTTTAAAGCTTTATTTCTAAGTTGACTTCATTTAAAGTTGAAGGATATTCTTAAAAGGATGCTAGTGGTATACACTGCCTTTTGGAAGAAGAAGAAGAATGGGTAAAAATATGGTGCAAATGAATTCTTTTATATATATATATATATATATATATGTATGTGTGTATCTTAGATAAAAGTTCCAGTTACAAAATGCCTTTATGTAGTAAAAATGTTTGAAGTTAATAAAATTAACAAAATATACAGCACAATGCGTCCCTTAGTTTTGACCTTCACTGGAGATCTTTCATTTTCTTTCTCACATTAGACAAGTTCCTTAATTATAGAAGCTATTTCAGGAATAATTAAGAACTCCCCTTTCAGAAGCAGCAAAGTAGTTTATGTGGTCATCTTTAGAAGGTTATAACTTGAATGTATTATTTCTCGGATGGTTAACCTTTTGGGTAGGCAAGAAAAAAAATGATGGTATACATTTATGACTATCCAACAGCACCCACTATTTATTAAATGCCAAGAAAGAGTATGTGTGTCTTTTCCAGTCACAGAACATGGGTGATCCAAGACTTCAGTCCAGCTTACCATGTGGAAATTTACACTGAGTGTACAAGCAGGGGGTTGGTTCCTGAATTTAATTTGAGTTCTACTAATATAATAGGGCATTTCTTTTAAAAACAGCAATATAGTGGAGCAGTTAATTACAACGTTGAACCTACGATCTTTAGGAGACTACCTAGGACGGTTAGGGCAAAGCACTAATGAAGTCATCATAAGTGGTTCAGTATAAGTCAGAGACAGTTAACTTCATGTAGAAATCAAATTTGGTGTAATCGTCTGAGAAGTACAAAACAGCTGCCTGCAGTTAGGGGTGCAAACACAGTTTTAGAGAAGATGGGACGGAAGAACGAGCAGTTCAAAGCATTCCGTTATTAGGCTTGGAAAATGAAGCCTAATACAGGTGTTTCTCCTGGTTCTAGGTCATAAAAGTCAGCTTCACACATGAAGGGAGTGTGCTCTTCTACCCAGGGACACGGCATCTCATACCTTAGTACCGGACACCCAGAAGCAGCGTTAAACAAAAAGCAGTTCATTCCCATTTGACAAATATCTTTCACGTAAATCAAACAGCATAATTTCATATGAAGGAAAGTTGTTCCATCAGCTAAAAGTTTATACTGCACCCTAAGGATGGTTTACGTTCCTCTAACTTTAGTAATATAAATTGGTAGATCCTCACTCAAGTTTTTATTTCAGCTGAAGGAGCTGAAGTTTGGTTTTATTTTCTATGATGTGTTTTCATTCCACAGGCATACTCTCACTTTAAAGTTTTATCAGTTGCTTTCAAGTCAAGTATTTTTTTTTTTAAATGTCAGCCTATTTAACAGACATAGTCTTCTATTTCTCCACTTGTATCTTTGTCTTCTGCCTTTTTACATTTGTATTCAGACAGGATGCTTTATCTGTCATCATCCCTGACTGTATACAGTTAAAGTTACAAAGACATGCGGGGCTAGCAATTTCATTCCTTAAGAGTTCACAGCAAGGGAACGGTTCCCAAACACAGCTGAGTCTCAGAAACAGCAAATTGTACAGTACAAACTGAAAGGTGCTTTAAGCATAAGATGTATACCAGATTTCAAAGACTTAGTTGCGGGGTGGGAATGTGAAATATCTCAATAATTTTTACACAGATTCTATATTGAATTGATACTATTTTGGATATATGGGTTAAATAAAATAGATTAAAATTAATTTCACTTGCTTATTTTTTTTTTAATGTGGTTATTAAGTATTTAAAATTGGATATGTATGTGTCTGGAACTATGGTTCTGTTGGCCAGCACTGCTACGGATAGTGAGAAAGCCATCTAAGAGAACACTGGGTCTGGCTTTGTACAGATAGCTATGTAGATACACATGAATGAATTTAGAAGTATACCTCATAGACCCGGAAGTGTGAGGAGACAACAGCAGTAATAATAGCTGGTATGTAAGCGTGCTAAATGGTTTACGTGAATGTTTCTATTTGATAATCAGAACAATTCTATTATGCTCATTTTACAAATGAGAAAGCTGAGAAGTGAAGGAATATCCCGAAAGCAACACAGCTACGTGTGGTACGACCAGGAATCAAATTCAATTCTGTCTGACTCTAGAGCCTGGGCTTCTACCCATAAAAGAAAATCACAGTCAATAAAGCCTATTTCTGGTATTGCCACATAATGCCTCAGTGTTCTAGCATACTATTCCCTCCACCTACCATCCTATCCTTACCATTATTTACCTTCTTATATCCACCTTATCTGTCAAGATACTGCTCTAGTTCACAGGAGTCTGCCATTCTCTGAAATTTCTATAATCAGTAGCACCAGCCTAAGGGTTCATGGATTTTTATTTATATCAGGTATGTTAATTCTATTTACTTATCAGTTTCATGAAAGCAGAGACTGTATCTCATTTCTTTTGTGGTCTCCACAAAAGCTAGTACATAGTAATTAGACCAAAATAGCTATCAATGGAAAACACAGGGAAGGAGTTGGGGCAGAAGAGGGGCAGAGGCAGGTAGGCAGGCAGTTCTATGCTTGATTACCTGGATGATAATAAAAAAAATATAAAACCTTGGTAGGAATAATAAGGAAATTCCCTCTTGCTTGGAATGTATGTCCCAGCCCCTCTAAATAACTTTTACACTGGACTCATGCCCAATTCTGATTAGCTAGTAACCAAATATAAGATTTGCACAGTTGAAGATTTTGGACGAAATTCATGGGTAATTATACTTGGAAACTCTTGTAAGAAATATGCAATGTAGGTATAAAAATATTTTTATTCCTCCTTTTAATTTGGTCCAAACTTGCTGCCTAAACTGTAACTGAGCTACAGTACTGATAAAAGGCACAGTAAATCTGCAAAATAGGTTTGTTGTAATGAAAAGAAAATGTCTGAAACACCAGCATTTTTCCTTTCCCAAATAACATGTTGAATAACAATGTGGCTACTTTTCTTTACTGAAGCCAAAATCACCACTAGTCATCAGAGTGCTACATTTATCATCTTCCCCAAGTGCTTTGCCTTCTTTAATAAACACGCCAATTTGTGTTTCCATTGTAATAATTGATATCCCCCCATAGGTTCTTGCTGGGCACAAGACTAGTTTGTATCCTTAGGATGCACCCAACAAACTATAATATTCCAACCCAAAATTTCAGTCATGATAAAAGACACACCAAACAGAAAAATAAATCCAAGGAAAGTAGAAGAAAAGAATAAAAATAGGGCTTCCTTGGTGGCACAGTGGTTAAGAATCTACCTGCCAATGCAGGGGACATGGGTTCAAGCCCTGGTCCAGGAAGATCCCACATGCGGTGGAGCAACTAAGCCCGTGCGCCACAACTACTGAGCCTGCGCTCTAGAGCCCGCGTGCCACAACTATGGAAGACCGCATGCCTAGAGCCCGTGCTCTACAAGAGAAGCCACTGCAATGAGAAGCCCCACTCGCGACAACTAGAGAAAGCCCGCACGCAGCAACGAAGACCCAATGCAGCCAAAAATAAATAAATAAATTTATAAATAAATAAATAAGTAGCCTCAGTGGAATATGTAGAAAGGAAAAATAAGACCAATTCACTTGTGTTTACATAACTTTGGTTCCTATTATGTCTAGAGTACCCTAGAGTAAGTACAGAAGCCTTTTTACCTGGATACTTCAAAAGGCAAGGGATAATGACCTTTGAATATGGGCTTTGAGAGTCCTCAGAATATGTCTAAGGTGGGCTACTATCCTTTTAGGATAGACCATCGCAAGACTATACACATGAATTCCACTCATCACCCAGAAGGGCACGGGCTCACTAAATCAGACAAGGATATTCTCTGATCAGGGCCATCAAGAAGCAGAGTTACCAGCTTAATGCCTAGCTACTCTACAACCGGAAGCTACATGAAGTGCTCTCTTCCTCTCTCACACTGCTGTATTTCCAGTAACCAGCATAGTGTCAGACACAGAGTGGGTAGTACACCATAATATTTACTGACTGATGATTTCAGAACCAGGGTTCCAACCCCTGCCAGAATCTCTGGTAGAGATGCTAAGCATTTGTAGTAATCTAATCTACAGGAAAAGGTTTTCCCTAAGCCCTATTTAGGGGGACTATCCTTATCTGTAATCCTTAGAGGCTAGTTAACCCTGTCTGATCTTCAGAGGCCAGAGCTAACCATGGATCATTTTTTCACGTAAGATGGGCAAAACCATCATTTTCACCAATGACAACTCCGAAGAACATCAAGAAAGTGAAGATGATTCAGTAGTCACGTGCAACAAACATCTTCCTCCTTAATATCTGAGTCACAGAGGGGTTCCGTTCATAGCCAAGTTCCAGATTTCACTGTACTGAGAGCGGCACCGAACATTCATAGGATCAGGATACTACTGTCCAGGAGTTCTGGAATACATATATTCATCTTTCATGATGGGATGGGAGATTTTCAAGGTGGTAACTGTCAGAATGGTTCAGGGAACGATTTCTGGAACAGTGTCACTTAGAAGGTAATTTCAAACTTGAGGAACAATGAGATAGTGCTGAGCTGCGAATACCAGAAAAGATCATACTGATATGACTGTGGCAATAAACTCTACCCTTGATAAGGAGCCCAGGGTATTTCTATGATCAGGGTGACCTACCAGACAAAGTGAGAGACCTTTGACTCTACCCTCGATGTATTAAAGGCTTGTTAGAGAAAAATGTGGCCATAACTCAACACAGAGCTGGATGGCCGGACTGGTTACATCTCACGTGGCAACCTGACCAGCAACAGTGACCCTCTTGAGGGCTACATTGAGAAATATTATGAAGCCATATCTGGGTTTTGCAGGACAGAATACCATAACAAATTAGTGATGGCTGCTAGAAATACAGGGCAGAGGAGTGATAACAATTAAACTACTTATTTCCTTTTTTTTGGCTCAGACACTAAAGTAAACTCAAAAAAATCAGATCACCTCCTTACGGTCATGTGTTGCCCTGTGGACCCAACAGTCGGGGTTATTCAGCCAGAAAGGACATGAACCCAGTTAGCCTTTTTGTAGCAGTCAAAGTGGCCTAATCAAAGACTTACACTTTTAGAGCTTTGAGCTGTTTTTAGTACCATCTCTGGAAGGCAACTCCTTTTCTCTCTGCATGCCAACCTGCCACCAGCCTAGCAAAGTAATCTTAAAGGGCAAGACCAAGGTGAAAAGCCTGATGGGCCAAACCTCGAGAGCAGCTCTGCATCTAGCCGATTTTACTGTTTAAAATTTGAAATACCACCGATAAATTGTTCAAAATATATTTTGCTTTGGAGATGCACTGCAGATTGAATACTGACGGGACGGCAGATGCAATGTAAAGGGTAGGGGCAACTTTGAGCGATTGTGTATCACCTGTGCATTTTTCCAGTTTTCTGCTTCTTTTGACTGTCTTCAGAGGCTTCATGGCATGGGTCTCTAGCTGGAAAATCCGAAATGAATGTCCCTTTTTAAAGATGGATATGACTCATGAAATTAGGGGAAAAAGAAAGGTTGAAAAATTATAGTAGTACGTTGGAATCTACAAGCGAATTGTCCTCATCTATGATTGCTCCTAGGCAAGTGTTAACATCGCTGTTGGTATCAACAAAGGGGCAGATCGTCATTCAGGCATTTGCTGAGAGTACAAGATTAATACAGGTATTAAGTATAGGTAATTTTCATAACCACAGGGTATCCATTTATCAGACTTGAAATGTATAGAGGAAATCTGAATCTTCTCAGCTTCAGCTAAGAATGAATGCCGTATATACACACACACTCATATACACACACGTTAAAAGCGGTATGTAAAGCACACAGGTAGAAAGGAAGAATTATAGAGTCTCATGTACAGATGAAAGATGCACTATTACCTAAGTCACTAACACAAAGAAAATGTGCTTAGGGGTGTTTGATAGCAAGGCTGATACGCCGCATTTTAGTCACGAGGCAAGAAATTTATGAGAACTACTGTCACTTCATTTGCATTCTCTTCCCATCGCAAAATCCATTTAAAAAGGAAGCCAGAATGAATATCTGCCTCCATGAAATAATCATAATAAAAACAAGAAGACCATTCATTTTGCTTGCCTTTATCCCTATACATAAAGAAATCACAGACATTTATGGGCAGTGAATTGGTGGGGGAAAAAATCCATTCTTGAAAAGCTCATTAGTAAATTGTGTAGTTTTAAAAGGTGTGTCCACCCCCAGGATGATCACTGTCAACATCTTCTAAGAGGGAGTAAACAGATGATGCCTAATTAATATCTTTACACTTAGTGAAGACATCAAAACTCAAGTATACACACCTGACAATTAGGGATTTCTATTCTAATACAAAGTTTATTGAAAAAGATAAAAGAAAAAGCTTAGCTTGACTTACACTATAGGTCTGCTATACACAAGAAAGACACGTATCTCAGGGTTGGGCAAAATACATTTCATTTTTAAAAAACACATTTCATTTTATCACTTAATATTAACTTACATTGTTATAAAAATAGAGTCTTACATTACAATTTTAACATTTGGTTTAATTCATAGCAGCTCAGTAAGATTAAAATGTGGTCAAATGCTATTAATGTAGGCATATCCCTCAGATAATAAATTATACTGAGCAAGAGACTGTGCAATTCAATACTCGAACTGAGAATTGCATAGAACCTCTGGTTTCCAATGCTATTGTTAAATTTGATAAATGTCTTTCCATCCCTCCATGTCACACCTTTGCAAATGAAGTTCTAGTTCTACAACTGGAACCTTGTTATTCTGCGTAACTCCGAGGCTGGTGGGGGATGTTTGAGCAGGATTCTGTCCGAAATAAGTGCAAAGCAGACATACTTCTGTAGCTTAGGTGGTCAAACTCTCCCAGCTGATAGTGTGAAATACACTCATTAAAATAAATGAAAAATTCCCAGGATGGTCAAGTGGCAGAGTTTTTTGCATTTCCAAACTGAGAATGATCAGTAACAAACTGGTTATCATACTTGGGTTGTACAGTTATCTTGACAGAATGGCATTGTGTAATTCAGTGAGCATGTTCTGGCCCAAAGACATGGAAAGTTCTACATTTAGGTTAAGAAAATCAACTGCATAAACCAGCACAGCAAAATGGAGTTCTGACTTAACAACAGATCCTAAGAAAAGTGCCTGGGAGTTTTACTCCACCCCAAACTCAGTGGTAGATTCTGGTATGTATCTCTAAATGAGCTAAAACTGAACCTGAGGAAATAAATAAGACTCTGAACACTACCAATGTCAGAACATATCTGGAAGGTGTATTTGGAAATATATACACTGCATTTTTCCATAAAAGAAGTCATAATAAAAATTTTATATACTTCTTTACTGTTTGGATTTTCAACATGCATATGTACTGTGATTTTACTTGATTGTTTAATGGCAACAGAGAGATTCTGGGCTGTGAAACCTGGGGCTTGTTTCTTAATTTGTTATTTATTATATAATTTTTATGATTAATAAAAAACATAAATATTATTCTGAAAAACTAACACCTAATAATCTTTCAAGTGCAACCAAACTATCGATAATGGTAGTGATGATAACAGTAAAAATAAATTACTCCTGGAATATTATTAACCAATATTGGATTTCACACTTTAAGAGGAAACTTGACAAATCAGAGTATGCCCAGGGGAGACAGGAAAGGGTGGTATCAGGGAAGGGACAGCTAACGCAGTTGTAGGTGTTAAGTCTGAAGGTAATAAGATACAAGACAGAAAAGGCACAGTGTATAGACTCTGAAACTTTGATGCTAAGATTTGAGTCCCAGCACTAGGAGTGTGTGACCCAATGCAAGGTACGTTAACCTCACTGTACCTTAGTTTCCTCAGCTATAAGCCGGGTATAATAATAGTATTCACCTCACAGCGTTCTGAGAATTCAAAGACGTTTTACACATAAAACACTTGGTTCAGTGACTAGCACAAAGTAAATGCTCCAAAAGATGTAGCTCCCAAAGAATCCAAGACAGTTACTCAAACAAATACTTGTACATGAACGGTCAAAGCAGCAGTAATCACAGCAGCCAAAAGGTAGAAGTAATGCAAATGTCTATCAACTGATGAATGGATGAAAAAATTGTCATAGATAGAATATTATTTAGTCACAAAAAGGAATGAAATGTTGAAACATGCTATAGCATGGATGAAATCTCAAAAACATGATGTTAAGTGGAAGAAGTCAGACACAAAAGGTCGCATATTGTATGACTCCATTTATATGACATATCTAGAACAGGTAAATGCAAAGAGACAGAAAGCAGACTGGTGATTGATAGGGGCTGGGGCATGTAAGGAGAAAGAATGGGGAATAACTGCTTAATGGGTACTGGGTTTTATTTTAAAGTAATGAAAATATTTTAGAATGAGATAGAGGTACTCTTTATACAACACTGTAAGTGTACTAAATGCCAGGAAATTGTTCATTTAAGAGTGGTTAATTCTAAGTTATGTGAATTTCACCTTGATAAATACTTAGATAACATTCATAATAATAAAAAAGGTTAAACTGTTGAAATATTACTTTTCCTCCTCCCCTTCCTCCTCCATGGATGGGGAACTCACTCCCTCACAAGGCAACCAATTCCATGTTCTGGGAGGTTTGCTGTCATCAAAGATCTGTTGGGCTTCATGGACTTAAGCTCATTTCTCAGCTCTATCTGCTATTAGCTGTGCAGAGTTGGCAAGTTACCTAGTCTCTTCTGTAGAATAGGAATGCAAGTGCCTGTGGATCAGTCTATAGTTTGCATTAAAGTAACTACATTGCATCTAGTACAATGGACAGCACATAGTAGGTGCTTACCAGCAACAAATGCAATCTCAACTTAATAGATCTAAGTGTTGACACAGATTCGGGGTGGGGGTATTGAAAGACAGAAAGAAGAGAGGCATGTTTAGAAGTTGCGATGTTTCTAGTGGCTAAATTTCATCGCTAATTAACGACTAACTGTTAACAGTTAGCTCTGCTGACCTATGCATCAACGGCCCTCTCCCAAAACTTGATTCTAGTTCTCCCTTTGGGGCCACACAGTAATGCAGTTCTTACCCAGAAGGACACCCTTCAACAATGACTACTTGAAAAGGCAAGAAACACAGACACACCTGGCTAAGCACACAATTTATTAAATCACTGAACTTAATTTTCCATACATTTTGGAGGTGCCCTCCTTCCATCACTGACAAAACAGTAAAACCTTAACAGTAAAAATATCCTCCTCTCCTCTCCTACTATCAGAGCAGTTCGAGATTACTGAAGAGATTTCTGGTTATGGAAGCAAGGGTGTTTCCCCTTAAAAAAACAAACCAAGGAAGGAATCAAGGGCCTATTTCTCCCTGTTCTGCCTCTCTTCTTTGCCCTGTCCTTTTAACACTTCAACTATTTACACTGCCCTCTTTGGATAATGATCATATTGGAGGGCTGACATTCGCCCAGAGTGGCTGTAACAGTTCATTGCATGTGCTGTCCAAGCCTGTAAAACAATCGATAACCCCAAATGAAGAGTAATGGTTGATGAACCTTCCTTAATGATATTATATTTGCCTACTGCTTCCTGCATATTCGTCTGCCACAGCCCTTGCTGCATTCAGCTGCACCCCTTTCCTGGAAGAACTCACATATTCACCCTGACCTTTATGTGAGTCTCACGCATATCCTCTTCTGAGCAATCCAGCCATGGTTAGTTGCTTACACCATATTTACTGGTTTTATTTTTGTTTCTAAGATGGATGAAGTGTGCTTGTTATTTAGTGAAGTAGCCATTGCTTTTAGTTATTCATCATCAAATACACTCAAGACTCTCCTCCTTTCTTTATTCCCGAAAGCCGTAGGACATCTCTCAATGACTGGCCCATCACTCACACTCCTGAGTGTAACGGCTGTATTTTAAACTCACTCTAGGATAAAGGTGATCCAAAAAGCTTTTTAAATTGTTCACACATTCAGCAATGAAATATTTACTGAGTATCAAATTAATATCAAAGTTAACATGGTGCAGAGATAAGACCATTCAAGGACTAGAAAACAAATATAAAGATTTTGGAATTAGAAATACCTAGACTTTAACTCGGCTCTGTCATTTACTTGGCATGTGACAACAGAGAAATTAATGTCTTTGGGTCTCAGATTCCTTGCTTATAATAAGGGGCTGATTATATCCACCTTCTCACAATGTTACAGGATACAGAAACACATACACATAAATCACTTAAATACTTTCCATATTTTCTGTATTCACTCCTATTAAAGTATTTAATTTTTCCTATCTCTGCCTCTGAAAAGCTACGTGATCATGAACATGGTATTTAAAAGGAACCTCAGTTTCCTTGCCTTTAAAGTGTTCTTGATGACACTTTGCCTCATTATGTCGTTTATTTCTTTTAAAATGAGGTTTTATATGTGGAAGTGCTTTGTGAACACCAAAACAAACAAAAAGTAGCCACCAATACTTTTACTGAAATTTCTGCTATTTTTTTTTCTTGATTATTCTCTTGAACTTTAGCGGCAAGTAAATGAACTCCTTTTTCCTAAAAAAGAGTTGTAAATAGTATTTATGTTTAGAATTGACATCAAAGTTCACTATAGGTAACAAATTAATTTGAAAAGTTCTAGACATTTTTTTGATTCTAAAACTCGATGATTCTGACTTGAATGACTTTCTCTTTCTTGCAGAGTTAATCACATAATTACAAACTAGTAGATTATTTTATGCAAGAAGATTCTTCCACAAATTAGGTAACTGTCATTTATCATTAACATTTCTTTCCAAAACATATCAAATCTTACGATCTGTTAACATTTGCTTCACTGCATATCGATTTTATTTCCCTCAAATGAACATTATGAATAATTACAAAGACCTAACCAGGAAAAAAATTAAAAATTCATTGTATTGTACAACCATGAATATCTGCAGTGATCAAGGCCAGTAAAAGAACAACAATAACAACAAAACGGTAATGTTTTAGAGCTCCTAGAGAAGAGGGAAATAGGCTTATTTGGAGTCATGCCTCTTTTGTATGCTGGGGCTTCATGGGAGGAAGAAATAAACTTGGATTTGAGATTGTTTCTTATATACTCCTCCATGCTAGACCATTTCCTCTCCCACTCCATCAAGTGCATAAATAGACATGATTGATTCTGAAGGGACAGAAGCCTGACATTCACGAAAGATAACTACCAATTCAGTGAAAAACATAAGATGGAAATACAGATGCTTTTAAGTTTTAGGAACTTCTGTCCATACTCCTTTCTGCCTAAAAAAATTTTGTGGGCTAGAGGAAAATGAATCGCAAGCTCATACTGTAATTATAGATGAGGACCAATTGGTACTTCACAATTACTAGGCTGAAACCGTGCCAGACTAAGTCCCTTCCCAAACAGAATCTCACTCTAAAGAGACCAGAAACCATATAAGGACAGGACTACTCCAGCAGAAGGTGGCTGGCTGCACAGAGCCTGCGTGAATTCACAGCATACATGCACAAAGTAAGGAATACTTGGTACTCCCACAATAATTAACTTTGTACAGTGCTAGAGATCAACGGGATCCTGGGAACATCTGTGCAACCACCTCATTTTACAGAGAAGAACACTCGGGCCAGGGGAAGTAAAATGACTTTTCCTGCTCAAAGAGCTAATAAATAGCAGAGCCCATACATCAGCTTCTGGCTCCTGTTCTCACTTTGCTCTCTACACAATCCTACTTCTCCATGTCAAGGCTGGTTAGGTTTTTCTTTCCCAGTCTCTGTGAATGTCATGTACCTGATTTGCAGGCCCCAAAATTAAGAATTTGACTAGTGATAACTATGACAATTCAGCTAAGAATTAATTGTATTTCTCTTCCTTTATAAGCAAGTCTTGTGTAAAAGAGAGATTTAATTCTTGTCCAGAATTCCTGTTTGAGGCCTGTAAGGGAATGAGATAAACTGCTTAAAATTCACACAAATATCTAGCACATTGCTGTGGTGAGTCTAAAAAATGCTGAACAGATTTTTCTACTAATTTAAAGGATTTACTGGAGCTGGGAAGGAATGCTATGTATAAAATCAGGGTACAGTAATTAAAGGACAAAGAAATGGAACATTTCATCATAACAGAAAACTCAGGAAAATATGTACACTAAAAAAAATACAATGCATCAAAATGGTTATTTTAAAATCATTATAGAGTATATACATTTATATGGTTATAGCCAACTAATAATTATGACAAAATTGACATTGATAAAAGTAAAAAAACCCAGAAATTAGTATATAAAATACATATATATATAAGATAGATACAAACATATATATAAATAGCTTGATAAAAAAAAAAAAAGAATACTGATTTTAACCCCCTGGGGTTAATTTTAAATAAAGACCCTAAAATCAAACTTTTAATATGCAAAATACCTCATTTCTGCTCATTTCAAATCATAATGAAAATAAAACATATGAAGCTTGCTAGTGATGTCCCAGATTGTATAATCCTACAAAAGACATTAACAGAAGCTCTAAAAATCTAATTAAATTTTAGAGTGCTAGTAATGTCACCATAAGGCCCACGTAAGCTGTTATCTACATTAATAAAAGTTAAATTCAGACTATACCCCTAACTGAATAACAATATACCTGGTTTCAAGGTTATTCTTATTTTGTTACTTAAGGATATTTCTTCTCTATTCTCATAAATAAAATCGATTAATCATGAAGGGGAAAACCAAATACCTTCTCTTCTATCTACACATTTTTCTCTTAGGCCACATAGAAGGGAATGAACGTCCTTCCCACTTTGGGGGGGCAGAGTTCACACGTTGGCATCTCTCCAGCCTTCCCCACTTGCTCCTCCCAAGAAAGGAAGGGCTCTGTAATCTGTCTTGTGCTTTCTCTCTTACAACATGTGTGCTGGGCTCAGCTTGGTTCTAGCCTCCTTATGTTATGCTGAGATGACAGTCTACCATATACAGACCCAGCTGGGTCTTTTCTCTCTTTGCTCCAACATCAGGGCCTGCAACTGTTTTGACTGAGTCAAGACAGACTCTTCCTGGGACAGGTTTCTTTATTTTCTTTATTTATATTTTTATTGGGGTATGGTTGCTTTACAATGTTGTATTAGCCTCCACTGCACAACAAAATGCAGCCATACACATACAGATATCCCCTCCCTTTTGGACTTCCCTCCCATTTAGGGTACCACAGTGCAATAGGTACAGTTCCCTGTGCTATATAGTACATTTCCCTCAGTTGTCTATTTCACACATAGTATCAATAATATATCTGTGTCAATCCCAGTCTCCCAATTCCTCCCTCCCCACCCCTTTCCCCTTTGGTATCCATACATTTGTTCTCTACATCTCTGTCTATATTTCTGCTTTGCAAATAAGACCATCTATACCATTTTTCTAGATTTCACATATATGCATTATTAAATGATATTTGCTTTTCTCTTTCTGACTTACTTCACTCTGTATGACAGTCTCTAGATCCATCCACGTCTCTACAAATGACCCAATTTCATTCCTTTTTATGGCTTAGTAATATTCCATTGTGCATATGTACCACACCTTCTTTATCCATTCCTCTGTCAGTGGACATACAGGTTGCTTCCATGTCCTGGCTATTGTAAATAGTGCTGCTATGAACATTGGGGCGCATGTGTTTTTTTTGAATCATGGTTTTCTCCGGGTATATGCTCAGTAGTGAGATGTTGGGCCATATGGTAGTTCTATTTTTAGTTTTTTAAGGAACCTCCATACTGTTTTCCATAGTGGGTTTTTTAAAATTTATTTTTATTATTTTTATTTATTTTATTTTTAACATCTTTATTGGAGTATAATTGCTTTACAATGGTGTGTTAGTTCCTGCTTTATAACAAAGTGAATCAGTTATACATATACATATATCCCCATAACTCTTCCCACTTGCGTCTCCCTCCCTCAGACCCTCCCTATCCCACCCCTCTAGGTGGTGAGAAAGCACAGAGCTAATCTCCCTGTGCTATGTGGCTGCTTCCCACTAGCTATCTAATTTACATTTGGTAGTATATATAAGTCCATGCCACTCTCTCACTTCATCCCAGCTTCCCCTTCCCCCTCCCTGTGTCCTCAAGTCCATTCTCTATATCTGCATCTTTATTCCTGTCCTGCCCTTAGGTTCTTCAGAACCTTTTTTTTTTTTTTTACATTCTATATATATATGTGTTAGCATACAGTATCTGTTTTTCTCTTTCTGACTTACTTCACTCTGTACGACACACTCTAGGTCCATCCACCTCACTACAAATAACTCAATTTCGTTTCTTTTCATGGCTGAGTAATATTTCATTGTATATATGTGCCACATCTTCTTTATCCATTTATCTGTCGATGGACACTTAGGTTGCTTCCATGTCCTGGCTATTGTAAATAGAGCTGCAGTGAACATTGTGGTACATGACTCTTTTTGAATTATGGTTTTCTCGGGGTATATGCCCACTAGTGGCACTGCTGGGTTGTATGGTAGTTCTATTTTTAGTTTTTTAAGGAACCTCCATACAGTTCTCCATACTGACTGTATCAATTTACATTCCCACCAACAATACAGGAGGGTTCCCTTTTCTCCACACCCTCTCCAGCATTTATTGTTTGTAGATTTTTTTGATGATGGCCATTTTAACCGGTGTGAGGTGATACCTCATTGCAGTTTTGGTTTGCATTTCTCTAATAATTAGTAATGTTGAGCATCTTTTCATGTGTTTGCTGGCCTTCTGTATGTTTTCTTTAGAGAAATGTCTATTTAGGTCTTCTGCCCATTTTTGAATTTTTTTTTTTTTTTTTCCCCATATGCAGGCCTCTCACTGCTGTGGCCTCTCCCGTTGCGGAGCACAGGCTCCGGACGCGCAGGCTCAGCGGCCATGGCTCACGGGCCCAGCCGCTCCGCGGCATGTGGGATCTTCCCAGACCGGGGCACGAACCCGCGTCCCCTGCATCAGCAGGCGGACTCTCAACCACTGTGCCACCAGGGAAGCCCTGAATTGGGTTGTTTTTTTGAGCTGTATGAGCTGCTTGTATATTCTGGAGATTAATCCTTTGTCAGTTGCTTCATTTGCAAATATTTTCTCCCATTCTGAGGGTTGTCTTTTCGTCTTGTTTATGGTTTCCTTTCCTGTGCAAAACCGTTTAAGTTTCGCTAGGTCCCATTTGTTTATTTTTGTTTTAATTTTCATTACTCTAGGAGGTGGGTCAAAAAAGATATTGTTGTAATTTATGTCAAAGAGTGTTCTGCCTATGTTTTCCTCTAAGAGTTTTATACTGTCTGGTCTTATATTTAGGTCTTTAATCCATTTTGAGTTTATTTTTGTGTATGGTGTTAGGGAGTGTTCTAATTTCATACTTTTACATGTAGCGGGACAGTTTATCTTTAATTCAAAGCTGGGAACGGGAGGACTTTGGTCCAGGCCAAATTCACTTGTTCCATTTTAGCCGAGAGCTTGTACACTGGGAGTTACTCTGTCTCCATTAATCAAACCTTGAGGGGTATTTGGCCACTTAGTTCCCTTTTCAAATGGGAAGAGCTGGGACAGGAGGCAGGATGAATCGCACTGACAAATTACCATATTACATCTGCCAGCAAACTACCATTGCAGGGTGCATATCAAGAATCAACACTGCCCCCACAGCTTTTAGAAACCCAAACACGTCTCCTCTTCTCCCTCCACCCCTCATACACACACCTGACTGATATCTTAACATATGAAGAAACTATACAACATTTAAAGTGAATTATAGAGGAACTGCCTGGAAACATCAGTTTTTTCTAACTCATTCTCTGAGAAGTCAGGTGTTTTCTTTGTTTTTCTCCTATGTTTGACTACATATCATGGTCTTATATTCTTTTATCTCAGGTCTTAGGGTACAGTTCTTCTCTATCTGCTTGGTCTCTGGACGTGCGGATGGGATCTCTGAACCCATTCCTGCAGGCTCGTTCCCTGATCGCTACTCCCTATAGACTGATGTACCTCTTCTTGGTCAATAAAACTATTTTTCAAATAATGATCCTGAAAATAACAACGCCTTTCCCTTATTTTTTTCTTCTGTCTTTGAAATCTGACATGTCCCAAACATCACCCTAGCTTGGGAAAATGTGTAAAGGTTTCAGGTTTTCCTTCACTCCTAACATCACCTTTTGACCAGGGAGTTATACAGGTAATATGTGCTCTCTCAAAACTGTGATCTTTTGTTTGGAAGTGAAAATTAGAGTGACAGTTGGAAAAAAATAAACACAGTACCTTGGGTTACACTGGAAATTTAAAGTAAAATCAGCTGGCAATAGGAAGGCAGACTTATAAGGCTGGGTACTGATGATAAAACAGCACCTCATATTTATACGGTACTTCATCTTCACATAATGCTCCCATATACATTCTTATCTAATCTGCATACCAACACAGATTAGATTTGACTCATGTCACTTAATAGATGAGGACATCTGGGCTACTGGACAGCCAGAACAGACTTAACAGAGGAAGTAATACATTCTATAACCTGTCAGAGTTGGTGCTCAGTAATATTCATTAAATGCATAATTGCGATACAGCTGCCACAACTATGGTAAATAGAGATTTGTGTATGTTGTTTGCCTAATATCCATTCAGAGAAGTATCTCTTCCATCTCTGTGTGACTCTGAAAGAGGAGAGGGTGTCAATGTAGAAGGTCTGGTACATGACCTAGAGTTGTCAGTACTCCATGCCCTGGTCAAAACATCAGAGATCTTTTGGTCTTTAATTTAGATGGTGGAGAGAAAGAGGGTAATCCTCTAATGCATTTGAGTTGTGTTTCTATAACCTGCAACTGAAAAGTCCTATTATTACACACATCTCCCTATCACTCCTAATGGTAGAGGACACTATTCCAATGACCTGGGTTATTTTCCCTTCTACCTGTATATTCATTTGCTCCGCTTCCTGAGAGACGAATATACCTACCCAGTGCTCTGGTTCATGGTTCCCTGGTTACTCAGATTCTGATTAATGATGCTTTCTATTGATCCCTACATTACCTGCCCCATACTCATGACTAACTCCTCTTACATGTCCCTGAATTTTAACTCACCAGCAGTCTTTGCTGCCTGCTCTGAGCGTGGCTATACGCTCTTCTTCCTAGAGGACAGTAAGTCCACTTGATGACTTTACTGTTAGTACCCATGACTCCATGAGCCATAATTCTTCCTGCATTTTCATGCAAAAATTTCTTTCAGGCACTTATTTTAGAGGAAGTATATTGCAGGGATTGAGGGCATTTGCTTTTATTTCAAACAGGCCTGGATCTAAGTCTTGATTCCATCTTTTATGAGCTAAGTATCCTTCAGTAAGCCACTTACCTAGACCAAACCTACCTCTCTTCATTCCTGAAATTAATAATAGTATCCACCTTTAATTTGGATTTTGAGGGATTGAAAGCGTAATGCATTTGAAGTATATATGACAAATCCCAACACATAATAAGGACTCAATAAATTAATTTGAATGTATTTGTTGAGTATAAAAATTATATATATAAGATAATCATATATATACATAATATATATATCTCAAGATATATATATATAATTACTATATACATATGACAGTGAAGTATGTCTCCTATATTCTACAAGGTCTTGAGATCCAGATTAAACAACACAAAAATGTTCTTGTGGACATTACATTATAACAGACACAGACAACAAATAAGCGCACAAAAAGAAGGTTTAATATAAATATATAAATACAATATATTTAAATATGAGAGAAGTTAATCGTAAACACTGATTTTTAGGCTATTTAAGGAGTCCGTACTTCTGCCACACTGATATGGACTAAACGATTGACAGAAAAGTAATTGTTATATACTTATTATAACACTAACTCTTAAAGAGACTAGATAATTAGAATATGACAAATTTTATGACTGGTGAGCAACATTTCAACCCACCAGGCATGTGCTGAGAAGCTACTATATTCAGGACAATATGCTGAGGCTCTTTGGATGGGGAAGGAAGGGATGTTAAGGTAAATTACACCTAAAAACAACTAATAAGGAAATAAATGTGAAGTAGAGGCACATGTAACGTGATGACTCAGGAAAAAAAAGAAGTAAGAGTCACCATTACAGAAGTCTATTAGGTAAGGAAGGCATATGAAACCTCACCAATATTTTCTTGAACTGAAAGATAAATTATGACCTCAACCAATGAAGAACAACCAACAAAATCATTCTGTGTTACAAAAAGGCCTTGATATGGGAAATAAACTTTAGGAGTGAGAGATTAAAGGCAGGGAGAATAATTAGGAGGTGATAACAGTAATCCTGGAGATAAATTACAGAGTCCAGAACTCAGATAGTGGCAGTATTGGTAGAGAAAAATAAACCGAAGGGACAGTGTTTTCGCAAATTTAAGCTTAAAAGGTTTTCATGTTGTTGGTAAGAGAAAAGCACACAGTGCTTTTACTTTTAAAAAATATACCATCACTGTAATAAACTGAAATGTAAAACAGCGTAAAACAATTATTTTGAGAGGCATAAGTACCTAACTTCCTTACATGTATTTGGATAACCACACACACTTATTTAAACATACATAGATAAAATATATATACACACACACACAAATATTTCTACATACTGAACAGACAGCAAGGTTCTAATTACCACTGTTTATCAAACATTATTGCCCTGACTTAGATACATGGCTTTCATAGCAGTAGTTATTTTCTCCTGTTTATTGACTAACAGACATAATATATACACAGAGAGACACTGGTATCCCTTCAGTGGCTTGACTCTCTATAGAGTGCCAGATTCCCACATGTATTTTAATGTTTATTTTATTTTATTATGTATTTTTTTATTTTTGGCCACGCACCATGGCACATGGGATCTTAGTTCCCCGACCAGGGATCGAACCCATGCCCCCTGCAGTGGAAGCGCTGAGTCTTAACCACTGGAGAGCAAGGGAAGTCCCCCCACATGTATTTTAATACAGCTGTCATGTGTTCTTTTAGTGTTACTGGCCCTTCCAAGTAAAATAACATTTCGGACACAGTAAAGGTTGGCCGTGATTAACACATGCAATCATTTAAGTACACCGACCATTATTTTTAGTATCTTGTGCATGTCCTGACAAATGAGACACCAGCAGTGACTTGCTAATATTATAATTAGGTGGAAGTGCTCCTGCAGTAAAAAATACACTAGGATTCTAGGTAACCTGAGCCAGACAACCTGAATTTGAATCCTGGTTCCATGTCCTAGTGAGGTAAGTCATCTTGGGAAAGTTACTAAAATTCCTTGTCTAAATTTTCTCTTTTATCAAAGTAAATAACAAGTGTATACAACTGTACATAATATACATATGATCATCTTATGTTGAGTGTGTGTATATATAAGTACAATATATATTAAAATATATAAAATATATATATGAAGAGAGGGAGAATATATAAAAATCTTAGAGTAATCCTTATTACATTTTAAGCACTCAATATGTTATTATTATTTCTTTCTATAAGGTTATTATTTATTTTATTTATTTCTTTTATTTTTTATTTTTATTTATTTTTTTGCGGTACGCGGGCCTCTCACTGTTGTGGCCTCTCCTGTTGCGGAGCACAGGCTCCGGACGCGCAGGCCCAGCAGCCATGGCTCACGGGCCCAGCCGCCCTGCGGCATGTGGGATCTTCCCGGACCGGGGCACGAACCCATGTCCCCCGCATCGGCAGGCGGACTCTCAACCACTGCGCCACCAGGGAAGCCCTCTATAAGGTTATTTTAATAACCTTATTTCTTAAACTGTAGTAAAACTACTACAGTTTTCTGTGTGATCTTAGGTAAGTCAAAGAAAATACGATAACCTGTTATTTTCCATGAGCAAGAAAGATTTCAAGATTCTAGGTTTGGAGGCAGTCTCTTTCATTTAGGATTTTCCTCCAGGTTACTTGAAAAACGCTTGGTGACACAACATTGACAATAATTGGTGAAGTAAGGGCTATAAATACAATCTCTGATATGACAAAGTCTCTGCCTTCCAGAGACATACAGGACATAGAACATAGAAGGGAAAAGACAGATTTCCCTAATAAGGAATTATATAGATCAGATCCCAGGGAGAGGACTGGGGTTGGCTGCGTCAACAGAGCCTGAAGTGGGTTAGTGCACCACAGCTACCCGGGAGGGAGTCCGGGAAAAAGTCTGGACCTGCCTAAGATGCAAGAGACCATTGTTTCGGGGTGCATGAGGAGAAGGGGTTCAGAAAACTGCCTAAACAAGCTCCAGAGACAGGCGCGAAGCGCGACTATCAGCACGGACACCACAGACGGGCATGAAATGCTAAGGCTGCTGCTGCAGCCACCAAGAAGCCTGTGGGCAAGCACAGGTCACTATCCACACCTCCCCTCCCGGGAGCCTATGCAGCCCGCCACTGCCAGGGTCCTGTGATCCAGGGACAACTTCCCTGGGAAAACGCACAGCGCGCCTCAGGCTGGTGCAACTTCACACCGGCCTCTGCCGCTGCAGGCTCACCCCACATCCGTACCCCTCCCTCCCCCAGGCCTGAGTGAGCCAGAGCCCCAGAATCAGCGGCTCCTTTAACCCCGTCCTGTCTGAGTGAAGAACAGACGCCCTCAGGCTACCTACACGCAGAGGCGGGGCCAAATCCAAAGCTGAACCCCAGGAGCTGTGCGAACAAAGAAGAGAAAGGGAAATTTCTCCCAGCAGCCTCGGGAGCAGCGGATTAAATCTCCACAATCAACTTGATGTACCCTACATCTGTGGAATACCTGAATAGACAACGAATCATCCCAAAATGAGGAGGTGGACTTTGGGAGCAATTGTAGACATGGGGTTTGCTGTATGTGACTGACTGGCTTCTAGTTGTATGTTTATATTAGTTTAGTATTTAGAGTGTATTATCATTGCTAGATTTGTTTGATTTGGTTGCTCTCTTCCTTTTTCTTTTATATATATATTTTTCCTTTTTCTCTTTTTTTGAGAAAGTTTATGCTTCTTTCTGTGATTTTCTCTGTATAGCTGTGCTTTTACCATTTGTCAACACGTTCTGTCTGCTGTTTTTTTGTTCTGTTTTGTTTTTTACAGTTTTTAGCACTTGTTATCACTGGTGGATTTGTTTCTTGCTTTGGTTGCTCTGTTCTTTCTTTCTTTTCTCTTTCTTTTTATTACTTTTTAATTTTTCATAATTTTTGAAATTTTTTATTTTAATAACCTTATTTCTTTTTATTTTTCTTTCTTTCTTTCTTTTTTTCTCCCTTTTCTTCTGAGCCATGTGGCTGACAGGGTCTTGGTGCTCTGTCTGGGTGTCAGGTATGTGCCTCTGAGGTGGCAGAAAGGAGTTCAGGACACTGGTCCACAAGAGGCTTCCCGGCTCCACGTAATATCAAATGGTAAAAGCTCTCCCGGAGATCTCTCTTAACGCTAAGTCCCAGCTCCACTCAACCACCAGCAAGCTACAGTGCTGGACACCCTAGGCCAAACAACTAGCAAGACAGGAACACAACCCCACCCATTAGCAGAGAGGCTGCCTAAAATCATAATAAGGTCACAGACACCCCAAAACACACCAGCAGATGCGGTCCTGCCCACCAGAAAGAGAAGATCCAGCCTCATCCACCAGAACACAGGCACTAATCCCCTCCAACAGGAAGCCTACACAACCCACTTGAAAGAACCTTATCTATTGGAGGCAGACACCAAAAACAATGGGAACTACAAGCCTGCAGCCTGTGAAAAGGAGGCCCCAAGCACAGTAAGTTAAGCAAAATGAGAAGATAGAGAAATACACAGCAGATGAAGGAGCAAGATAAAAACCCATCAGACCAAACAAATGAAGAGGAAATAGGAAGTCTACCTGAAAAAGAATTCAGAGTAATGACAGTAAAGATGATCCAAAATCTTGGAAACAGAATGGAGAAAATACAAGAAATGTTTAACTAGGACAAAGAAGAACTCAAGAGCAAACAAACAATGATGAACAACACAATAAATGAAATTAAAAATTCTCTAGAAGGAATCAATAGCAGAATAAATGAGACAGAAGAATGGATAAGTGACCGGGAAGATAAAATAGTGGAAATAACTACTGCAGAGCAGAATAAAGAAAAAAAAGGAAAAGAACTGAGGACAGTCTCAGAGACTTCTGGGACAACATTCAGTGCACCAACATTCAAATTATAGGGGTCCCAGAAGAAGAAGAGAAAAAGAAAGGAACTGAGAAAATATTTGAAGAGATGCAGGTCAAAAACTTCCCTATTTGGGAAACAAAATAGTCAGTCAAGCCCAGGAAGCACAGAGAGTCCCATACAGGATACATCCAAGGAGAAACACACCAAGACACATACTAATCAAACTATCAAAATTTAAATACAAAGAAAAAAGATTAAAAGCAGCAAGGGAAAAACAACAAATAACATACAAGGGAATCCCCATAAGGTTAACAGCTGATCTTTCAGCAGAAACTCTGCAAGCCAGAAGGGAGTGGCAAGATATATTTAAAGTCATGAAAGGGAAAAACCTACAACCAAGATTACTCTAACCAGCAAGGATCTCATTCAGATTTGATGGAGAAATTAAAACCTTTACAGACAAGCAAAAGCTAAGAGAATTCAGTACCACCAAGCCAGCTTTACAACAAATGCTAAAGGAACTTCTCTAGGCAGGAGACACAAGAGAAGGAAAAGACCTACAATAACAAACAAAAACCAATTCAGAAAATATAATAGGAACATACATATCGATAATTAGCTTAAATGTAAATGGATTAAAAGCTCCCACCAAAAGACACAGGCTGGCTGAATGGATACAAAAACAAGACATGTATATATATATATATTGTCTACAAGAGACCCACTTCACACCTAGGGACACATACAGACTGAAAGTGAGTGGATGGATAAAGATATTCCATGAAAATGGAAATCAAAAGAAAGCTGGAGTAGCAATTCTCATATCAGACAAAATACATTTTAAAGTAAAGGCTATTATAAGAGACAAAGGAAGACACTACATAACGATCAAAGGCTCAATCCAAGAAGATGATATAACAATTGTAAATATTTATGCTCCAACATAGGAGCACCTCAATTCATAGGGCAAATGCTAACAGCCATAAAAGGGGAAATCGACAGTAATACAATCATAGTAGGGGACATTAAAACCCCAATTTCACCAATGGACAGATCATCCTAAATGAAAATAAATAAGGAAATACAATCTTTAAATGATACATTAAACAAGATGAATTTAATTGATATTTATAGGACATTCCATCCAAAAACAACAGAATACACTTTCTTCTCAAGTGCTCATGGAACATTCTCCAGGATATATCATATCTTGGGTCACAAAACAAGCCGTGGTAAATTTAAGAAAATTGAAATTGTATCAAGTATCCTTTCTGACCACAATGCTATCAGACTAGATATCAATTACAGGAAAAAAATCTGTAGAAAATACAAACACATGGAGTCTAAACAATACACTACTTAATAACCAAGAGATCACTGAAGAAATCAAAGAGGAAATCAAAACCTATGTAGAAACAAATGACAATGAAAACATGAAGACCCAAAACCCATGGGATGCAGCAAAAGCAGTTCTAAGCGGGAAATATACAGAAATACAATCCTACCTCAAGAAACAAGAAACATCTCAAATAATCAACCCAACCTTACACCTAAAGCAATTAGAGAAAGAAGAACAAAAAAAAAAAAAAACGAAGTTAGGAGAAGGAAAGAAATCATAAAATTCAGATCAGAAATAAATTAAAAAGTGAAGGAAATGATAGCAAAGATCAATAAAACTAAAAGCTGGTTCTTTGAGAAGATAAACAAAATTGGCAAATAATTAACCTGACTCATCAAGACAAAAAGGGAGAAGACTCAAATTAATGAATTAGAAATGAAAAAGGAGAGGTAACAATTGACACTGCAGAAATACAAGGATCATGAGAGATTACTACAAGCAACTATATACCAATAAAATGGATAACCTGGAAGAAATGGACAAATTCTTAGAAAAGCACAACCTTCTGAGACTGAACCAGGAAGAAATAGAAAATATAAAGAGACCAATCACAAGCACTGAAATTGAGTATCTGATTAAAAATCTTCCAACAAACAAAAGCCCAGGACCAGATGGCTTCATGATCAAATTCTATCAAACATTTAGAGAAGAGCTAACACCTATCCTTCTCAAACTGTTCCAAAATATAGCAGAGGGAGGAACACTCCCAAACTCATTCTATGAGGCCACCATCATCCTGATACCAAAACCAGAAAAAGATGTCACAAAGAAAGAAAACTACAGGCCAATATCACTGATGAACATAGGTGCAAAAATCCTCAACAAAATACTAGCAAACAGAATCCAACAACACATTAAAAGGATCATACACCATGATCAAGTGGAGTTTATTATAGGACTGCAAGGATTCCTCAATATATGCAATCAATGTGAAAATCAATGTGATATCAATCAATGTGATAAATCATATTAACAAACTGAAGGAGAAACAACCATATGATCATCTCAATAGATGCAGAAAAAGCTTTTGACAAAATTCAACACCGATTTATGATAAAAGCTCTCCTGAAAGTGGGCATAGAGGGAACCTACCTCAACATAATAAAAGCCATATATGACAAGTCCACACCAAACATCATTCTCATTGGTGAAAAACTGAAACCATTTCCTCTAAGATCGAAAACAAGACAAGGTTGTCCACTCTCACCACTACTATTCAAAATAGTTTTGGAAGTTTTAGCCATAGCAATCAGAGAAGAAAAAGGAATCCACATCATAAAAGAAGTATAGCTCTCACTGTTTGCAGATGACATGATACCATACATAGAAAATCCCAAAGATGTTACCAGAAAGATACTAGAGCTAATCAATGATTTTTGTAAAGTAGCAGGATACAAAATTAATGCACAAAAATCTCTTGCATTCCTATACACTAATGATGAAGTATCTGGAAGAGAAATTAAGGAAACACTCTCATTTACCATTGAAACAAAAAGAATAAAATATCTAGGAATAAACCTACCTAAGGAGACAAAAGACCTTCATGCAGAAAACTGTAAGACACTGATGAGAGAAATTAAAGATGATACAAACAGATGGAGAGATATACCATGTTCTTGGACTGGAAGAATCAACACTGTGAAAATGACTCTACTACCCAAAGCAATCTCCAGATTCAATGCAATCCCTATCAAACTACCAATGGTACTTTTCACAGAACTAGAACAAAAAGTTTCACAATTTGCATAGAAACACAAAAGACCCCGAATAGCCAAAGGAACCTTGAGAAAGAAAAATGGCGCTGGATGAATCAGGCTCCCTGAATTCAGACTATACTACAAAGCTACAGTAATCAAGACAGTATGGTACTGGCACAAAAACAGAAATATAGATCAGTGTAACAGGATAGAAAGCTCAGAGATAAACCCACGCACACATGGTTACCTTATCTTTGGTAAAGAGGCAAGAATACAGAATGGAGAAAAGACAGCCTGGGAAAACTGCACAGCTACATGTAAAATAATGAAATTAGTATACTCCTTAACACCATACACAAAAATAAACTCAAGATGGATTAAAGACCTAAACGTAAGTCCAGACACTATAAAACTCTTAGAGGAAAACATAGGCAGAACACTCTATGACATAAATCACAGCAACATCCTTTTTGACCCACCTCTTCAGGAAATGGAAATAAAACCAAAAAGAAACAAATGGGACCTAATGAAACTTCAAAGCTTTTGCACAGCAAAGGAAACCATAAACAAGACAAAAAGACAACCCACAGAATGGGAGAACTTATTTGCAAACGAAGCAACAGACAAAGGATTAATCTCCAAAATTTAGAAGCAGCTCATGCAGCTCAATATCAAAAAAAACAAACAACATAATCCAAAAATGGGCAGAAGACCTAAATAGACATTTCTGCAAAGAAGATACACAGATTGCCAACAAACATATGAAAGGATGCTCAACATCACTAATCATTAGAGAAATGCAAATCAAAACTACAATGAGATATCACCTCACACCATTTAGAATAGCCATCATCAAAAAATCTACAAACAATAAATGCTGGAGAGGGTGTGGAGAAAAGGGAACCCTCTTGCACTGTTGGTGGGAATGTAAATTGATACAGCCACTATGGAGAACAGCATGGAGGTTCCTTAAAAAACTAAAAATAGAACTACCATACGACCCAGCAATTCTACTACTTGGTATATACCCTGAGAAAACCATAATTCAAAAAGAGTCATGTACCACAATGTTCACTGCAGCTCTATTTACAATAGCCAGGACATGGAAGCAACCTAAGTTTCCATCGACAGAATAATGGATAAAGAAGATGTGGCACATGTATACAATGGACTATTACTCAGCCACAAAAAGAAACAAAATCGAGTTATTTGTACTGAGTAGGATGGACCTGGAGACTGTCATACAGAGTTAAGTAAGTCAGAAAGAGAAAAATAAATACCGTATGCTAACACATATGAATGGAATCTAAAGAAAAAAAAGTGTTTCTGAAGAACCTAGGGGTAGGACAGGAATAAAGACGCAGAGGTAGAGAATGGACTTGAGGACACAGCGAGGGGGAAGGGCAAGCTGGGATGAAGTGATAGAGTGGCATGGACTTACATATACTACCAAATGTAAAATAGATAGCTAGTGAGAAGCAGCCACATAGCACAGGGATATCAGCTTGGTGTTTTGTGACCACGTACAGGGTTGGGACAGGGAGGGTGGATGGGAGACGCAAGAGGGAGGAGATCTGGGGATATATGTACATGTATAGCTGATTCACTCCATTATAAAGCAGAACTAGCATACCATTGTAAAGCAATTATACTCAATAAAGATATTAAATAATAGTAATAATAATAATAAAGAACTATATAGTATTTCATTCCTTTTTATAGCTGAGCCGTATCCCATTGTGTGTGTGTGTTTGTGTGTGTGTGTGTGTGTGCGTGCGCGCACGTGCGCAAACCACATCTTTATCCATTCATCTCTCGATGGACATTAAGTTACTTCCAAATCTTAGCTATTATAAATAGTGCTGTTATGAACATTGGGGTATATGCCATTTGCAGCAACATGGACGGACCCAGAGATGATCGTACTAAGTGAAGTAACTTGTCAGACAGAGAAAGACAAATATCATACAATACCACTTAGATGTTGAATGTAAAAAATTATACAAATGAACTTATTTACAAAACAGAAACAGATTTACAGACATAGGAAACAAATTATGGTTACCAAAGGGGAAGGGAGAGAGGAATAAATTAGGGGTTTGGAATTAGTAGATACAAACTACTATCTATAATACAGATAAACAACATGGGGTCGTACAGCATAGCACAGGGAACTATATTCAATATCTTGTAATAACCTATAATGTAAAAGAATATGAAAAACTATATATATATGTATATATATATGTATTACTGAATCACTTTGCTGTATACCAGAAACACCGCACTGTAAATCAACTATACTTCAGTTTAAAAAAGAAAAAGACTAATTTTTTTTTTTTTAAATACACTATAGTCATTAACACTGACAGAAGGTATTTATTCAGCCCTATGTATTTAGTGGTGTTAAAGGAATAGCTTCAGAAGTCATGTGGAACTGGTCTACATTTAAAACCTACATCTTACTAGGTATATGGCCTTGGGGTCAATGCTTAACTCCTCTAAATCTCAACTTTGTAGCAGTTATAGAACTTTACAGCAGAGGCTCTTATGCCAGTCTGCCAGTCAAACTTTTACTCATTATCTGTGTGACTTTGGACAAGTGTCTTAACCTCTCAATGATTCCTCATTTGTAAAATGGAACTAGTACTAACTACATTTTATGGGTTGTGATAATACTTAAATGAACTAATAGAGATAAAGACAAAGTTGTAATCAGTACAGAGTAAGAACGCAAATACACCTTAGTGTGATTGATATTAAAACAAGAAATATCATGACCCAGACTTCTGACAGGGGTCCCCAAATTTCAAACAAAAGAAAGAAATCCTTACATTTTAAATCGAGTTGCTGGACCATTTCTGAAAAACTTACAAATGATGAAGCTCCCCCCACCCCCCAGAAAGTGTCTGAAAATGTTGGCAAAATTGCTAAGAATGGCTTTTCTGCAGATTTCCTCATGGACAGCTGTCAGTTCAAGGTGCATTCCCCGTCCAACCCACGCCAAAACTAGGGGTAGATGGAGAGCTTATCGCATCTTAAGTCAAGTGACGGAGACTTACTAAGGTCTGATGCTCTAGACTCAGAGTCTGAGAGCCTGAATTCAAATCCCAGTTCTATCACATATTTGCTTTGTGATTAGGGACAAGTCCTTTACTTCTCTGAGGCTCAGGCGTACATCTATAGAACAGGTGTAACTGTTTTTGTTGTTGGTGTTTCTCTTCCCCTGATTAGTCCTTGCTTATCTACAATACAACAGTTTACTTATCTATGACCCTTAAAAGTAAAGGAAATTAGAAGGAAGGAAAAGAAAGATGATGCTTCTTCCACTAGGCTACATTACACTTGGCTCTCTCCTACAGTTGCAATGAGGAGAGTTTCCTCAACCTGCCTTAGCCCCTCAAGACATATTTAGCACTGTCATTTTCAGGGCAAAAAATGATGAGAGCTCAACCCACAAGATGCTGATAGCATGAAGCAAAATATATGCTGATGTGATTCATCTAAGTATCAAACCTCAGTAAACTCAGTGTGTTTATTTATAGCAGGAGGTGTTTTACACTCAGAGAGACAAGCCTCAAATCAGATTCTGAATTCAATTCAAGGAGCAAGCGTGAAGGTATGAATGAGCTGCAGGATAATGTACTTGAAGATGAGAGTTTACTGAATTTGAGTGAAAGGAATCAGGGAGAGAACGAGAAAATAATTGGTGTAATAAAGCCAACCTTTTAAGAAAGATAATAGTTAAATGAGACGGTGACAAAAAATTCTCTAAAGCCCTGGAGACTATGGGAGAGAAAAACAGATTCTGCATTCAAGTCACATTAACATCACACCAGTGTGGCACGCTCATTGTGGCATGCATACAGCAGTCTAGCTCGGTATGCTAATAAAAACAGGAGTGGGAAGCAGCCGCATAGCACAGGGAGATCAGCTCGGTGCTTTGTGACCACCTAGAGGGGTGGGATAGGGAGGGTGGGAGGGAGGGAGACGCAAGAGGGAAGAGATATGGGAACATATGTATATGTATAACTGATTCACTTTGTTATAAAGCAGAAACTAACAACATTGTAAAGCAATTATACTCCAATAAAGATGTTAAAAAAAACAAAAAACAAAAAAAAACAGGAGTGCGCACAGCAGGAAAAGGGGCCTATTCTCTCTCTGCAGTAGGAAAATGCACAGGAAAGAAAACTTTCTACTGAAAAAACGTCTCCCCCTTCTCTGGCTAATGTTACCCTTCCCAGTGGTCTCTTCAAGGTCACAGGGCATTTTGAGATTCAGATCTCCAAGCAGAGCTGGGAAATTTGGGAATTATGGATTAAAGAACTCAACCAAAATAAAAATAGGAATAAAACTTTCATTCATTTATCTACCTAAGTGGGTCATAGCAGGGTCTCTGCTGGGTGCTAAAGGAGAGAGCAAAAAGAGCAGGATATAGTTACTGCCTTCAAGAACTGTACAAGCAGATGAGGGAGAGACATACAAACAATGTGGGTAAGCCTGACTTCTGTGCAAAGCCTTAAATTGATATTTGGGACATCCCTGAGTGTGAAGAGAGGAGGCTGTGGTGGAGAGGGATGGGTTTTGGAAGCTCCACTCAAATACACTGCCTGGAAAATACCAGGAAAAGAGTGCTAGCTTTAAGATGAACAGGATCAAGAGACAAAGGTTATATGTTAGAATCATATAAAAATAAATGCAAACAAAAATTACTCTATTATTATTATAATTATTCATGAAGAATCTAACCACAATTGCCAAGTCCTTATTTGAGCTTGTATTTGAAAACCCTATGATTATTTTTTAGAGATAATCCAAGAAAAGTAAGGAGAACTATAAAACTTAAGAATAAACATCCTGAATCAGGCTCCCTGACTTCAGACTATACTACAAAGCTACAGTCATCAAGACAGTGTGGTACTGGCACAAAAACAGACATATAGATCAATGGAACTGGATAGAAAGCCCAGAGACAAACCCACGCACATATGGTCACCTTATCTTTGATAAAGGAGGCAAGAATATACAATGGAGAAAAGACAGCCTGTTCAATCAGTGGTGCTGGGAAAACTGCACAGCCGCATGTAAAAGAATGAAATTAGAACACTCGTTAACAACATACACACAAAAAAAACCTCAAAATGGATTAAAGACCTAAATATAAGGCCAGACACTATACAACTCTTAGAGGAAAACATAGGCAGAACACTCTATGACATAAATCACAGCAAGATCCTTTTTGACCCCCCTCCTAGAGAAATGGAAATTAAAAACACAAATAAACGAATGGGACCTAATGAAACTTCAAAGCTTTTACACAGCAAAGGAAACCATAAACAAGACGAAAAGACAACCCTTAGAATGGGAGAAAATACTTGCAAATGAAGCAATGGACAAAGGATTAATCTCCAAAATTTAGAAGCAGCTCATGCAGCTCAATATCAAAACCACAAACAATTCAATTTAAAAATGGGCAGAAGACCTAGACATTTCTCCAAAGAAGACATACAGACTGCCAACAAACAAATGAAAGGGTGTTCAACATCGCTAATCATTAGAGAAATGCAAATCAAAACTATAATGAGGTATCACCTCACACCAGTCAGAATGGCCATTATCAAAAAATCTACAAACAATAAATGCTGGAGAGGGTGTGGAGAAAAGGGAATCCTCTTGCACTGTTGTTGGGAATGTAAATTGATATAGCCACTGTGGAGAACAGTATGGAGGTTTGTTAAAAAACTAAAAATAGAACTACCATATGACCCAGCAATCCCACTACTGGGCATATACCCTGCGAAAACCATAATACAAAAAGAGTCATGTATCACAATGTTCACCGCAGCTCTATTTACAAGAGCAGGACATGGAAGCAACCTAACTGTCCATCGACAGATGAATGGATAAAGAAGATGTGGCACATATATACAATGGAATATTACTCAAGGAGGCTGTCACCAAGCCCACAACATACACTGGGCTCCAGAGCCCTGATGAAGGAGGATTAACCAAGTTATGATCATTCTGTCTGTCCCATCCCATTGTTTTAAGAGAGTTGATGTCTGATCCTCTGACCTCTGAGCCGGGGAATCTGGCATACTATTATTCTTTAGGATTATCGGATGGAAATACAAGTAACCTTAAGTGGACAGTCAATCGTTCTCAAGGTGTCAAGCCAATCAGATTTTTTAACCTAGGGAGAGGATGAAAACGGGTGTAACGTTCAAGGCACAAGGCAGAGAAAATTGTAATTACCTAGATGTAACAAGTTTTAAACTTGCTCTTGTCAAAGGCAACAAATGCAGCACCAACTAGCAACATGTATAACTCTGATATTAGAAAAGCAAAGCAAAATAAACTAGCAAAAATCTGTTTATAACAGACTCACTGAAAAAGAGCAACAGGGCTGTAGGGCCATTAAGCCATTTGTCTGTCCATGCATCCAGCCACCCATCCAATATTTACTAAGTGCTAGGCTTCAGGGCTGAAAAGGTAACTGCAGATCCCATGCTTATATGGCTGGCATGATCTAACAACAGATGAGATAAGATGTAAAATCCCACTGAATATAAAAAACAGAAGATGAACTTACGTCAGACAACAAGGCCTAAGTGATCTGTTCCCTGTCAGCCTCTACGGTCTCCATTTCTACCGCTTTCCCTCATTCATCAAACCCAGTGTCACTGACCTTCTTTCTCTTCCTCCAGGATAATAACCGAGTCCCCTTTAGGGTTCCCCTTTTGACCGGAGAACTCTTCCCAATGACCTTCACAGGATGGGCAGCTCCTTATCATTCAGTTCTTGGCTTGGCCTCATCTGCTCAGAGAGGCCTTTCCTAACCAGAGAGCCTAATCTTGCCATGACCTCTCCTCCCAGGTTATGCTCCATTTTTATCCTGCTTCATTTTATCTTCACTTTATCTTTATTTTTCATTACAGAACATTATAATACATGTTGCTTAAGTTTGTGCCTTTCTTGCTAGAACGTAAGTTTCACGAGGCAGTGGTTTTTATCCATTTTACTCACAGAGTATATTCACTTAATGGTACGCGATACAACATAGTCATTAGAAAAATACTTGATGGAAGAAAATAGTACACAAATATATATATATATATATAATTACAAGACCATGAAGGAAAGATAAATCGTTCTACTGAGGTAGAAAATAAGGTTATTAGAGCTCGCCTGGAAGAGACTAAAAAGAGGTTTCTGAGGAAATGCTGTTCAAATTTAATCACACATGTTTGTCAGATAAATTATGTAAATCAATTTGGTCCTTCATTGCCTAAAACCTAGAAGGAAATAAGATAAACTACAAATGAATCAACTTATACATAAATTAAACTGGTCAGTGAAATTAAAACTGACTGCTTAACTAAATGAAGAGAAAATCAACAACAACAACATGGAAACACACCCCAGGGTCACTGCTTTTTGTCCCTTCTACAGATGAGCTGGTCTGGAAGGCTGGTCTCTAAGCAGAGGACAGGTCTTCCAAACAGGTCAGAGACCCAGCTTCGGTGAGTTGATTAGGTAAACACATAACTGCATATTTAAAATTGAGCTCAGTGATATATGTCCAAAATTCCTTTGAAATGACCTCAAAATGATAGAAATACTCTCTTACTGAACTATTGTGATTTTTAAAAATAAATTTATTTATTTTATTTACTTATTTTTGGCTGTGTTGGGTCTTCGTTGCTGCACGCAGGCTTTCTCTAGTTGCAGTGATTGGGGGCTACTCTTCGTTGTGCTGCGCGGGCTTCTCATTGCCGTGGCTTCTCTTGTTGCGGAGCATGGGCTCTAGGCATGCAGGCTTCAGTAGTTGTGGCTCGTGAGCTCAGTAGTTGTGGCTGGTGGGCTCCAGAGCGCAGGCTCAGTAGTTGTGGCGCACGGGCTTAGTTGCTCGGCGGCACGTGGGATCTTCCTGGACCAGGGCTCAAACCCGTGTCCCCTGCATTGGCAGGAGGGTTCTTAACCACTGCACCACCAGGGAAGCCCCAGAGCTACTGTGATTTTTGTTGATTTGTCTTCATTGCTATAGAAGCCCAATATGAGTTTTAAAAGAGGCTGCAGACTCTTAAAAACTAATGCTGAGATGCTACTAGAAGGGCAGTCACCCTAGTGGTTTAATGAGAGAGAAAAACCACTGAAAGAGAAAAGGATGAGCGGGTGTGAGAAAAGAAGGGAAGGAAACTCAGTTGTCCTTCAAGAAACTCGAAGCCCTGCCTGACAAATGAGCCCATACCATTCATTTCTGCATCATTTCCTACTCGGTGCTGCATAGGTCACCAGGAACCAGAAAGGAACCAACTTATCCACTATACTGAAGAGACACTTCTATCAAAAGAAACTCTTCCCTGAAATGTCTTCGTTTAAAACCATTCCTCTCTTAGAGAATTCTCTTAAGTAAATTATTTTTCCAAAAGTAAGCTCCTACTATCGTATAAATTACTTTTCCTAAGTATTTTATTAAAAAGAGTCAAAAGTGTTTCCTCCCCGCTAGGATATATTTCTTCAAAGTGCAGAAATCTAGTTGGGAATTAAACTTGGAAAAAAAGAAACAGGGGCACGCTCCTTAACCATTTCAAAATTTGTAATTTAAGAATCGTATCAGTCACACTATGATGGTTAACTTTAGGTATCAATTTGACTGGGATAAGGCATGCCCAGAGAACTGTTAAAACATTATTTCTGGGTGTGTCTGTGAGGGTGTTTGTGGAAGAGGTTAACATGTGAATTGGTAGACTGAGTAAAGAAAATCGCCCTCACCATTGTGGGTGAGCTTCATCCATTCCATCAAGGGACTGGATAAAACAAAAAGGCAGAACAAGGAGGAATTCACCCCTTTTGGTTCCTGCCTGCCTTCCTGCTTGAGTGGGGTCATTTCATCTCATCTCCTCCAGCCCTTGGACTGTGATTTAAACCATCAGCTGCTCTGGTCCTCAGGCCTTCCAACTTGAATTGAATCACACCACTGGCTTTGCTGGTCTCCAGTTTCCAGAGAGCAGCATGTGGGACTTCACAGACTTCAAAATCAATATCTCTCTCTTTCTGTATGTGTGTGTATGTATGTATGTTTATTTATGTATGTATGTGTGTGTGTATATATTTATTTATATTTCCTACAGGCTCTGTTTCTCCTAATACACACACCTAGAGATAAGCTTCTGAATCTATCTATCACTAGTGGATAAATCACTATTTAAATGGCACTATTTAAACTACCCAATTAGTTTAAGGTCCATGTAATAGAATAAAACTAACCAAGCTGGATATTACCAAGGTCTTAAATTATACTGCATTTCCTTTTTGGCTTAATTCACAAAGCTTCTAAGATAAACTACCTAGATACGTTGGGGGCAGGTCAATCACAAGTTTATGGTAATTCAATATTTAAGAGATATGAGATAAAAGAAATAATTAGAGAAAACAAACAAAAAAAGTGTTGGAATTCTGCTTCTGTTCAAAAAATGTCTTGAAATTCAGCAAGATGTTTTGTAGATAGTAAGATAATCCTCAATATTAGCTAAGACCTGGGTTTCCTTCATCTTATACTTAGAAACAATCCATGTTATCTCTTGGGTTATATCTGCTTAAATCTTTATGGTCCGTAAGCTACTATTTTTTTTTTTTTTTTTGTATAGGGTTTTGCAGTTCCAGATGATTGTAGAAAGGCAACAATGTGATGAATTCCATTCTTCAAACTGAGTTAGATTTAACAAAAGTATAACAGAGACAGAAGGCAAAAATAATGATAATAATAATAATCAAAAAATGACACAGGAACTTTACACTTTCACAAGATTGCAGAAAGATCTGACTTAAATATATACTCAATTTTTATCTTGTAAAACTTACTCCATCATGTAATTTCCTTGTAAATAGATTTTTCTTTTCATGCATAGGCAAATACCTAATATTTCTTTAGAAGGCATATTAAGTACTAGTACATAGCACATTAGTCATTGGAAAGAGGAAGCAAGCTAGAGATGAGAAGGGAAAGTACTGTACTGGTAAGAGCCAGTTCTACATAAAGGTTAATCAGAAATGAAAATGAGGCCTTCGGTAAACACATAAATGCATATTTGATGCAGTCGATGACAATTTCTCAATGGGTCTCCTGTGCCCTGCTGCTATCCCGTGCTGCCAGGGCCCCTGCACAAAATATAATGCGGAAGCTCTGGAGATAAGCCTTCCCAACTCCTTTCCTATATGCAATTACTAGCAATTAGTCATGCTGCAGAGCTAAATAACTCTCTCTCTGCACCTGCAAAAACGATGTTTGAATGCCACAGCTGAATCCACTGCAGGACTCAAAATTAAATTTAAACTGAAAATCTAGCCTAATACTTTATTTATTACCTGCTACTCTCAGGAATAGGATATGAGGAAGAAGAGGCCTCCAAAGGTAATATTTTATCTTCAGTTTGTTAGAATACTTCCCCAGGAATAAGAGTGTCTTTTACGGACAGATAATATACAGAAATATAGTTGTATTTCTCTTGGCAACGTTAATTCAATCAGATCACACAGATTTGGGAGGCTTAAATAAGACACCTTTCCTTCCTTGAAAATGTTACTTTTGAATCACATATATTAATACGTGCTTATTAATGGATATCATATTTTACTCATCTCAATAAAGGGCTTCTTGGGGGCCTCCCTTGAATTTATTCAAAGGCCTCACTTATTTACTTATTAAGTTATTGAATGTAAAATATAGCAACTAATTTTGACCTCAATAGTAATATTTTATAAATGAATTGAAGACCATACAAGTGAATGGTGCCTGGAATACATAGTAGACACTCTGTATCATTAGGTACCAGTTCCAATCCTGAATCAATCTTTAATCAAGTACAGGGTTTTGAACTAGTTATCACTTAACTGTCTTCTATACCTGTTGAGTGGAAAAATGAATTAAAAGAAAAGATTTCACAATGTTTGGCTTTGTAACACACAGACATCCAATTATTCAAAGACACACACTCTATTCCCAAACACACATATACAAACATCAATTGGTCCCTTTAGCATAACTGGCTCTGACTTACTTGGACATGTTAAAAGTGAACTCAGGAGCTGCCATTCTTGAGAACTATGGGTGATTCACAAATGATCTGCTCACAATATTTATCAAACTTGTATCTAATTAAACAATGGCACACAAAAACATAAAATCTCATGCACTGGAATTTGAAGATATACAAGGCATTTTCAAGTACCATTAGTTACTGGATCTGAGGTCTGTGTGACTTAATTCTTCAGCAAGTACATTTGCCAACAGGAAACTGAAAAATGAGCTGGACAATCAACAAATATGACAATGCCAAGCATGTCTCTGCAAATATAATATTATGGTAAGAAAAGAAAACTGCTTTTCTGGGTTGGAAAAGTTCTGTGCACTCCTCTTAGGTTTGGTTTATTAATCTATTTATTTATTGCTAGAGGCTTTTGCTAACGCTAGTTTTGCCACTACTAAAAGGCTAAAACTAAAAAAAATAAATACTTCTAAATTATTGTTTTCAAAAGGAACCACTTTTAAAATAGTCAGATTGTTGTGCTAAAGAGCAGGTGAACCTGAGGGTCTCAGTGCCTGCCTCAGAGTTGAGTGCATGAGGCACTGGCAATGGAGCATCACAACCAGGCCCCCTGAGATGTACGATGAGACTGTATGTGTCCCTGTTTTATTGTTCTTCTCTTCTGCATAATCCCATCCACTCCTCATTAGCTCTCCGATTCAAACTTGCCATCTTCCTCCATTTTAGAATGTCACACACACATACACACAAACACACACTGTCCAAAACTTTCAAGAAAGTCAGATGACTACAATTCAAGTTAAGGCAGCACCTATCTCCTCCAAAGTTCTTCCTATGATGCTTAACATTTATAATCTCTTACATGAGAAAATTTAAGTGAGAATAGCAGCCCAATTTTTTTTAATCATTTCATTATAATTCTAAGTAATGAACAGAGAAAAGCAGAAATGTGCTGGTTTGCCATATTCAATAAAGCAGTGATTCTCAAGCTTCAGTGTGCATCAGGATGACCTGGAGTGTCTGTTAAAACAACTGGACTGGTCCCTTCCCCAGTTTCCCATTCAGTAGGTCTAGGGTGGGGTCTGAGGAGCTGCATTTCTCACAAGTTATCAGATGGTGAGGATGTTGCTGGTCTGGGGCTCACACTTGGAGAACCACTGTGCTGAAGTTCTAATGCTCTAATGCAGTAATTCTCTTGCTTTGTTTCAACTTCCCAGGAACAGGAGGCACTGCAAATTCCCACCCTACTGCCAGAGATTTTTTTAAGTAAGTCTTAAGTTTCTGCAATTTTAACAAACATCTCAGGTAACTCTAGGGATGGTGGTCTAGGAATAGAGAGATCAGTACCACAGTCTACTCTGGACTGCTGTGGTTTACACTTGCTGTCTCAGTGTCCCATCTAGGCAGCCCCATCTACTTTCTCTCTAAAAAGTGGAATTGAAGATTCAGTGTATGCTTATCTTATCTGTGAACCATAACTTGAGAAACACTGATGCAGAGGTACACCAAATCAGTAAATCGCCAGTGTTCACACCCATTTTAAGACCCTCTTGCCCACCCAGTGAGAACCGGAGCTGCAGCCCCATTCCTTAGTCTGCCATTCCTGCAACTACCGTTGCAATGCTCATGTGCCCGCCGTTACCTGCCGGTACTGCAACTGCTCAGCCAGCCAGTGACCCACTACTGTACTTTGAGCTAAGTGTTTCCTGAAATGTATGTTATTTACTGAACTGACACCCCACTTCCTGCCTTTTACTTCTTATTTTGGCCAATAATTTCAAACAGAAAGTGTGAATAAAGTATATTGTTTGAACTGGCCACAAAAAAATAAACAAGCAAAACAAAAATAAAAGAATATCTTGAAAAATTTATAGCTCAGAACATCTTTAAAGAACTGGTGAAATATATACAGGGTAAAGGTAAGCAGGCAGGTTAAGAAATTGTGGCAAAGTCTGACCTTGAGAAGGTCAATATAAACATAACCACAAAAAAGGAGCATTAATAAATGGAATATAAGGCAGGCAAAACCGACTGGTTGGAAGCACATCATCTCATAGGCTTTAAATATGTCACAAGTTCAAAATTTTGATGCTGGGAATGGATCTCTTAATGCTTACAGACTAAAGACTGTAAAGATCTCATTGAATGCTGATTTGTTTAGGTCCCCCCAGTAGATTAAGCATGCCATTACCTCCAGACATTTACACTAACTCAACCCTAACCCACCCTGTCGCCTCCTCCATTGCCAGTATATATTTCATGAATCTTCAAAGACAGAGGTGATTAAACTTCATGCTTCAAAGTTTCTCTAAGTGCATACTAGAAGCCACCTGCATCATAATCATTCAGGATTTCCATCTTTCAAAAGTTGTTTTAGACGGCAAGGCAGGATTTTAGAATCAGAATGTTTGGGAATGAGGCTGGATGTCTACATCTTAACCAATACAGAGGTGATACATATGTACATTAAATTTTTTAGAATTTCCTCTGTTACGATTTTCTTTTTTCTTTTCTTTTATTGCTTTTATTTTATTTTATTACTATTTTTGTAACATCTTTATTAGAGTATAATTGCTTTACAATGGTGTGTTAGTTTCTGCTTTATAACAAAGTGAATCAGTTATATATATACATATGTCTCCATCTCTCTTCCCTCTTGCATTGCTTTTAAGTGGATGGGCCTCTGCAACAAAAGGGTATATGGGTTCAGAAATTTGGAGTGTGATTGTTGGCAATGATATGTTTTAAATTTTACAATATAAGGAGCTTTACATAAAATATACATTTATGGCAGTGAGAAACTGTCATTCACCATGTTGTGAAGAAATAATTCAAGTAATTGAGTCTTTTAATAGACATTATTTTACCTTTCAGCATTTTATTTTAAGAAACATTAATGGAGTGGGTTTCTTTTCTTCTAAAATGTTTAGCAGTTACTTATTTGTATCTAGTGTTTCTTACACTCAAGTGAGTTCCAAGACGAAGAAAACTATGAAATTGTCAATTAAACAGATTTAATTATCAGAGTCTCCCTTTTCCTCGCTAGAATTGTGACTGGGGAATGCACAACTCTTAAATATGTCTGGGCACTTTGCTAATTAACAGGTTCCATTCATATGACAATAGGTAGAAATCAGAGCAAAAGTTAAAGATGCAGAAATATTTAACATCGTATGTCTCAAGCGATCTCCACATGAAGTAAACATTCTACGTAACCCAATTTCAAGCTTCACATAGAACCACCTTCCTCCATTTAAGGTTTAAAGTTGGCGAAATGAATCTTAGCAACACTTTATTCTCCTATCTGATGAAAATGTAATTTAACATGAAGACCTGTAAACTCTACGTCTACCGTTTTATACTTCAAATAAATCAATCTTAAAAATCACTTAGCCAGGGCTTCCCTGGTGGCGCAGTGGTTGGGGGTCCGCCTGCCGGTGCGGGGGTCGCGGGTTCGTGCCCCGGTCCGGGGGAATACCACGTGCCACGGAGCGGCTGGGCCCGTGGGCCGTGGCCGCTGGGCCTGCGTGTCCGGAGCCTGTGTTCTGCGGCGGGAGGGGCCGCAGCGGTGCAAGGCCCGCGTACCGCAAAACAAACAAACAAACAAACAAAATATCACTTAGCCAATTCCAAAGGGAAAGAAAGTATAGTTCTAAAGAACACTCTCAGGTTAACGAATACATTTCATTTACAAAATGCCAACTTATGGCCATATCTATTAACCAAATGGGAAAAATATATGAAGCTGCTTAAAATAAAATATATATAAGACATTAAACTACACAGCTGAGATTAAAAACTACAGTGAGAGTGTGTGTGTGAGACATATATCCAGCTCAGCCACAAGAATTGAAAGCACTATAGTTTGCAGTTATCAGTACCATCAAGCTCTGAGATCACAAAGGATTCCTCTGCAACACTCTGGGTCCAAATTCACAACACCAGAGGCCAATAGAAAGTGATTTTAGAAAAATTCAATAAGGTAATAAAAATCTTGGAAAACACTTAAGAGTAAATGCTAAAATGACACATTTCCCGCTGCACAGAAATGCTGCTCACTGCCTCCTCTGATTAGAAAGGTCATCATACTTTAGGACTTTAAGCAGGTGTCCTCCCCTCCAGGTTGTCATCTGCAACCCCATCCCTCATCCTTCCCATCTCATTTACCTACCCCTGTGAGAGCTCCCTAGAGCTGTCTACTTACACCACGGAGAGCACTTTGTACGGTATCTTCCTCTGTTCACTGTGAGAAATTACAAACTAAGGACCATATTTATTTTAAATCTGTGAATCCACAGCTGTGAACTGAGTTTCAGCCTGCCTCATAATAAATATGCACCCAATGTCTGTTGAATGAGTAACTGTTGAAATATTCAGCTGAAAACACTGGCCAAAGGATGAAGTAATAATTGGCTCCAGCTACAGCTCTCTCAGGCAATTCAATTCAATTCAAACTAATTTAATTCAACTTCATTCAACAGGCATTTAGGAAGGGTCTAGCCTTTGCCTGTAATAGAGATATGAATGGTTTTGGGACCTGTATTATCTCTTCAATTGCCTTAACACTTTACTTTGCCAATAAAGGCACAGTTTAGTTTTAAAACCAGAAATTAATTACAAGGGGGTGGATATCATAGTAGTGCTCCAAGTTTTGTGGGAAGAAAACAAGAGTAAACGGATATAAATTGTGTTCTCTAAAATTCTGTAGATATTGTACATAGCATACATTTATGTATAGGTCTTCTTAATAACCTACCAGTTTTTCTTAAGTGGTCTTGAAAGAGAAACATCTGTTGCATGTAATGAATTATCTTTTCTCTTACACATTTAGAGGAGTACTAGAACAGCGGTAGTACTCCTTGGGAGAAATGAGAAAACAGTCACTCGAATTATTTCCTCTGTTTTGTGGTTGTGTCTAACCCCGGTAAAGGCAGTCTGGCAGTGTCTCTATTACAGATTGCATGTAGATGTGTATCTATGTATAATTTTTCATAACTTACTTCAATGAATCGGTAATTAACTGATGGAATTAATGGTGTTTAGCGGTATACACAACCATGGGGATAATTCAGGAGATTTAGTATTAAGCTCTTTGATCTGACTCACTTAGATAATTGGCTCAATTCTCCATATCACACATCTTAAACAATCACTAGAACAGATTCCAGGGGAAATTAACTTAGAAAAACTCCTTCCTTGAGATGGTTTAAGAGAGGGTCATTTTCCTTTGGCTCAGGATTTAAGAGACTCCACATAAAACAACGACTGCTTTCATGTTTCCAACTAATGAGATTCCATAGGTGTAAAGAGGGCTTTCTATCATGAGACGGAAGGTACAAACTAAAAGTACATAGGATGGTGCTTCGAATGAATTCAGAATGAACTTTGTGGAGAAAAATGACAGTAGGTCTTTGAGTCAATCACAAAATTGACTCAGAGGAAAAAGCCCTGTGTAATGACAGACCTCCACTACAAAGTGCATTCAACAAGGAAATGATTTGGTTAGGTCATCTTTAGAGTTTCCGCCACATCTAAGATTCAATGATTGCAAGATAAAGAATTACATTCTTAGAAATTACAAAACAGACTACGATCTTTCACTGTCGCCAAAAGGGCTGTGCTTTCAGTACTTCCGGGTAGTATTTCCTCCCAGGTAATGCACACGCCTGTGGCTGAGATCCTTGTTCAATTTCACCTTGTTTCAATCCCTGGAATACTCCAAATTCTTCCCTAGCTCAAGACTTTTACACATGCCTCTCCCTTCACTCCCCATAAGTGACTCTAACAATGAAGTCTCAGCTTAGCACCACCTCTTCAGAAAGACTTTCCCTGAATATACCAAGTAGACCTTCTCTATCCAGTAATTTCATTCACAACATCAATCTCTATTTGTGATTTATTATTAACTATTTGATTGTTTCTTCCAGTAGAATTGGAGCTTATAGGGTAAGGACCGTATTTGCTTTCCCCAATACCCAGCATATACAAGACACTCCATATATATTTACTGGATGCAGGAATGCAAGAGCACATGGATGGAGAGAGGGGAAAAAAAGGAATTCAGGTGACATTTGGGTATGGCCTGGGCAATGACAGATGTTCAGTTACACGAATAATGTCCAAAAATTGAGCTGAAGATCAATTGGACTAGGCCTCCTGAGTGCGTCAGAAATGAACACACGAAGATGTACTAACTTCAATAAAACCTGGCTCATTGCTTGTGCAGTGAGACTTACTGACTGATTTTTCTGGATGGTTTGCCATTTGCAAAGCATTACAGATTAACTACAGTCAATCAGATAGACTGGATCATCTGGCCTATTTCTTAAGAAATACTCTATTCTGTACATTTTTATTCACCTTTTTAGTGTTTCCATTGTTTCGACTTCATAAACAGCCTCCTTGCTTAGTTAGGCCTGATTCAGGCTTCAGATGTTGGTGCAAAAACTCCTTCCTCAGGAAACCATCCCTGACCATATAATTACAGACTTTTCTAACTCCCTGTACTTTTCCTACATAGTAATAAATGTGTATATTTATGTATTTCTTTGATCAATTTCTGTATCCCTGAGCTCAGAGCCAGTGTGTCTCTTTGTTCTCCACTGTATTCCCATTGGCAATGGTAGTAATTTGTACATAGAATGAGTACCATTAACATTTGTTGAATAGATTGATTGGATAATTATGACTCCACATACCTGTTTCATGGATTTTCTTCTTTTAAAAAGCCAATTATAAACAATAACAGAAAATTAGGTTTCATGCATGATTTCTGTGGAATAATGTAAAGTAGAGCAGCATGTATCAAAAACCTCTTTTCAATGCTCCACATCCCATTCTTCTCCACAGAGGAAGAGAATTCTCTTTCAATATTTATTCTTTGCATCTACATACATATATAAAGAGATGGACATGCTTTTTATTTATTAAACAAAGAGTATCCTCATCTGCGTATTATTCTACATGTTGCTTTTCTCATGGACCTGCATTTCCCTTCATACCAGCACATACTGATCTGCCTTATAATTTTAATAGGTTTATACTATTCCACTGTAGGTGTGGACCATAGCTTTCAGGACTCTTCCCCTATTTATAGATACTTAGACTATTTATAATTCTTATGTATGACAAAGCTGCAATGAATATCCCTTAAAACATTTCATTATACACATATTTAATGTTCTTGGATGACAGAGTCTTAGACCAAAAAAAATGCCAGGAGAGTATTGTTTTTTTTCTCCAAAGGTGTACTACATTCTGGATGGAATGCTCTATTTATTTCACAAGATTTTTAAGTCTAAAAGGTAGATATGTGAGGCTCTTGGCATCATGATTTAATTCTAATTTTCATCAGCAACTTGGAGACCCCACAAGTTGTTTAGATGAGTCTCTATTATAATATGAACACATCTGTCTTTTTCAGCTACCTTGGACCCCAGGGGGATGGAAAAAAACTCAACCAAAAGAAACACGCAGGTTGAAATAACAACACATGTAGAGTAATGTGAATGTACTTAGCCCTTTCCAAAACCCGATTAGGATCATCTCCCTACACAACAATTATCAGTAAATCATTTCTAAATATAATGCACCTCTAGCTGAGGCAAGCTAACTGAACATATATATATATATATATATATATATATATATTTTGTGTGTGTGTGTGTGTGTGTGTGTGGTATGAGGGCCTCTCACTGTTGTGGCCTCTCCCGTTGCGGAGCACAGGCTCTGGACGCGCAGGCTCAGCGACCATGGCTCACGGGCCTAGCCGCTCTGCGGCATGTGGGATCTTCCCAGACCGGGGCACGAACCCGTGTCCCCTGCATCAGCAGGCGGACCCTCAACCACTTGCGCCACCAGGGAAGCCCCTGAACATATTTTTTTAATTTGCACCCAATAATAATTGAAAAGCAAAATAACATTCATAAAAAAATGGTGTATTCCAACTAAAGGACATAGACTATTCCCTTTATGAGACTTTTTGACAGGATACAAAAATCAAATGGTAAGAAAAACAATAAGTATTTTTCTCACTCTAATGTAGGATGATAAATCTGGTACCAATCGATCAGTGTACTCCACACAATTTATGAATGGTGAAATTACCCAGTAGGAAGTTTTATAATAGAAAGAATGTTTGAAAAAGAAGAAAAAAATGACTTTGGGTACAGATAAAGCTGCAAACCTTGAAACATCCATAGAGGAATCTAATGACTATCAAAGAAAGTGAAAATTCAATTTTAAGTAGACAAACACTGGGTTTATATCAGCAAAACCAGAATAAATTTTTAATTGACATATTTTCTCTTTTGTAGCAAAAATAAAGGTACATTTTAGTCATGTTTGTTTATTTATTTTTAGCAAAAAGCATTCCACAGAGGCAGTTTGCAGAAAACTAAAGTTTCTACCGAATCTTTCAGAAATGACTAACTTGTCTGCAGCATGAAGAAATGTGTCTGAATGAGCATGATCAATGTTCATTAAATGAACTAAACTGACAAGTACACAAGACGGCACCGCATGGTTGTGCATCTGAGCTTTCTGTAATGAATAAATGGAGCGTGTGATCCCAAAGGCAGCCGTACCAGCCATAACTTTGTATTTGATACTTGACTGCCCTTAGGAGTCTGTTTGTCAAAAATCGTCTATTTGGAAAAGAAAAAAAAAAAAAGTAAAGAAAGACACAAACTTGTGAGGCTTTTCTAGAGGGCAGTTACACACAAGCTTCCCAGGAACAATACTTCTACGAGTCAGACTGTTCTGAGACGAATCAATTATTTATTTTATTGGTTTATTACTACTGGAGTTCATTCAAAGTTCATTTCACTAAAAATAATGGCATCACCTCACTTGCTAAAATCCAAAGTTGCTGTGGAAAAGACAGCAATGCTGCTTTTCCAGTTTGGCGTGGAAATTCAGATTCAGAACCAGAAATCCAGGACAGGTGGCAGACAGGGATAAGAGAAATTTAGTTCCTGGACAACACGGCACTCATTAATTTGCAGGAAATCTCCTATCTCATGACCTGATGGTCCCTCCATGCCTACAAATGATAAAGCATCCCTTTGAAACCATGTCACTTTCAGACACTAGAATAAAACAGGATATTAATGGATCTCCCTTTACATCAAAAGATCTCCACACTGTGATGATAAGATAAAGCCACTCCTCTAAAATTGTCAATAATTTTGAGGATGTAGAGATGCTTATGAAATGCTAAAATAAATTCATGTATCCCATTTTAGACTAGAAGGACCAACAATCTATAGGGAAGAAGCTATCTGCAGTGGAAACCAGCTTGCAGAACAACAGCTTTAGATTATAAGGACTTGATGCAAATCTTTATCTCCCTGATCCTGGCTCTCGGGAATCAAAACAGAGCTCACTATTACAATACATTTAGAATTTGCCATTGAGAAGATGTCTTTGTTTTTTAGGGACAGTGAAGAACACAACATCTGTTTGGGGGTGAAAGAGGGAACCTTGGCCACTATCAAATTCAGACCTTCCATTCTATAAAAAGTTGCAGAATGAGCAGAACTAAAACCAAAGGGTCTAGATTAAGTTTGGAAAGGGAAGTGCTTGAATGGAACTGGGGTAGGAGCTCAGGAAAAAGGGTAGAAAAGTTCAGTGGGTAACACAACTTAGCCTAAAAATCTGACCTGCATTCCCCTCTTTTTTGTTCCCTTGGACAGCGTTCCTCATGTGCAATACCCCTCCCCAAGTCTGTGTAACTTTATCCACGGTGAGAGCCACCTGGTGACTGCTTTTTTATTCCACTGTCGGAGAACAGAAACAAAGCTGTTTTAACATATCAGTTAAAGAGGTCAGACTAGATAGTGGCTAGGAACACAAAATCAAGTAAGTACGCCAGTGTTCAGATGCCAAGTATTATAAATAACATCTAAAAGTCCAAATGCTCTTTTAGTCTCTTACTTGCTAGTGTGTTGTTAAGATAATTATACAATCTCTCTGTGACTAAGGTTTCTCATTGGTAAAATGGGAACAACCATTCTCTCTCAAAAGATGGCCATGAATATAATGTTAGATAATGACTGTGAAGTGCTTAGCATTCTGCCTAACAAGGTCAGAGTCCCATACTCAGTAGTTATATTGTAAATGAGTTTGGTCTTGGCCCTATCTTTGATGTAGAAATGTTAGACTTCAGTGAGGACACACATCCTTCAACAAAACGCTGAGTGAGGATGTGAAAAGGGGCTTGAAGTACCGATCGCCTACTGCTGCCCATTATAGCGCAGTAAAAAAAGGAAATTAAGATCAACATATGAAACCCTCTTAAGGACACCCTGAAGCTCACTCCCTACTGCCTCTTAATAACAAGGCACTGATTATTATAGGATGTTGATTATTAGGGGGATGGGAGATGGCTGAACTGGGACTGGAATATGAAAAATGTAGCCCGAACTAAGAGCTGGTTCTATAAACCCTTCCAAGATGGCTTGCTCTTGCCAGCTGGGGGTGGGATGTGTCTTAATCTGGGTTCTTCCAGAAGCTGACTTTGAAACAAGTATTAGAATAAAACTAGTTTATTCAGAAAGTACAGGTAATGCTAGGAAGAAAGTGAGGAAATGTTACACAGGAGTAAAACCATCCAATAAATAATATTTTATCAAAGCAGCTAATACAGTGGGCAATCCTGCACAGAAACTCTGCAAAGTGTTGTAAAACACATCTCGCAGGTTATCCTGCGTGAGGGGCAGGGGAACGAGGGTACTTACACAGCACCGTTTGAGAGTCACTAGCGGAGGGCTACTTCCAGGGGATGTTAATTCTCAGCACTGAAAGCTCAGTTATACATATGGATAGTGCAATTTCCCACAGTTCCAAGAAGACAGACCTTAGGAAAAAGCTGTAGGTAATAGGGGTTGGAGGTCTTCAGGAACACAATTAAGGGTCTGAGGCATATAGGCAGGGTGCTGACAGCACTAGATACAGGAAGTCATAATATCTACTTATGCTATGCCCTGAAAACAGGTGGAATCAGGAACAGATTCCAGCAAATTTCCTAGGACTCTACATGCCAGAGTATCTTCCAGAAATCATGTAGCCCAGTGACCACAACTTCCAGCACAATCAACACCTCAGAATTATTCAACCTGTAACTAAAAATTATAGTCATGCAGGGCAGTGATTACAAACATTTAATGTTCTGAAAACATAAGGGAAATAACTATTTGAGCTGACGTGTGTGCTTATGTTTGTGTATATGTGTGAGGGAGAGGGGAATAGGTAGATCCCGGAAACCACTCACATTTGGATACACACAGTTACTCCTTTAAAGATTTGGCAAATGCATTTAATACAAGAAGGCATTTGGTTATCTGTAAATTTCCTTAACGTATCCTCTGCTCCTCATGATCTTCTGCATGAGAACTTATTATGCTTGTTAGTAGAAGTTTTAAAAATTGGTTCAAAATCACATTTTAGATTTATTCACACAATGTTATTTGTCATATAAGCGCTTTATCTTTTAGTTGCAGACTTTTCTGTTTACTATGTTATATTATGTCATCCACATTACATTTCACTAAAATGCCAGCATTTTTTCAATCATCAAGCTGGAAGGCACTTAAGGAGATCAGTTTATTGTGTCCCCTATATAGGAACAAATGAATGTTGGACATATCCTAAACACATGGTGATCTCTAGAAATATCCCAACTACCACCCTAAAAATTATAAAATCTTAATAAAGTTGAAAATCATAAGGTACAGAAAGCTGTATTACAGTGAAATGTAGATGATAACCATTCAAGCTTTTCAGCCAATGGAAATGTGGGGTACATAATTCACATCAGATGCTTATTTGTTACATGATTAATTACTTGCAATAATGGAATATTCACTATTATTCAAAGCAGCTTATTTTTTTCCCATTGTTGGGAAGATCCAATTTGTAGAAATCCTTTTTAAAACTTGAACCATGTGGCCATTTACCTTCTACCTATTAATCCTAGCCCTGAATCCTGGAGCAAACTTAAATCTACTTTTATGACAAAATCTTAAAAAACCCCGTTATCTCTTTGGGTTTCAGTGTCCTTGTCCTACAGTAAGATTCATTCTTCTTTCACCCTATGGATCTAAGACTTCTTTCATCTCCTGGGATCTTCTAAACTCTGTGATACAAACATCATGCACTTTAAATCATTCCTTTCCTTCACAATGCAAGCCAACACTGATTAAAAATGATATTGATTACTTTCCTCAATTCAATGTCCCAGACATCATTTTATGCATTATTTCTTCTTAATATAGTACATCCTGCCCTCTATATATCAGAAATGCTGAATGATTTCCTCTTGCTTAAACCCTGGATGTGCATTACAGAAGTGGAATCATTTTACTGATTATTTCAGCTTTATCAACAGTTATTAAATACACAAATGCAATCACCAAATTATAGCTTTATGCTGACAGTGGATCATGTTAAAAGGCATATAACAGGACAGTAAGTAAACATTTGCTACTGGGGGAAATTCTACTGTAGCTAATGGTTTAGTAGTCATTTTAGTACCTGGGCTATAAGCTGTTTTGTGTTGTGAATTGCTTGTCTTGGTTAGCATTTGTAAATGCCCTCTACATATTATTTTCAAGAGGGTGCTCTAATCTCATTTTATTAGTTTTTTTTTTACAATCACTCCCCAAGGGGCCTGTTGGTAAGTTAATAATATGAGGGATGAGAAAGGAGCAGCAGTTCACGGCCTTGCTCAAAACCCTGGAGTAGAGCATCAAACAGTGCAGTGCAAACTCAGTAGTTCTGAATTCAAAGCTGGACTGAGGTTACCGTTTTTGAAACCAGCTCAAAATGTGGTTGCTCAAGTCCTTGGTTGGCTCATGATACAGTAGATAGTAGACTCAATTGAAGGAACTAGGCTTTACTCCTGAATTTGCCACCAACTGTCTGTTTGACTAAAAAGACCAATAACTCGTGGACTGAAACAGCTCTGACACTGCCCATACCCACCACTCCTGCCAGTGGCCTTCTTCTCATCCATCCACAAACTTACGTTTGCTTTAACACGGAAAACAGAGGATAAGAGGGGAACCAGAGAGTATGTTTTATGGAAACGAAATGCACCTCTGCCTGATGCAGGGCAGATAAATACCCCAAGGGAGCAGGCAACACAACACAAACCTAGTAGGTAGCTGGAGCCATTATAACCTGTCTGCCAGCCCTCAGTGGAGAAGGGTAGTTATCAAACTATGAGGCTTCTGATAAGAGAAGCAAATCTGATGCAGGAGTAAGTCAGGATACCAGACAGCCCCTTGGTTTTTTTATAACACAAGTTACACAGCCTTTTCAGAATGAACAGTGGTAACTGGAAACTCAAATGAGGAAGCATGATGGAGTTCACCAATATACAGTCCATGAAGGGAGCACACCAGCCCTACTATGGGCAGCCTCCTAACTTTAGTACCTCAGTATTCCCATCTTTAACACAAGATGGTTCAACTACCTACCAACTATCATTTAAGTACATTTTTGCACAAAGGTTATTTCACATATGCCACATAAGGCAGATATTCCTATTATCTCCATTTTAAAGATGCAAAGTCTGAAGGCATAGCTAAATGAAGTAAATTTCCCCAAGGTCACAAAGGCAGTACATGGCAGAGTCTGACTATAAAGCGACATCATCTATAAAGTCTGAAACTTAATGATCCTATTCTTTTTGGAGGATACAGGTGGTCCATGATATGGAATGACCTTATGAGGGAATCAGATTCTAACTTACAGAAAAGTTCTCTTTTATTACATAAAATCATTATCTACTAAATATATTTTAAATTTCTCTCTCCACTAGATTGTTCACTCTGTAAGGACAGGACACTGCAGGTAACCTAATAGTTATACAATAGCTGGTGACTGACTAAATAATTCTCACTACCAAAGCACATATTTGAAATCCACCCAGTAGTTAAGAATATTACAGGAATATGAACACGGGTTATAACTTGGGTTGTTAAGCTTCCAGAGATGGTAGTGAAGGAGGAGAATGTGGTGAAATCCAGAGTTCTAATGAGACAGGGCCAACATTAATTAAAAACAATATTCAATGAAGAGGTGAAAATAAACAAGGCCAACAGCAACGACATATAAATGAAATATCAGAGTTTTAGGAAGTTTATGAATTTATTATGTTATTAATACAAGGATAAAAGAAAAAAAAAACATGATGGAAAAAGGAAAAAGCAAAGGAATTTAGTGCAGCAGACCATCAAAGCAAAATGCTGGTGAGACAGAAAAATACAGCAAGCAAAACGTACCTCCCTTCTCACACTTACTACTGGACTAAAAATAATGTGGTATATTTAATCCATTTCTTCCTTATAAAATGACCCATCACATTCCTGTCCTTGAAAATGTTATGACTTTATAAAAGCACCTAACAATTTCCCACACCTGGTTAAGCCCAATGAAACAGCATACTGTTTCAAAGCTGATCCATAAACTGCAATTCTATAGAATTCATATAGATTACCGGGAGGCTCAGGCTATTACAGTTCTCTCATTCAGAGAGCGAAGGTTTGATGTGAGCAAAACATTATAGGGCCTTCACAAGCCAACACGATCAATACCTTTACAAAATACACTTGCTGCTGCAATGGTCATTCATGCTGAGAAGGCTAAGGATAGAGGCTACATGACAGACAGTAGACTCTCTTAGGATGAAGGCATTTAACACTATGATGTTTGACTAGGTGGCACTCTTAAGTCAACAGAGGAATCAGAATACCTTATCCACAGGAAAAGTACTGGGGTGCTGTTGAATGAGTAACCAACATAGAAAGTGATTAAACCTATACTTGCATTATACTTAATATATTAGAAGTAAAGATTCAGATGAAGAGGAAACTGCTTCCTGATTTTGAGATACTGGGAGAGTTTTCCAACAAAATTCACTCAACATTTATCATTTTCCTCTTTATGTGTTTTTCTTTTAATATATGTACAAATTATTGCTGGTTTTAAAACAGAATTGTTGAACTTACATTCCTAAGTCTACCTGATCTAAAGTGTTCTTTTTTTGTGCTATTTTTGTCAGGTCTTTGCATTAATGTAATGATGGCTTTATAAAAATAATTTTTAAGATTTCTGTCTTTCTGCATACGCAAGTAAAAATTAAATTTTAAAAGTCTGTTCTTTGAAGGTGCAGGCATGATAATTTCTTGGAAAGTATTGTTGAAAACTTCACTGATTTCTTCTATAGTTAATGGTTTGCTCAGGTTTTCTTTTTTAATCTACTGTGAGTATGTTCTTTTATTTCTTATTATATAAATAATGCATAATCACTATACAAATGATACAATTACAAAGAAATGTTTTAACCATTTGAATTCCCAGCAAAAGACAACCACGCATTAATATTTCAGTGAGAATCATTTTACATATTTTTATTCATATGTGCAATTTTTGTTGTCATATTCTTTTAAAGTATTCTTTAAATTTCACTCTCCTTTTAAAATCTTATAGCCTTGTTTCATTTATTGAAAAATATTTATGTGGGGCATAAGTGCAAGGACTTATGCTAAGTGATACAGAAGAAACAAATTAACACCTAAAATGTACTCCCCAAAGAGGTTACATTCTCAGAGCTGGGGATGAAATGCCTACATAAATAATTCAAGTAGCATCTCTGGTAACTCAAAGGCACCTACCAGCCATCTTACACTGTTGGAAAAACTTGAAATCCCACAGACCAGGGAAGTCTTACATCTACCATTTTCCAGCCATACCTCCATCCCAGCATCTATCATTCATAGGCTGGAGGCACTGTCCCTAGTGCTCATGGTAAGGGGGAGACTTAGGTCTCTGTCATCTTTGCTACTCAATTAGCAGCACTAATATAGATTCTGGATGCCAATGCAGAGATTAGGCTAAACACTGAGTTGTTAGCACCAAAAATGCAAAATGTTTGACTGAAAAAACCCACAGCTGTAGCTGCCAATAGTAGTAGGTAGTCAAAAAAAGGAATTTAATTTAATATTTATATACTCAGGGCTTTATACAGAAATCTTTATAGAATGAGAAACATATTAAGAAAAATATATTTTTCAAAGGTAAATAATTTAGGAAGACACACCTATATGTTCAACAAATTTGATGTTTAACTTTTTTTTTTTCATACCTAAAGCATTCTCTCAATATCAAAAGGCTTAGTGATTCAAAAAGGGAAGTTTGAGTTTTCTTTTGTTATTCTTAGAAGTAATGTCTGGATTCTAAAAGTAAGCAGTTGAGAGTGATTTAATCAAGACCATTGTTGAAGTAATTTAAACTCGAGTGTCTCATTATTTGTAGTCAAGAAGCAATTTCTCTATGGTTGTTATCATTCACTTTGGTTTAGCTAAAGTAGAGATACAAGAGCCAAACTGAATGAAAATATTTAGCCTTTTGGCAATTTCAGTTACAGAAAATAGTCTATAGGTTAATTCACATACTACATTTTTACTATGTGAAGTTATACAGGATCATATGGAATCTTGTATATATTTTGAATAAAAATGACTTGCCTGCTTGGAACAATAGAAATAATAGCTAACATATGTTAAGTACTTATCTATTCTGAAGGTATAGTCTAACTCAGTCATCATAACAACTTTATGAGGTCGGTTCTAGTGCCACTGTTTTTACAAATGAATGAAGTGAGATCCAGTAAATTTAAGAAAATTCCTCCAAGTCACACAATAGCAAGCAGAATATCTATGACTCAAATTTAGGCCATTTAATTCTAAAGCTTTCTATCTTAAGTACTATGCAATTCTGCCTTGTTTTAAATTACAAAAGTGTATACTTATGATGCATAAGTGCAGGAAAGAACCTATTACCAAACTATCATCAATTATTTAATAACTCAGTTAAACTGTATCAAATATTGTTGCATAGTGAAGAGAGAGTTCAATGTTCTCATTAAAACACATACATATATATATATATATACATATATGAGAGAGAAAAATGAGTAACCTATCAATCTACAGTAAAATTAATAAAATGTATAATATTAAAAATATAATAAGCAAGTAATATGAACATTCAAAATAAGGGTAAATGCATAAATTCATATGGAAAAGAGACTAAAAACAGAAAGATCTAGAGTTGAAACTGTGTGCATGTAATGAAAACATCAGGGTATGGAAATGAGGAAGAACACATATTATGAAAGCACTGACTGCCCATGGAGGGTCTCTGATTAACTGCACTGAGTATTTAGTAAACTCTAACTCTCTAAACTTGAATACATGAAAAAATACAAGATGTCACCTACACTTGAACAGATGGATTATTTTGAAAGTTCAAGTTAAATGCCAGAGAAACACTACTCCCCCCTCACCTTACTTCACTAAGAATGGTCTTTTAAATCTTACAAAGTGTATAAACTCAAGCCTGTGGACTCGACTCTTTCACAGCTTATAGAGTTAAATTTTTATGCTGCTTCTAACATGGTAACTTGCTTGATGCCACAAAGAAGATCAGAAGAAGAAAACCAGGAGGCTTAAGTGACAGTAGGGAGTAGAAAGTTGAGTTAATATAATGATATATGATAGAAGCCTGAGTAGAAAGCAGCAAAAGAACTATAAAAGACAATACCATGCAATAATCAGTCTCCAAATGATTCATAAAGATGACCATATACTCAGCTGGGAAGATATAAAACTGCATAGTTGCCTTTAGAGATTTTTTTGATATAAAATAATTTAAAACAATTCTGACACTTGAAAAAGGGATTCTTTATCTTTAGCCCCTTCCCCTTGATACTATGTTGAAAAGGTGTAATTACATTAGCACTTTCATTATAAGGCAAAGACAACAATAACCTAAGTATTTGCTAAATGTTTAATGAGAACATATCTCTATGAAGAATCCAACAACTTGAAGTGAAATATTATCAATTCATCAAACATGACTGAGTACGTATTAAGCGCCAAAATATTCAAGATTCTCAGAAACCAGGGAAAATTTTAGTCAAAGGGCTCCCAGTTTAGAAGTAGGCAGGATAGAATATAAAAAGAAATATAAAGAAGGCAGATGGATGGTCACCAGAAAAGGAAATTCTGCCTGGTGGTACAACAATGCCATGAAGATAAAACAGGTAACTGAATCATATGCGTTAAAACCTGTGCTTGCTAGACAATTTCTGAGATTTCAATAATATTCAAACACAATATTTTTAAAGAATAACTTTCATAGCATGACAATTAGAAGAGTAAACCACTACCCCATGTGGGTACATCCAACTGATGAGAAAGTTGAGGACGAATATACACATAAATATACTTCAGAGGTGTCCATCACCAGGAGAGCGGACAAAGAATTGTGATATTTTAAAATGAGAGAATAACATACAGTAATGAAAGGAGCACATATAACAACGTGAATAAATCTCAAAAATTATTATGTAGTGCTAAACCAGCTAGATACAAAGGATGTCAGATGCATCCTTTATTTGATTATCTGTATATGAAGTTCAAGAACAGGCAAACCTAGTCCATAGTGACAGAAATCAGAAGACCAATTGTCTCATTGACTGGTTAGAGGTAAAAGAGAACTTTTCCCAGGTAAAGAAAATATTCTCTATCTTGATCTGGGTAATGATTACATGAGTACATATATTGATCTGTATGCTTAAGATTTAAGTCTCTTACAGTGTGTAAACTGTATCTAAATTGAAAAGGAGAAAATATGCTTCAAAATGCAACAACCTCAGAATAAAAGGAAAAGAGGCAAAAAACAATGAAATTTACGATATACACAGCATACAGGAATTCAGTATCTTTTCCCAGTGACTTACATTTCCATAACAAAGAGGAGGGAGAGGGATGGAAGAGGAAGACAAGGAAGAAGAAAGAAAAAAAGGAAAGGAAGGAATTAGTCCAGTGAATGATAGAACAGGGCACTGTAGAACTTGCAGTTTGAAAAAAAAAAATTTCCTTTTGAAAAGCCATTCCATAAAACTAAACAGAGCAATCATTTAAGGCCCCAACATTCAATTTTTCTTTATATATAAATAGTCTATCTTCTCCACAAAATATGTATTTAATTAAAATTTTATTAATTAGATTTTGAACACTTTTATGGGTTGTATTAAATAAATTGCTCAATACTTCAGAGGAAATAAGTATGCATCATACATGTATACCACTATTCAAATTGACTGAATAATAACCAAGGAAGAGACAGACTGCACTAATGATTACTTTAAATGTACAGTCAGCTGAAATACAGACGTTGCACTATGGTGGGCTGGTGCTTACTCTGAACAAAAGAGATTAGAACAACAAAACAAAACTAATAAAGGGATTAAGGAATAGTTCTGACACTTTACTAATACCACACATGAATAAAAATAACATTTATCTTTGCTAGACCAAGATACCATAGTCAGACTGGCTGTACTACAACTTTTGAAATATGAAAGTAGAGCTAATTTATCCCTAAGCTTATTCACATAAATGGGCTAATCCAGTCTTTCATTTTTGATTTCTCAGTAATGGATATGTATTCTAACACAATAATATTGAAAATATTCCTGAAATTGATTTTCAGTGTTGATACATTCTTCAGAACCCTAGTAACCTGGCCCTGACTTTCCAGAGCAGTTTTATTTTGGCCACCAGCAATGAAACTGACAATATAATATATGAGATTATGAGAGAGAATATGAAAATAGGAGAATAAAAATGTTATCTTCAAATATCCTCTGAGAGGATAAAAATGGAGGATTACCACTACACAACTGTCAAGAGAAAGGATTAATTTTAAACCATTTTCTACTTCCACTGCCTGATGTGGTAAACTTGGATGAATAAAAGGCCATTGTCTTTATTCATTAATTTCAGGAGATTGTTAGAAGATGGGAATCTTTTGGAATTACTATGCCTCTGTAACAATCTTTATCTAAAAACTATGACTCTTAGAGAATAGTCTGTTCTCTTCGAACTGTAAACGTTGTCAGAAGGATGAACTAGAGAAGAGCTGTCAACACAGAGTTTCAGTGTCTGTCCCACAAAGTTCATTTGAGGATCTTTTATCTTCTTACATTTGCCAAGATACCATTTCATCAAAAGAATATGATTGCGATCACTTCTCATTATATACAAATATCGGATCATTATGTTGTACTCCTGAAACTAATAAAATGTTATATGTCAATTATACCTCAATTTTAAAAAATAACTTCATTTAAATTAGATAAAGAGAAATGTTTAAACGTATGTCACTGATTGCTGAAGTTTCTCTCATAAGCCAACGTGGGTTTGATGAATGGCTATAAATAAAGCTAAAAATGACTAAACTATGATATAGCTAGCCTCCCCAAATACTGAAATATTTATCAATGATTCAATGGATTTCCCTTCACGATGTGGTGACAGCAAGATATCAATAAAGCCCCACTAGTGAATTGATTTCTGTAGAAACTATTAGTTCAGAAGTCAAAAGAGCAAAAAGACAATGACTCTGTAGGAATGTATGTATATACATATATACACTACCAAACTTAAAACCGATAGCTAGTGGGAAGCAGCCACATAGCACAGGGAGATCAGCTCGGTGCTTTGTGACCACCTAGAGGGGTAGGATAGGGAGGGAGGGAGATGCGAGAGGGAAGAGATATGGGGATATATGTATATGTAAAACTGATTCACTGTGTTACAAAGCAGAAACTAACACACCATTGTAAAGCAATTGTACTCCAATAAAGATGTTAAAAAAATTAGATTAAAATATTTTGAAAAAAATGTAATAATATAAAATAGTAATATTAAATTACATATTATAAACATAGATATACATAATTCTATAAATATACAGTTGAACCTTGAACGACATGGGTATGTTCTGCATGGCTCCACTTACCTGACAATTTTTTTCAAAAAATGTAATGAAAATATTTTTGGAGATTTATGATATTCAGAAAAACATTGCAGACAAACCATGTATCCCAGAAATATTGAAAAGATTAAGAAAAAGTTAGGAATGCCATGAATACATAAAACAAATATAGATATACATATAACATACAAAATATGTGTTAATCAACTGCTTATGTCATTGGTAAGGCTTCCAGTCAACAGTAGGCTATTAGGTGTTAAGTTTCGGGGGAGTCAAAAGTTATATGCAGATTTTCAACTGCAGTTTGTGTGTGTGTGGGGGAGGTGTTGGTGTCCCCACCCCCATGTTGTTCAAGGTCGACTGTATGTACGTATAATGTACATACAGAAAATATATGTGCATGTTTCTTTCAAAGAGAGAATAGATATCATGATACATGTTTGATCGTATCTTTGAAATTCATATTGAAATACAGCCTAAACATTCTTACAGAAATGAAATAGAAGAGATTGAAATGGGATCTGGAAATAAAAGTGACTACAAAGTTATGATTTCATAGTTATGAATTCATTTCTTATATATTTGAAATTATTATATGCAGCCATTATAGCAATATTGAAAATATATCTTTAAATCTTCAGAACTTTATAAAAGGTACAGATGTTTTTTATTAAATAAAACCTCCAAGATCAGTATGCTTTAATTCCCTAGGATTCAAAACATTTTAGAAGATGATCCTAAACCTATAATTTTGTTCCCCTTAAATTCTGGGTGTATAAACACAACTATGGTTCATCTTCCTTTAATGACACAGATGTGAAAGATAGTCTCATAACATGCAGACCTAACCTGACTGATTAGCTGAAGAGCACAATTCTACCATACAAAATCTGCTGTATATGTACAAAAATAAATTGCAAAGTAAGCCCTGCAAATAACCTCTAAAGCTTAATATTTTAAAAGTTATGAGACCTTGTGTAAGTCATCAACAGGCATGTCCTCTATTTCACCATGTCTACAACGAGAAGACTGTTCTAAAATAGCCTCTTATAGAGGGTGTGGAGAAAAGGGAACTCTTCTACCCTGTTGGTGGGAATGTAAATTGGTGCAGCCACTATGGCAAACAGTATGGAGACTCCTTAAAAAAATTAAAAATAGAGCTACCATAGGATCCATCAATCCCACCCCTGGACATATATCTGGAGAAAACTCTAATTCAAAAAGATACGTGGGCTTCCCTGGTGGCGCAGTGGTTGAGAGTCCGCCTGCCGATGCCGGGGACACGGGTTCATGCCCCGGTCCGGGAAGATCCCACATGCCACAGAGCGGCTGGCCCCGTGAGCCATGGCCGCTGAGCCTACGCATCCGGAGCCTGTGCTCTGCAATGGGAGAGGCCACAACAGTGAGACGCCCGCGTACCGCAAAAAAAAAAAAAAAAATGCACCCCAATGTTCATAGCAGCACTATTTACAATAGCCAAGACATGAAAGCAACCTAAATGTCCACTGACGGAGGAATGGATAAAGAAGATGGTGTGTGTGTGTGTGTGTGTGTGTGTGTATAATATATATATAATGGAATATTACTCAGCCATAAAAAATGAGATAATGCCATTTGCAGCAACATGGATGGACCTAGAGATCATCATACTAAGTGAATTAAGTCATACAGAGAAAGACAAATATCATACAATATCCCTTATATGTGGAATCTAAAAAATGATACAAATGAACTTATTTACAAAACAGGCTCACAGACATAGAAAACAAACTTATGGTTACTAAAGGGGAAAGGGCAGGGAGAAGGGATAATTTAGGAGTATGGTATTAGTAGATACAAACTAGTTATATAAAATAGATAAACAACAAGGTCCTACTGTATAGCACAGGGAACTATATTCAATATCTTGTAATAAACTACAATGGAAAAGAATCTGAAAAAGAATACACACACACACACATATATATAACTGAATTACTTTGCTGTACACTAGAAACTAACACAATATTGTAAATCAACTGTACTTCAATTACAAAAAATTAAAAATAAAAGCCTCTAATATCCTTTCTACTTCAAATCCATGAAGACACTGACTTCTATTATCACATTTTATTCTATGATGAAACTATTCACTTACTATTGATAAACATAATATTTTTGTCCTATGGAGGAGTTATAATACATATTGATATGTCAGTTTTGTTATTTATTATTTCTCACTTTTCCAAGGGGTCTTTCTGAAGGAAGAATTGGGCTCTTCTGTTTTCACAATTTATTAAAATGAACCACATATCAAATATACACACTGAAGACTCCCTTCATCCACTCTCTATTTATTACATAAACCATGACCATAGTTCCAAGAGTGGCTCTCAGTGCCCTTCCATTAGCAAACTGCTGGCCTGACTCCCTAAATGAGAATCATAAATTATACCTCTTACTACTTTTTTTTCCTAAAGTACATTTTCCTAATATTTAATTTATAAACCATTTCCCAGATGTATTAGTAATAAATGGTTGTAGGCGGCAGACAGGTCTCCAGCAAGTACCATGCTTGCTGTTTACAGGGAGGCCTCATTAAAAAGGCATCAAGAGAAAGCAAAATAAAAACAACCTTGTGAACCTTTGTAATTGGTCTCAAGGGATATGTAACTCTGAGGATATCAATACAGAAATGCCCTAGTCCAAACTCCCTCTTAGATTTTACAAAAAAATATTTCTTTGCTGTTATAAAGTTTGTATAAGGCAATTGCTTATGATCAGAATGAAAACAAAGCAAAAAATAAGTGCCCTGTGATTTCAGATATTTTCTCCCTAAAGCATATTTTAATATAATGACCAGTCTAATTCTTTTGAACTGCCAAGCTGCTCATAAATGAAGTAATTTTAAACAAATGTGTTGCAAATGTTTATCATGCATGTAAAAGTGGAGGGATACATATGTACATTATATAAAGAACGTAACACACATATTACAGTGGAATGGTCAACACATCAGTCAACAATTTAGACATTAAAACAATTTAGACATATTACATATGGATTATTTTGTGAAGTGAAGATTTATTAATCTTTTAATTTACCAATTTTTAAAATACTGGGTTTTTTTAAAGCGAGACATTCTCTTGTAAAGATGGGGACAACTTTTCATGACTGCATTTGTTATATCCATCAGACCTCAAATTTGACATTTTGACTGATTTCGATTATGAATTTCAACATATCACACTATTTTCACCTTCTCATGACCCAGAGGGGGAGTATCATCCCACATGATAGATGAGGAAGCAAGTCCAACAAATGTGGCCAAATAACACATGCAGCTAAGATTACTAAAATACAGATGCACCACCAAACCCCACTCTAGTGTTCTTTATATTTGTTTCATGGTTTTTTTTCTATGTTTTAAGGCATCCTTCCATATAGCAAGATAGATTCATAGCAGTTATGTTGCAAAAGTTATTACATTTTGGTTGATCCACAGATCAAGTGGTGTATAAAATGGATTTGCAAAGAAAAACATAAAGAAAATCCTAAAAGTATGTCTATATTTGGGTTTCTTGACAACTGATTCATCTCAATATTTTTTCCTGTTTGTTTTGAACTAAACAAGTTACAAGTAAAAATAACTTCCTTTTTTACGGACCTTCTCTCCAGATTCAACTATGCCTATTATGTTATAAATCAAACCTATTTATTACTGCCAGCTTCAAATAATAACACATAAACTAAATAAATTAATATTTTAGACGCTTAATTTTTAGTATCTGTTTTATGCAAAAAAGAAGAAAAGCTAATGTGAGATACTGGAATCCAGAGCACTGGATTCAATTTTTTTTCTGCCTGATTCTCCGTTTACCTCCTGGCATAAGCATTTACAGATTTACTTGCCCATTCACAAGTAAGTTATGGACAAATAGTATCACAAGTAATACTCTGGGTAGGAGTATGAACATTTATCTTGCATACTGTCTATATTAGTAGTACATATAAATTTACTGATCAGTTGACTAAATGTAAACTGGTTCTTATATTTAGATATTTCTCTTAGGAAAATAATACATGTTTAAAATAACAAATATGTAAAATAAAACAGAAAATAAAATTTACCTGTTATCCCACTACCCAGAAATAATCAGGCAGCGTTTTCTTACAATTCCTACCAGTTTTAATTTAATCATTCACCTGTTATTGGACATTTAGTTAACCATTTGCTACAATTAATAACACTGTAGCGAACATTTTCACACATAATTTCTTGGCAAACTCTTCAGTTATTAAATTTATTAAATAACACTGACAGATTATTGTTCATTTCCCTTTTTATTAAGACATTAACAAAATATTTACCTGACCATCCGACTCATACAAGTATAGAAAATAGTGTTTAGAGCAATAGTTGCTGAGCTGAGATTCAAGTAAAAAGCTGCCCTGAACAGAAACAAAAGGCAATAGGACAAATACTATATGATTCCACTTATACAAAATATCTAGAATAGGATAATTCATAGAGACACAAAACACAGCAAGGTTACCAGGAGCTGGGGGGGAGAAGGAATGGGAAGTTGTTGCTTATTGGTTTTACGGGTTCCCTCGGTAGGTAAGGGAAAATTTTGGACATAAATACTGGAGATTGTTGTATAACACTGGGAACATAATTGATGCTACTGAATTGTACACTTAAGAATGATTAAGATGGCAAATTTCATGTTATACACATTTTACCACACTTTTTAAAGTTTCATTGAATTTGACACATAATAATTAAAACCCATCCAATTCACTGGAACTTTAAACATAAATATGTAATAATAATAGCAAGTTTTTGAGTCTATACTATATCAAAGACTCTGATAAATGCTTACCTATTGTATCCTATTTAAAACTCACAATAAACCCATCAGTACTAACAACAGGGAAACTGAGGCTTAATGAACTTAGGTAGTTGTGCATGGTCTCACCAGAATCAAGACTTATACCACATTTGTATGAGTTCAAAGCCATTGCTTTTAATTATTATGCTGTCTAAATGACATCTCACATGCTTTGTCTGTTACAGCCTCTGAATTGTTAAGCCTATTTTACAGATAAGTAAAATGAAGCTCAATGAGGTTACATGAGTTAATTCAATATTACAAAGCTAGTATACGGGAGAATCTAACTTAAAAAAAAAAAATTATTTTAGACTACAAAATGGCCAATATAGTACAAAGAGTTCTCACATACTCTTCATCCATCCTCCCGAAAGTTAACCTACATAACCATAGTGCCGTTACTAAAACTAGAAACTACAAACTTTATTCAGATTTTACCAGTGTTCTCACTAATGCCTTTCTCCTTTTCCACGATATAAGGATGTAATGAAGAGAACTGTTAAATAGCTTCGTACAGTGTCCCTCAATTTAGGTTTGTCTGATATTTTTTCATCATTAGATGGTGGTTATGTATTTTTCTCAAGAACAAAACAGAAGTGATATGTCCTTCTAAGGGTATCATGTCAGAGGTACATAATGTCCATATCTCTCATTATTAGTGATGTCAATCATGATCATGGTTCTTAAGAATGAACAATTGGTTAAGGTAGTGTCTGCTAGGTATGTCCAATGTAAAGTTATAAATTTCCCCTCTGTAATTAATGAAGACTTATGGGTGGATGCGTTTCGAGTAAGAAAAGTTTTCTTTTCCTAAAACTTTCATCCACTAGTTTTAGCATCCATCATTGGTTCTTGCCTACAACAATTATCACGGTTTTCTAATGATGATGTTCCATCTTCTTTATTTCTTGTATATTTACTAACCGAAATTCTTCCACAAGGATGAACTGTGTCTTCTCTGCTACCTCGCTATCTATCTATTTCAGTATGGGCTCATAATTATTTATTTTACCCTGTGGGTTAAAACTCAGTCTTATACTTATTTATGGGGCTGCTCTAATTTTCCAGCTTTGGGAGCCCTTTCAGGTTAGCACCTGTGTCCTTGGACGTGACCACATCCTTTTAGAGCACTCCCTTACTTTTGGTGCCAAAGATGCTCCAAGCTCATCTCATAGTCTCTCTGCTCCAGCCCTGGAATCAGCCACTTCTCCAAGGAGCCCAGAGACAATGGTATTTAAATACCAAGATCTAGATTCTAGGTGTACTCTTTGCTACTGGAGTTTTATTGCTTCCAAGCCCTCTCAGTAAACCAAGCTTGGAAATATACGTATCATACTGATGAAGAACCCAGGCGTTTAGTCAAGGAATTTGCACTCTCCCTAACAATGTCCTCCCCTGTCCTGAACTGGTTTCTAGTTTGGTAAGATTCACAAATCAGAAATGAATAAGGGAATAATAATGTCAATTACATAAATAATTAAAACGGCAGGAGTAAAAAAAAGGCCTGGTTCTCTGTATTATGTTAAGGACTAGCAGATGTTCTTTACCCTGAGAGGAACTCTAATATACTTTCAACTACAGGTCTCCTGCACCTGAGAAAAACTCTTAAGCTCGATGCTCTTGTTTCCTTATCTATGAAATGAGGATGATTATCTGTATCCCCTACAGATTTCATGAAAATGCATGCTATTATAATAAATGTGATGGTACTTTTTATACTCTAAAATACACGATTTTATGGGCATATTCTCTTCAATATGAAAATGCTTAAGAAAAAAAAAATCACTAGGCTATGACAGGCAGAATTCTATGTATGTCCCTCCAAGATTTTCATTTCTTGGTTATTCCATCAAATATGAATCGAGGTACTGCTTAGAAGGTACTTTGCTGATGGAATCAAGGGTATTTATCAGCTGACATTAAAATAGGGAGGTTATTCTGGATAATGAGTGGGACCAGTGTAATCACATCAACTCTTAAAAGCAGGAGACAGAAGAGCCCATCAGATGTATTTGAATAAGAAGATGAGGCCTGAGAAATGAGGATGAAGGGGAGGGGGGCAAGAGAGGTGTGAGAAGAACCTGACCCACCATCTCTGCCTTTGAAGATGGCCACGAGCCAGGTATGTAGGTGGAGTCTAGGAACTCAGAATGACTCCAGGACAAGAGCCAGCCAGGAAACGGGGACCAGTTCTACAGTCACATGGAGCTGAATCCTGCCAACAGCTTGAATGATCCTGGAAAAAGATTTTCCCCTACAGCTCCAGGAAAACCAAAACAAAAAAACAAAGACAAAAATTTTGTTGATCCCTTGCTTTCAGTCTTGAGAGACTGTGAACAGAGATTCATGCTGTGCTTACACTTCTGATACAGGAAAACTGTGAGCTAATAAGTGGGTATTATTTTAAGTCACTAAATTTGTGATAATTTGTTAGAACAGCAATGAAAACAAATATATCAGGTTTCTCCAGAAGAAAAATGATTAAGAGAAATGAAACAATTATTTCATAATCTATGTCAACCATAGAGCCTCATACATAATGACTACTGTAAATTGATAACAGGAATAAGAAAGATTTGATTTAAGGAAATTGAGAAAGTATTATATGGACAATCTATGCTTACAGGGTTCACTACATAATTCCATCAGTCTCTGTTTGAGACCTATCTGAGTCACAAACCTACCTACACCAATTTTCTAGAGAGCAACATGATGATAGAGCAGAAAGAATTCAAGATCTGGACTTGAAATTGATCATAAAATCTAATCCAGGCTGTATCTAATCCAGTCATTAGCCAAGGAATCTTTGACATTTCATCACCACTAAACTTGAATTTCCACATCTTTAATATGGGTATATATCATACTGTGTCGGTTTAAGTGACATAATGTAAATTAAAGTTCTTTGAAAGTTGAAAATATATAAACTCTCGTCAGGTTGGCTACCTTATTCGCTGATTCTCAAAAACTGAATAAAATAATTGCTGGTGGTCAGATTAGTCTACACTGTTAATTTACTAAGACTGATTCATAATTACTCACTATAATGATTATCTCATTGTATATTCTCCTACTTTGAGGTTATAAATTTAGTATATTAGGAGGTAGTTTGTTATTTGTAGTTAATAAAGGTAAGAGGAATGGAGGAAGGGAAGGATGAAGAATGACATTATGGTAATCCCAAAGTTTCCAGTCACCAGAAAGGACACTAAGTTAAGAAAGTAATTTTAAAAATTGCCCATGTTCCTTATAACGGGCTGAATTGTGTCCCCCCAAAATTCTTATGTTGAACTCCTAACTCCCAGTGCCTCAAGGTATGACCTATTTGGACAGAGGGGCACTGCACATGCAATTAGTTGAGTTCATACTAGAGAAGGGTGGCCTCTAACACAAGAGGACTAATATCTTTTTAAAAGAGAAATTTGGACACAGACAGACAGACACACAAAGAGCACCATGCGAAGATTAAAGCTAAGATCAGGGTGCTGTCTCTACACACACAGGAACACCAAAGATTGGCAGCAAACCACCAGCAGTTAGGACAAAGTCCTGGAGACGATTTTCCCTCACAGCTCTCAGAGGGAACCAACCCTGCAGAAACCTTGATCTCGGACTTCTAACCTTCAGGTCTGGGCAACAAATATTACTGCTGTTTAAGTCACCCAGTTCATGATACTTTGTTATGGCAGCCTGAGTAAATGAATGCACTCCTCCACTCAAGAGAAGATAGCCAAGGAACTACTGCAATTATAATTATCCAGCAAAGGGTATGAGCCACTTAAAAAGACTTTCAAATTGCTTAAGTCCATTTAATTCTTTAAAAAAAAAAAAAAGAAAAACAACTCTTGAACCATGAAGAAGGTGGGAATCGTTACTGTATTTCACAAGAAACTAATGGATGTAAGATAATTTGAGAAGCTTGCTTAAAATCAGAGATGATGGAGGAAAAGCTTGAATCTGAAACTTTTAAGTTTGAATCCACGCCTTTCTCTATGCCGTTTGGTCAATTTTTTTTTTTTTTTTCTGAAGAAGAAATGGTTCTTGTATTTTATTTTATTTATTTATTTTTATTGGGTATAGCTGCTTTACAATGTTGTGTTAGTTTCTGCCGTACAATGAAGTGGATCAGCTATGTGTATACATATATCCCCTCCCTCTTGGACCTCCCTCCCACCACCCCTCCATCCCACCCCTCTAGGTCATCATAGAGCATCGAGCTGAGCTCCCTGTGCTATACAGCAGCTTCCCACTAGCTATCTGTTTTACACATTATAGTGTATATGTGTCAATCCCAATCTCCCAATTCATTCCCCCTCCCCGTGTCCACACGTCCATTCTCTACATCTGTGTCTCTATTTCTGCCCTGCAAATAGGTTCATCTGTACCATTTTTCTAGATTCCACATATATGCGTTAATATACGATATTTGTTTTTCTCATTTGCAGAGATGTGGATGGACCTAGAGTCTGTCGTCTGGTGAATTTTCATTTGGCTTGATTCCTCATACTTACTCCTAAACTCAAATGGAAGAAACGATCAAACAAAATTGCTCAGAAAGCTCAGCCCTTAGACTGTATGTTTAGTACAGGATAAAATCTCATTAAATTCAGCTGCAAGGGCGGGTAGGGGGCAGAACCCTGTCCTGGTGAGGCCGTCTCCACAAGCCCGTTGTCTTGATCAGTTTGTCAGGTGCAGTTCAGCAGAGCTTATGTCACAGATCTCATCTTTGTCTGATTCTGTTTTATTAGATAACTGTCCAGCAGCTGTTCTTTGCCCCAAGAGGAGCTTTAAGGTATTTTAAATTCCTAGCAAGGTCCTCTGAGAAATACTCAGAATCCAGGTACCCATTTGCCAGTGAACAAAATTGCTTCTGCAGGATTAAACTATTCAATTCTTGAGCTTTTGGTTAAAATTCACCTGACAATGCACTGTGGCGAACAAACAGCTACACTTGTGTGGTGAAAGTTTTAACCTCTACAAAGTGTGCAGCCTATCTGAAGCGCAAAGTACTATCAACTGTAGAACAAACAGATTTGGGATCCCTGAGGAAAACACCAAACTAGGTGTATCGTTCATTCTGAATAAGAATGAAATTCTATTTCTTGTTTGCTTCCCTCCCCTTGAATTACTCGAATTGTCTCCATCCCTCATCCCACTTGAGAAAACTAGAAAAAAACCCAAAATATCAGAAACCTATTATTTAACAGAAAAAAAATGTTCTAAGTTGTGAAATAATTTCCACATGAAAGCACATTCAAGTGAAAACTATCTTTTGTTATCTTAACTTCTGGGGTGGTACTCCAAAATAGCCAGTGTGCCACATTATCCACCAATATCTGAGAGAACAGTTTATCTATCTGACTCAGAGGAAATAAGGTGCACTAAAGTGGACGTTATACAAGAAGTCAGGAGACCCAATTTCTGTATCTGGCTCCACTATTAACGGGCTCTATGACTTTGAGGGGCCTTTTGGGAACTATCTCCCCATTTGAGTAATGAGCTAATCATCTCCGAGGTCGATTTCTAATCTAAAATTATGAGATCCAAATAATGTAATTGACTCTCCAAAACCTATTAACAAATAATTCTCGATTGTGATTTTGGCCAATTTGGAGAGTAAACTAACTCTAAATACAGGCAGATCAAAGCGGGAATAACGAGATCATTTTTATCACAACATTTGGTATACATCTTAAAGCTGGAAAGAGAAGTAAAAATTAAAGTGAAATGATTATTTTTCATGTGCTATGTTTTATGTTAGTTTCTCCATATACTAACCCCTATCCTTTAAAAATCCTATGAGAAAACTATAGGAATGTGCCCCAAAAGGGGGTCATTTTAAACCAGGGGAGAAACAATGAGGGTGGTATTGTTAGAACCTGAAAATTGGAGCACGGGTTAGTGTTATTCCTATAATGAACAGCATAATCCAAATTATGTCAAAGTAGTTATTTGAAAACTTGGAATAAAAGCCATTACAAAGTTAGTTTCTTTGCTTACAGGCACAAAATATCACCGAACCTTTCATTTTAAAAATGATAACAGGCATGATTTTTGTACCATCATCCAGATATAGTCAGGTAGAAAATAATATTTTATTAATATTTTGGCAATATTAAATTGTTGCTAAATCTACGATTTACAGACTCTTGGATTTACTGAACTAGCATTTAGAAGCTAAGCTCTACTACTTACTTCCCTACTTATCTACAGAAACACAATCATGCATCAAGTGGCAGGGGAAGGTCTGATGGTAAGCACATGATTCTGAAGCCTTGTAATATACTTTAAGAGAAAAACAGATAGTATACAAAAAATGGAGAAAATTTCAAAATAATACAGGAAGACGTTTCTGGCTTTGTTGCAGTAGAAATGTTTAAAATAAGAAAAGTATTAAAACAGAAAGACTCACATACTTAGAAAATAAACTTATGGTTACCCAAGGGGAAAGGTGAAGGGGAGGGATAAATTAGGAGGTTGGGATTAACATATACACACTACTATATATAAAATAGATAACCAACAAGGACCTACTGTATAGCACAGAGAACTCTGCTCAATATGCTGTAATAACCTAAATGGGAAAAGAATTTGAAAAAGAACAGATACATGTATATGTATAAATGAATCGCTCTGCTATATACCTGAAACTAACACAACATTGTTAATCAACTATACTCCAATGTAAAATAAATTTTTTTTAAAAAGAACAGTATTATTTCATGGTGGTGTTTATCAGGAAAGTTCTATGAAGAAGATAGGTCTTGAAGGAGAAAAGGTTTTACTTTACTTTCCAGGCAGAAAACCTGGAAATCCTAACAGGAGTGACTTTCAACCTACAGAAGTTAGTTATATAAATACTTCCTTGGAAAACCCAAACCCATAATTAGTCTCACTTTGACTGCCCACATTAAATTATATTACATCATGTACACAGCTACATTTCTCCTTGATGTATTTCATAACTAATAAAATCACTCATATCTATTGATTTTATTTGAAGAAAAATGGGAAAGTTACTCTTTACAAGATTTCCACCACAACATGATTATGTGGTGAGCTGGTAATGACAGAAACCATTTGATTTTTACTCTTCATTAAAAATAAATACACATTTAAATAAGATTCATGGTTACTCTACTTAGAATCCACATACCAGACCAAATCCATTACCACCCCAAACTAGAATTAATTGCAGGGACTTTTTGGAAAAGCAGAAGCCTTCCTGAAATACTAGGTGAATGCAGTAATAGATTTATTGAACACTTACTATATGTAAGGCAAAAATTAAGTATTTTATATGAATTCTCTCATTTGATCCTCTCAGTAATCTAATGAGTGAGGTGGTTTTAATATCTTCATTTACAAATAGAGAAAACAGAGGCTCAGAGAGTTTATGTAATACGCAAAGGCTACAAAGCAGCATAACTTGTTTTCAAAAACAACTTTAGCCCACTTCAGTCTGAAATCACAGATGGATCCTAAGATATCCATCATGAAAAAAATCCGCTACATGAACACAGTCTTGAAACTATGGTCACAGAAGCGACCATGGCTCAAACCTTACATGAGTAAAAAAAAAAAAAAAAAAAAGATTTAAAGAAAACACCAGACAGGGTGTTAGCAAGTGAGCAAGCTTAAAACGCTTATCCTGGCTTAACATGGTCAGCGAAGAGAAATCTAGGGACAAACCCTAGAGACTAACCCAGGGCAAGAACAATTCAGGAGAGAAAGTGATTGCAGATATGGAACAACAGAAGGGTCTCCAAGCAAAGTTTTACCTTTTTTCCCCACCTTCAACGGCTTTCTTAGTAAATGCCTGGGTAGAGCCACAGGATGCTCTCCGCATTTTGCTTTTTTTTTCCCAAAATGCTGCCCTGTTCCTAAGTCCTTATTGATTTTTAACTTAGCATCTGTCACTGGGCAAATTTACAATTTAACATTCATCTAACAAACCAACTTCTGAAAAAGCCTGACTCCTACATTCTATAGTTTCATTGAAAATCCAAATACACAGTCCAAATCTCTGGCAATGGAAAGTAGGGAATCAAATCGGGTTAGCAAGACGGAATGGAGAATGAGCCCATCATCTCTGATCAAATTTCATTTCCAAGAGTTTCAGAGTCTCAAGTTTTGGTAATACGCTGCCCAAAAGTGATGGGCCAGAAACTGGATCTTGGAAACGCTTTGGTTATAAAGAGACTTGTTTGAATATTTAACCAAAGCATAGTCTGCTCAATACAGTCTTACTAAACCTGCCCGTAGTAAACCTACTTCTATACATTTTTTCCCCCGTAATGGCAATTTAATGGGTCAACATCACATACAGAAAATAAAGTCAGGAAAATATTACTTTTTTTAAATGGTAGCTGTTGGCTAGTAGTGGAAATGCGTCTGAATTACATACCATATTAGTAGTACCTTATTATCAGTTAAACAATTTCATGTAATTTCATGAAATTAGGAGCATATTTTAATTTATTTAAAACATAAAATGAATTATTTCACCCTAAAGGAGAAACATTTTTTATTCTTGTTCTAATGCATCCTACAATTATGTGGCATCATCTCTTTTCATTCAGGAAACTCTTTGGATATGTATGCTATTGTTCAAGAATACTTAAAATTATAGGAATTTTCATAATTTTTGATGTACTGTTATTTATCTTTGAAGTGCTACATGTCATACCCTGGTCTCTCTGGCCTAACCAGGAAAATCATCTCTATTTTTAATACTTTAATGTCATATAGGTTCATGCAAAATGTTAACTTGTCATTATGTTAAAAACTGGCTATACAAAAGTAACAGCATAATCAAGGTGCTTTTAATTCCTAGGTCATTTTCACATTTAGCCATTTTTGTAGAATGAATTTTTTCTCTCTATTTTCCTGCATCAAACTTAACCTCATAAAATTATTTTTTTAAACTGTAATCTGTTTTAATTTAAGTCAAATAGAACTAGCATCACTGCAGTGTGCTCAAAGTAATAAAGCTACTAACTAGCTATTATTAATATGAAAGTTTGCACAGGTTTAGCAAAATACTTATTTCTAAAATAATATCTTATACTGGCTAAGCTAGAGACACATAACACATTTATTTTAGCATAGCTAACCAAAACATATATTTCTACCTTATTAAAATTTATATTGATAAAACCACCAATTTACAATCATTGGCTACATCAGAGCTTTGGTGTAATTTCCTTCTTTAAATTGTAATGTTGACCAGTTGTGAAAATGTAATATCAGTTAGGACCTGCTGTTGTCTGAATTTGATAGAGTCAGTTGTATGTATACTTGGAGAGCACACTTCTGAAATATTCAGAAATTGCTAAAAAAAAAAACCAAAAAAAAAACCCTAAAGAAAAAAGAAAACAAATTTTTCAAAAAAAAAAAAAAAAAAAAAAAAGAACAGATTTTAAGCTCATTTATTTTTCTGTAGAAGTTTTAAAAATAAAACATTACATATTAAAGAGAGAACCAAAGAAGTCTGGGAGGCTTCATCAAGTATTAAAGCTAAGTATCCCAGCAAAAAAACAAAAAGGATCATGCAAAGTTAGTTCTTGCTTCTTTGAAGAGCTATAATTCGTACATGAAAAACACTGTACTTACTAGGTCAGATGTCTGCTTTCAGCAAATACTGAACTTATCTTTAGCACAACTTCAATCTTTGGTGCATTATTTATTTCCTCCTTAACAGCAGCAGAGATGCAAGATGTTCCAAAGCTTTGCTTTCAGACAGTTTTCTTGAACCACACTCTTTCACATGTCCTGTTATTTGCTTCAGCATCTATGAAACAACTCCATCCTTCACGATAATCAAAACCCTTGAAGCAATCCACATCTGCTTCCTTATACTGAATTTCAAATCTACTTGCAAAGAAAAAATCCTCCTCCTTGCTTCATATTTTATTTCAGAAAGTTTGATGGGTTGAATAGTCCACCTCCCTTTAACATACCACAGAGCACTAAATGGTAAGAATCACATTACTGCAGCTCCTTAGATTATAACTGATAAGGTGAGCCTTTTACATTTATATTAGGTTCTGAGGAGCTGATGCCATACCGGTTCAATAATTAATAATTCATGGAGCCAAATTACAGCCTTAGAAGGAAACAGCCTCTTTGACTAGTTCTTTCATAATCCTCTGATTTATGTATGACAGCAGAGAAGAGTTCTAGGAGAGGTTAATAAAAAAAAAAAAAAATCCCAGACATAACACTTGAGTTTTTAAAATCAGTCCTGCCTTTGCACAAGCTGGGTTTGTTGTGGCATCATGGGAGTTCCACCTCTCTGAGCACAGTCAATTCAAAGGGATAATCATATCATTTTAAATGACCATCTGGCTACTGAGGATGTCCAGAGAAAAGTAAGGGATGCAGGAAGTTGGGGGAGCAGTCAGTAAATTCAATTTGAGGGCACTTTGTATCGAAAAAGGGGAAGATTTCACCCGGTGTTCCTAAAAAGTAACCTTTGACAGGGTTTCTGAGAAGACATTTCAGGTTCAAAGGTACCCTCTTTCTCATTACCCGTCACTCCTGAAAACAGATCAGTCAGGGACACGGTCACCATTCATATGCGATGTGTAACTGTGTTTTTTTGTGCTCATTCCCCTATGAACATTTGGCTATACACAGTCATTCATACAAGCAATTCCTTCAATGCCTGAGCAAGCCATAATCTGTAAGGCTTAATAATTTCAAAGAATAGTTGTATCAAGGAGTAACTTACATATTCTAAACTGTACAGATCTGAAGTGTACAGTTCAATCCATAGTCCTATGAAGACACAGAATATTTTCACCACTCCTGAAGCTCCCTTATATTTTTTCCCAGTCAACATCCTGCCCTCAAAGGAACTGACTTCTTTCACTAGAGACTACGTCACCTACTCTAGTGTTCTACATAAATGAAAACCTACAGTATGTATTTCTTTCTGGTATCTTTCACTCATCAAGTGTTGAGATTCATTCACGTTGCTGCTTGTTTCTGCTGAATAGTAGTCCACTGTCTGAATATGCCACCATTTGCTTACCCCTTCCTTCTGTTGATAGACTGTTCCCAGTTTTTTGTGATTACAAATCAAGCTGCTATGAACGTTCGGATACAAGGCTCTTTGTAGACATGTTTTCATTTCTCTTGGATAAATTTCTTTGCATATAAACATAATTGCTAGGTCACAGGGTATATTCATTTTAACTTTTTATGAAACTGTCTGTCTGAAGTGTCCAGAGTAACTGCATCATGTCACATTGCCACCTATCATGTAGGAAAGTGCTAGCTGCTTCTCACCCTCACCAATGTTTGTGGCTGTCAATTGCCTTCATTTTAGCCATTTAGTGAGTATTTAGTGGCCATATGGTCTCATTTCTCCAACGGCTTATGATGTTGAGCACTTTTTTCATGAGCTTATTGGTAATAGGTTCAGTCTTCACTAACTGTTAATACAGTGGGTTTTGAGTTAGTGATAGATCCAGAAGAGAATTTCCACATAGGCCTAAGACTTAATTGTCTTTGAATCAGTGCATCTAATGAAACACTGTCTTTCCATTCAGCTAGGTGTAGCCCCTGCCCCTGTGAGCTGATACTGTTCCTGTTAACACGGAAACCCTAAGCCCTACACCTACTCATTCCCTACTTCTCCTTTTATTTTGATTTGATGATGCTACGTCTTTTGGTCATTTTTTCATTCTCAATATTTAAAAATAAGTTCCGTTGTTTATAAATTGACACTCTTTGCAAACTTGTGCCCATTAGCATACCTAAAAGTTTAGCGTCCACTTTTGGATGTTGGACTAAGATAGACTGGTATTTGAACATCCATAGATAACCCTGACCAAAACTCATGTCTTGATTCTTTCTTTTCCTACTTGTAAAATAAGAATAATAGCTTTCTCTTAGGGTTGTTATGAGGATTAAAATAGACAACTGGTACCTGACGTAGCTGGACCCCTCGATAGCAGCAGAGGTAAGGAGGTGGTAGTAGTTATGACACCTGCTACCCAATCTGCAGGTGATCTCAATTCATACTCATAATTCTTTTGAGTGAACTAGTGGATTTATGGTGATTCTTTCCTGTATTTCACTTGATCTCTTCAGGCACATAATTTATCATCTGTAAGCTTCAGTGATGATGATGATAATACTTAACAATTATTTATAGTTTATAAAGATAATGGAAAAAAGAAGGTAACGTGATGCGAAATCTTCACTATTATTGCACTTGGTATAGTGTCACAGAGTAAGTCAGATGCATGCACAAAAGTTTTGACTATTTAATTAAGTGCATATTTGCTGACAGAGTAAAGGTAACTATTTTTCTCTACCTACACAAGTATAGTAAAATAGACAAAAAGGAGTATAATCCATATACCTCTATGAAAAAAAATGTACCAAAAGTAATGGCTGATTTCTATTTTTCATACACTGTCACCAGGATGAAAGAGAGCCTCAAGAGTGTGCGGGAAAATGACGTATCTTACAGGTTCAGCTGTGCCCCCCACCCAACCCCACATACCAATTCATCTGCTTAAGTCCTAAGTCCTAGCATCTCAGAATATGACCTTATTTGGACACAGAGCTGCTGCCGATGTAATTAGTTAAATTAAGATAATGTCATTAGTGTGGGCCTTAATCCAATATGACTGGTGTGCTTACAGAGGGGGAAGTGTGGAGACAAACACACATGAAGAAAGTCAGTGTGACAATAAAGGCAGAGATTGCCAAAGCAAAAACTCCAAAGGTACAAGCCAACCACCAGAAGGTAGCAGAATGATATGGAAGAGGTTCATTCACAGCCCTCAGAAAGAACCAGTCCTGCCAAAACCTTGATCTAGGCTTTCTAGACCTGAGAAACATAAGACAATACATTTCTGTGTTTTAAGCCACCCAGTTTGCAGTACTTTGTTACAGCAGCCCTAGCAATGGGTAAGTCAAGAGTTGCAGAACGAGAGGCTATGGGAGAATCGATGTCATGTCTCCTAGGTCATGAAGACCTTGCATTTATTTCTACTGTGAGGTTAACAGGCATAATTACTAGTAAAGCAACAGGAGATACTTAATGACTAGGATTTGTTGACATGAGGGTACAGAGTAGAGTTTCCAAAGGAGGTGTCGGAGGTAATAAAGGGGAAGGAGAAGGAGTTAAGTCATATCAAATCACCAAATCTCTACCAGGAAAGTGCTGGTTATGGACTTCCTGAAGAGGAATCTTCGTACAGGGACAAAGTGACACTTGTTTTTATTTCTTTGATACTAACTTGTCCTTTGACAAGGTAGCCAAATGTATCTGGGAAGGCTGAGAAACAGACTGGTAGAATTTGATTTAACCTTCTGATCTGGGGTCATGGAGCAGCATTTTTCTTGGCTCGACCTGACTAGCAGGGTGCAGTGTGGAAGAGGTTCAGCTCTGTTCTGAGCTCCCTAAGAACAGCCACAAAAACTCTAACATCTTAACTGAAACAAGTTGAATAAAAACTACTTAATGCTGTTGTCCTAACTTGACCCACTGAACCAGCAGACTGAGAACACCTACGTAAGGGGCTTAACTCCACTTTTCCAAAACTGGCGGGTCATTCCAGTTTTACAATAAGCTCTCATGGGTCACAAACTCAATAAAAAAAAAGCTAACCAGTAAAGTTTTTATGATCATAAATGATCTTTGATTCTCAACTACTGGTTTATGGGAGAAGCAGTTCCAAGCTCAAAATCTGCATGACCCCAGCCCTGTCATCGGGCTGGGGTCATACAGATGACCAGTATGTACAATGATGTGCATCCAGTTATCTTTCTCAATCTATGAAGGCATCACATGTAAACGTCCTTTGTGCTCCAGCCTTGATTCATGCATGATACTATCCAACAAAGTAAGGCTCAATTTTCTCTGATATACCTATTTTTGGAGGGGCCACGTTGGTAGAATTTTCAGGTGTAGAAAGGAACAGAGGTTAGAAAGCAGAGTTTGCCTTGGTTTTGCTTTCCTCTTGCTCTCTAACAGTGGCCAGTTACTTCACTGTATTCTTCACTGAACATTACAGCTTTTCCATTTTTCTTAGGATTTGTCATGGTTTCATCTACTGAACTTGATAATGACTCTCAGCCATGTAGGGCTGAGATAATGCAATTGTAAAAATGGTCATAAAAGGGCCTAGCATGGATGGAAACAAGGAGTCAGATGAGCTTAAAATAAGCATGCACTAAATGACCCTAACATACTCTTATTATGTACTCTGTTTCACTTATCTGCTTCAGTAATTTTGGATTAGATGCTTGTTATTATGTTCGAAGATATGGAAGGTATCCAACCCCATGAACAAAGGTACTCCTTGGATAGTAGCCATTTTGTCATGTTAGCCTGACACCCACAGGTTGTATGGCAGGGAAGGTCAATACTGAGGCCATTACAAACTAAACCTGGCTCTTGTATTACAGTCCAGCCATTCAGAATCTGTGAGGAACACCCGTAATTAGAATTTTAAGCCAGATATTAACCATTATGAACTCTCCTTTGCATCTTTTATTTTATAACCTAAAAAATGTACTTAAAGAACAAACTATCTTCTGGAAGAAGGAAATGCCTTTTCAGAGTCTGCACTATTTAAAAGGCATTCAAGTAAAAGCTTGGGTTTAGCAACTCTCTGAGCAAAATTCCCCAGAGTAAGAAATAAATAAAACATCATTATTTAGAAATTAATGAGGCTTGATGAAGTCTCAGTTATGTGTCCAGCATTATTTTTTGTAAAACTATTCTCAGTCTACAAATATTAATTTACACCAAAAAAGTAAGGTAGAAATAAAATCTCTGAATCCTATTTAGGTTACTCTTTAATCACCAACTGCGTGGAGTTAACTTGTTTGTTACTCTCAAAGTAGAACCCACAAACTCTTTAGCTGACCTACAATGATCTCAATAGGATAAATACAAATCTTTGGTTTTCACATCAGTTTAGTTTATAAACAATTAGAACATGTGTTTTTCTTAAGCATATTTAAGGTTTTAATTAGAGTGAATTAGTAATTGAAATTGTTTGTAGTTATTTTGTTAAACTTTGGATGCAGATTTCTTGTTTTAATTTTGATAATTTCAAACTTAAAGATAGTTTCAATAATAGTATAAAGAATTACTGTATGCTCAAATCCCCCAAGATTGGCCAAATTTTAATATTTTACCATATTTTCTCTATCACTTCTATTCTCTGTCTTTGTCTGTCACACTCTATAAACACACACACATGTTTTTCCTGAAACCACTGACAGTAAGTTGCAGACATAACAATTATTTAACTGTAAATAATTTAGTATATATTTCTTACAAGTAAGAACATTCTTTTACATAACCACAATAAAAGTATCAAAATCTGCAAATTAACAATTATATAGTAGTATTACCTAACATAAATATCTTACTCAAATTTTTCTAATTGTACCCATAATACCTTTTAGAGCAAAAGCAAATCGCAGATCGTATACTCCGCTTGACGGGTCTCTCTCTCTCTCTGTCTGTCTGTTTGTTTATTTATTTATTTATGGCTGTGTTGGGTCTTCACTGCTGCGTGCAGGCTTTCTCTGGTTGTGGCAAGCGGGGCCTACTCTTTGTTGCGGTGCGCAGGCTTATTGTAGTGGCTTCTCTTGTTGCAGTACACAGGCTCTAGGTGTGTGTGCTTCAGCAGTTGTGGCACAAGAGCTCAGTAGTTGTGGCTCGGAGGCCCTACAGCGCAGGATCAATAGTTGTGACTCAAGGAGGCTTATTGTAGTGGCTTCTCTTGTTGCAGAGCACAGGCTCTAGGTTTGCGTGCTTCAGTAGTTGTGGCACAAGGGCTCAGTAGTTGTGGCTCGTGGGCTCTACAGCGCAGGATCAATAGTTGTGACTCAAGGGCTTAGTTGCTCTGCTGTATGTGGGATCATCCCAGACCAGTGCTCGAACCCGTGTCCCCTGCATTGGCAGGCGGATTCTTAACCACTGAGTCCCAGGGTAGTCCCTTGATGGGTCTCTTTAGTCTCAGTTAAAATGGAACAACTCCTCAATCTTACTCTGTTTTTCATGCCCTTGAAATTTTGAATGTCATGGACAATTATATAATGTGGTTTTGTCTGATGTTTCCTCATGATTAGATTCTTCGGTGAATTTTTTTTTTTGTATTCTCCTCAGTGTAACGTGTTAAGAGGCACATGATATTGATCTGTCTCATCACTGATCATGCTAACTCTGATCATGGGATTAAGATGGTGAATGACAGGTTTCTCCACTATAAAGTTTCTATTTTTCCCCTTCTAGGCAATAGCATATGTCAACAAAGAAAATGCGTAAGGCCCATTCTCTCATGGAATGTACATTTTATCAAGGGATGTAGACTGTAATAAAATGAAATGGGGCTTCCCTGGTGGCACAGTGGTTGAGAGTCTGCCTGCCGATGCAGGGGACACGGGTTCGCGCCCCGGTCCGGGAAGATCCCACATGCCACGGAGAGGCTGGGCCCGTAAGCCATTGCCACTGACCCTGTGCGTCCGGAGCCTGTGTTCCGCAATGGTAGAGGCCACAGCAGTGAGAGGTCCGTGTACCGCAAAAAAAGAAAGTAAGGGAGGGAGAAAGGAAAGAAAAGAGAAAGACAGTGAAGGAGGAGAGGAAGAAAGAACAAACAAGCAAGAGATAAATTCCAGGAGCAGTAAATGCTAGGTGAAAATTAGAATAAGGCTACGAGTTTTAGAATAGGGACAGTTAGAAGAGAGTTGATGTAAAGTCTCCCTGAGGAAGTAAACATTTCCTCAGTGAACAAAATAGTGAAGGGGCTCTAGCTATGTGAAGGTCTATCAAGGGGGAAGAGTATTCCTGACTGAAAACAGGAAATTCAAGAGACAGAAATGAGGGGCAAGAGTTAAAATCAGATTGCTTAGGCAGACTTCCAATCATGTTGAGACTATGCAGGAGGTAGCATGGAGTTTGGATTTTATTCTGAGAGCAAGCCAAGGAGTGAAATAATGCATGTTTTCCTTGGATAATGAAGTGTACAGAGTTATAAGAGGAGAGGAAGAGAGGCCAGTATGGGCTCATCTGTTTGCAATATTGGGTCCCAAGCTTTTCATCCACTGAGAGTGTCACTGCATTGGTTGCAAGAGAAAACAGTTCTCACATACCTTCTTTCTATGCATTTTTGTACCCAGAAAATTCAATTATGAAAGACAGATTAACTAAATGTATGTAGTGATTATGGTGTTAATAATACCTGGAAACTTTCAACTGAACATATCTACAACTCATCAGAAATATTTCCAGCATTTAACTCTCCATTTTAAGTACCTTTTGCAGAGAGAAAATTTTTTTAATGTTTTCCAAAAACATATATTATTTAACTTCTTATATTTAAAAATTTTCTCGACTAAATTTGGAATGAAAGCCTTTGCCAAAATCCTAATAACCACACTTAATTAAGTCATTATATAGAAACCAAAAATGATGGACCCTAACTATTGTTTTAACCATGTTTTCAGAAAAGCTGATGGTACTCCTCTAGAACCTCGGAGCTTGCGTGGAGCAGTGCAATTTTAAAATCAATTTGGTTCACACTTTGTTCTTGGGAAGACCAAGTCTTAGTTGTCAGTCTTCTGGTGATACACATACTTCAGGTATAATGGGTGGAACATCACAAATAATTAATTCCATTAATGAGGAATAATGGAAGTGTATCCCTTAAAACTAGCATCGCAAATCTTGCAGGAAGAACAGAAAAGCAAAACAAGAAAATCTCTGAAAATTGGCTTTTTGGATAAGAGCTTGGAAATAAAAAGTGAAATTCATCCAGCTAGCTATCTTTAGGTTTATGATAATTAAATTCCTTATAATTTTTATAATTTTCAAATTTGTCCTTTAAATATTCTTCCATGTATTAATCAAATAAAGTTCTTAGTCAATAATAAAACTACTTAAAATGGAAGAGGGTATCTTTATTATTTCTTCATTTATTTATTTCGACATTGTAGTCAAAATAAAACACAGAAATTATATTTTCTTTGATAAAAAATAAATTCACAGGAGCATCGAAACTCTAAGCCAATTTTATTTTTAAATGTTTTTCTTTTTACTATTAATAAATATTTGCCTTGAGAATAGTAGAAATAACCCACCAGATTAACATATATTAAAAGTGACTAACAAACCGTTTGTAAAGACATTACTTCCACTGTCTGGTAGAACTACAATTCCTGGATTATCAATAGCATTTTTAAGAGACTAATAGCAAAAGAATGGACTGAGTCACAACTAAGTAATTTTTATTATAATTATTCATATTTTAAAAATATTTAGTTAACCTAATGTTTATTTAACGTAAGGATAGGTTTTATGACTTTGAATAACTCAAGATGACATGTAAAATGAACATCTGTTACCATAGCAGAATGTAATAACTGACATTAGAAGTCACTGCATAACATAACATTAGCAAGTTCAAAACTCTAAAAGATATCTCCTCCCTTGTATGTAGCGTCCTGAAATAAGGATGCAAAGCCAGGAGATGGAGAAAAAAGCAAAAGCCAGATATTCATGGATTTGCTACATATATGACTTCTATAACTTTTATCCGTCTCCTTTACCAACCACCTGTAAATAGGTAATCTTTAAGTTAAACACTCAGTTGCAGCTATATCTTACCTCAATTTGTTGTGATAATTATCTCCTATGCTCAAGGTAATCTTTAAATTATCAATTTATCTTTATCCTATTCATATATTTTAGTTAGAACCCACCCCAAAGAATAAGATAAGCTCCCCTTTTGTATCTAAAGAGGAAAATATACACTTAGCCATCAATTTTTTAGCTAAAAGCTACAAACAGAAATATCTTTGCAACTTTCACATATCTCAGAAACTTTCTAGCTTCAAGCATGTGAAGCTAGAAAATTATTCCTCTTTACATAAAGTTTTCCAAAAATTATTGCCCAAAATGCAAATATCTTTTCCAACAAATATTTTAAATGCAACGTAAACATACTTTGCAAGCACTGATTTAAACTAACTTCCACAAACCATACTATTATATAGTATTGTGGGATATTGCTGGTGATGTAAGCTGGCCACAGATGGTCACAGCATTCTTTACTGTCTTAAGTGGTTACAGTAAAGTAGCCCCACAGAAAGACTACGAATTGTATATCTCAATGTTACAAACTTACCACCTGGCCAATCTGCTGCCACCACACAAAGGTTGAGCAGGAGCAATGTAATTTGGGGGAAAATAAGGGAAATAATCCAGTCATAAAGAAAGCAGAAACTTAATTATATAAACATTTGTTCTTCCCTTCCAGGGACCGTGCTAGGCAATGAGATATGAAGATGAATAGTACATAGGCCCTTCCCTGAGGAATTCATGGTCATATAAAGATACATATATATGAACAAATGCATTGTGACAGGCCAATTAATAAACAACATGTGCAAAGTATATTAACACATAATTACTGTAATATGGAGGTGAGGTGATTACCTCTCTTTTGAGCATAAAAGAAGGTTTTTCAGAAGTGGTAGCTGAGCACACATGCATTTATGCATCCACTTATCAAATACTGATGAAGCATTATTATGCGTTAAATTGGGTTCCCCAAAACAGATGTTCATGTCTGCTACCTGTGAATGTGACCAATTTAGAAATAAGGTCTTCACAGGCATAATCAAGTTAAGATGAGGTCATTAGGGTGAGCCATAATCTACTATAAGCAGTGCCCTCATAAGAGAAGGAAAATTAGGACATACATACAGACACAGAGGCAATATGTTCTACTGAAGGCAGAGGCAGAGACTGGAGTTCTGCTCTCACAAGTCACAGAATGGCTGGGGTTACCACAAACTAGAAGAGGAATGGAAGGGTCACCTCCTAAAAGTTTCAGAGCAACCTGGTCCTGTCAACATCTTTTTTTCTTTTTTTTTATACAGCAGGTTCTTATTAGTAATCTATTTTATACACATCAGTGTATATATGTCAATCCCAATCGCCCAGTTCATCCCACCACCCCCGCTCCCCCACTTGCCTGGGGGAAAGTTGGACATGAAAGTTTACTGGGAGAGTTGGACGTGATTTGATATTACTGTAGAAAAAAGTGGAATGATGAGGCTGGAGAGGAAGGCAGGCCCAGACCCTAAAAACTCTTCTTCGTATTTGTGAAGAGTGTGGGTTTAATTCTGTTAATAACAGTATGATTTATGGTTGAAGTTAGGGAAATAGTGATATGCTTATACTTTCAGCAGGTCACTCTGCTAGCAATAATCAATTTGATCTGGGCACTAGCAGAAGGAGAGAGACCAGTTTGGAAGCTACAGTTATAGGACAAGCAAGAGATAAAATGAGGATCTGAGTGATGATGGTGGTCGCAGCAAGGACTTTCAAGTCAAATTGATTTCAAACTTAGAGCTACAGAGAAGAGGCTATGGGTAACCAATTTTCTCTATTAATTTTTAGACTATTGTTTACGGCAATGGTGCTAGTAAAAGACAACAACAACAAAACCCCTTAAAAACAGATTAAATGATAAGTAAAATTTAGTCCTTCCATTTAGAAATGAATAATGGAGAGATGACACCAACACACATGTACACAAACATGCTGGGTCGCTCCTAGTGTGGGAGCCAGAGAGAAATCTAGATGAGAGAGCTGCCTGAAATGCTGGGCTAAAAACCAGGCAGATGTGAGCATCCTATTTGAGTCTCAAAGCAGAAAAAGAGACTTCACAAAGGGACTGCCCCTAAATCCTGATTTATCTGGGCACTTGTAGTTTACTTTGACTTAGGGTTTGTTTTCTGACAAAGTTACTATTTCCCAATCTGTTTTTTAAAACCATTAAAATAAGCATAATAAGTATATCTCTCCTTGGCATTCTCTGACATTAAATCTAAACTGTAAGAAAATTTCCCTGCTTTTTTCTCCCAATGTAATCTAGCAGATGGATTTATGTGGACATGACTTTGGAAAAGGCAAGAAAAGAACTTACATGGAAACATACCTCCACTGGACTAGAGCAACTGAACTCAGGGTTCACAGTACTTACCCTCCACTTGGTCAGAATGATGAACTTACATAACAGTCAGTCAGTCAGTACACCGAGGCTGAGGCGTCTGTTTAGGCTTGTCTGGTTCAATAATGATGCTAACAATAATAATAGTGGCTAATGTTTATTGAGCCCTTATCATGTGCCAGGCTCCATACTATAAACTCACTGCATTATCTTACTTGATCTACCCAGCAAACCAATAAAGTAGGCCATAATCTTATTCTCATTCTATTGATAGGGAAACCATACCTCAGGAAAGATAAATAACTTTTCCAAGTGGTTAACTAAGGATTTGAATGTACTTTTAATCATTAGGTTATTATAGTCAATCATAGGTACCAAATGTCTATAACACATTTGTGTACGCGTGTGTGTGTGTGTGTGTGGGTGTGTGTGTGTGGACAGAGAGATAAAAGAGAGGGAGGGGGGAGGGAGTGGGAGGAAGAGAGAGAGAGAGAGAGAGAGAGAGAGAGAGAGAGACGAGGAGAGGGAGGAAGGAGAGAGGAGAGAGAAAATAAAATAAGTTTATGGGCTCTTGACAAGATTTTGCAGGATCAAAATTCAAATCCAAGTCCATCTCTGTTGTGTTACCTGGGACAATTTTCCTCATCCCTATAGACCTCAGAATGTAAAATGGGGAAAATAAATAGTAGGTACTTTGAAGGGCGATGGGAGGATTAAGAGTTACTATATGAAACCATGCATAGAAAGCAGGTAGAAAGTACTACGTAGCTAGTGTTATCATTTTCATCAATATCATCATCATCATCGTAAGTAGTTACTCGTTACTGCAGATATTTAAAAAGGAGTTGGACAAATACACAGCAGGGGTATTATAAAAAGGATTCACAGGCTGAATAGGTAATTGGGTAAGATAATCATTATCCTGCAAGTTAGGATCTGTGATCATATAAGTCTGGGAAATGCTACATGATATATTCCCTTCCTGCAATTTCAAAAGTAATGTCAGGTTTATCAAGAGTTTCAAAGGTCAATGAAGCTGTTTCTCTTGCTTTTAACTCAGAATTTCTGAGCTCCGTCAGACTGTATGACCCTTCATTGACTTTACACTTGAGTAGAACTCACAACGTTGGTGTTATTTTACACATATTATATAAAGTGCCTAATCTGGAGCCAAAGAGAAGTGTTCCTTATTTTTGGTTCTAACTCATCAGTAATTCAAAATCAAATAACCATCACTTAAAAGAGCAGAACTGAGGTGCAAAATAAGCCTTTTAGAGAATAGGGAGCATTTCTTAGACAGTGTTCCTGTTATACTGGTTATGGTTTAGATGGAAGAATATCTGGGGTAAGAAACCTAAACATAACACAAAAAGTGTGACAGAAGAAAGTTAAGCCACTGTCAATAAAGTGTATACTGGGCTTTTAAAGTAAAGTCGTACAGTGATCTAGGTTTAACATACCTTTAGCTGAAATCACAGAGTCATATATGTACCATCTTCATAAGCAAATCAAAATTATTATGTGTGTGAAACTCGCTTTGCTCCCTTGTGTGCACTGTCTTTGCCACAAGATTCAAAAAGAACAATATGCTTTCTTGACAGTTTGAAATTATACCTTGTAAATGTTACACAGCTACCTTGCTAGGAAAATTTCAAACTACTGGCAAAAAATAAAAATCATACTATATCATGTTTTCTAAATATTTCCTATGAGCTAAATATGTTTTCCAAATATGCCATATTTTACAAGAAGTGGATCATTTCTTGAGTTATATAATCAAAATATTACTATAGTTAAGCCTTTGTTAAAGAATGGAGACAGTCTACAAATCATTTACAAGTACTAATTTTAACTTCGATATAACAAATCTCAAATTCTTTAAATTTCCAACCTAACCTACAGACCTTGAAGGAAATGACTATTATGTGTTATGTACCAGATACTCTCCTAAGCACTTTAACACATTTTTGTCATGTAATTCCCACATGATCCATATAGTTTCACATTATACAAGAGAACAGTATAGCTCAAAACATTTACATTGTTCTCCAGGTTCTCCCGACTAGTGGGTGGGATCTACTGAAGAGACCTAAATGGAAAGGGTCAGCCAGATCTTCTGAGTCTAAGTCTAACCAAGAAACATACTATACTAAAGCAAATATCGGGCACCCTCTCTCCCTGGAAAGGAAAAAGAAGGCCAAGGTTTAAAACTTCTGACATACTTGGTACTTGGGACACCAGACCACAACAGCATTGAATTGAGAAGACAGACAACACATACAAAACACATGGGAGCAGGTCAATTATAAATCACTGATCCAGAATCACAGAATTGCTGGTAGTCTTTGAAGCTACAAACAAATGTCTGTTTAATCTGCCCTTCTGTCTTTTAGGTTTCCCATTTTGCAGATGGGGCTACTAAACTCTAGAGAGTTATTTATTTAGTCTAACGTCAAATAAGATAAAAAGAGAGAAAAAAAACAAACAACATAAAGCATGCATGATCAGCACGTGAAATCAGGGTATGCTTAATCTAGTAATAGTCAGTACAGTATATGAATCAGGTAAATTGGCCATTCTGCTAGATGTCCACAGGGGTAAAGTGAGAATATTTACTTAGCCCATACAAGTGATGCTCAAATAAACTAATTAAAGTTTTCAAACTGTTCTGCAAATATAGGATGCTCCAAGAGTGGTAAGCATCGTTACTATTCAAATTAATGCCAAATCTCCCCTGTTCCACAAAGCTATATAAATGTAAAATAGACTCGTTTCATTTTCTTCATCTATTTCCTGCCTCCAATCTTCAACATCTGATCTTAGGGCTCTTTAATATTTAATGAAATGCCTTAAAGAATCAAAAGAGAAAAAAACAGATCCCTGAAAGTGAGAAACACCAATGCAATCCCCAATGTCATCCCCAAGGCTGAGATATATAGGCAATATCCAAACTTCACATAAAAAAAAATGAAAGGGTGCTTTGGAAAAGTTTCACCCTATCTTCCCTAACTTCTATAAAAACACAATGGACTGAGGAAAGGGAATGACTTTGTTTTTTTAAGTTGATCAACATTTCTTTGAGGGCTTATAAGAAGGATAATATTAAATTCTCACCAAACCCTATGAAGCTGATACTCTTATAATCCACAATTTTTTAAGCTAATGAGGAAACCGTACCTCAGAGAAGTTACACATTGTTCCCAAGGTCATGTGGATAAATCAAGTGGTAACAACAGATTCAAACCCCAGCAGTCTGATTTCAAAGGTCAGATTTTAACAATAAATAAATGCTCCCTCCCCAGTGTTTTCTTTTATAAACATCTACTTCATGTCCTTAACCAACAATTTATACCAACATAGCAATTAGGTAACAAAACTAAAAGAGGCCTGTGACAATCTTGCTACAATGTCCTCCTTTTTTAGATAAGGATACTGAGGTCAACCACATTAATAAAATGAGGTACTATCAGAAGTTAGTAGCAAGAGTGGCAACAGAACCCACAACTTGTAACCTTACTACTTTCCCCTCTACAATAGGCAGAGCTGTAGGTTTCTTGAAGAATTTTACCCACAATGATAACCATTTGGAGAGAAGGGAGGGAGGGAGGGAGGGAGGGAAGAAACGAGGGAGGGGAAGGAAGGAAGGAAGGAAGGGAGGGAGGGAGGGAGGGAGGGAGGGAGGGAGGAAGGGAGGAAGGAAGGAAAAAGAAAGGGAAGTAAAAGAAAAAAAAAGGGCTATATGGTGTGACTGTTAGAAAAAGCCTGACTCCTTTATGGTGCTTTGGCTATTATTCCGTGATCCCATTTGAATGATCAAATATCATACCCCTATTGTATAAGAAAATATGCTTGGCAATGGATGGGAAGTACAAGAAGCACAAGCGATTTATCTGCGCTCATTTAACCTACATGACAATGGAAAGAAAAACTGTTAATGTATGGAGAGTAATGGAGATTGAATAAAGCACCTTAGAGTGAAAATTTTATGGAACTGTAGTGTAACATTTCCATTCCTCTAGTATCAATAATAAAAGGGCAGCACTCTTACGGAACACTAATAAAAATAATGCAGATTCTCCTCTTACTAAGGTGAATACAAAGGGCAGGAAAAGAAAAATTAATGCCATTACCAAAATTATTTGTAATCCTTCCCTTCTCAAAAAGAAAAAGAAGCTGAGCCTGACCTCTCAAGTTCCCACATGCTTTATCTGAATTTTCAGCCTTATTTCTCTTATACAAGACATAAATCAAATTTTCTCTGATGCACTGTGAGAAGGCCAATGGGCAGATGAACTAATACAGTCCCCAGCCCAATGCCTAGCAAACAGGTTGCTCCCAAAACATACTGAATGAAAGAATAAATGAGGGAGTGTAGTAAAGACTGCTGTCTGTCCACCAAGATCCATTTACCTCTTTTTTCAGGATGCTATTCTAGATGCTGTTTCCCAGCTTCCCATACATAGCCGAAGAAGGCCATGTGACTGAAGTTCAACCCAGGTGAATGAATGGAATTCAGGGCCTGTCCTATAAAACCTCTCACTAGCTGCTCCAAGTTCTTTTCTTCATCCTGCTGACTGGAAACGTGAGGCCCAGAACCATCCTGAAGGCACATGCTGAAGAGGCAGAACCCTCGTCTGCCTGGATCCCTGAACAACGACGTAGGTAAGATGACACCAACCTCCCCAGCTCCTGGACATGGAACCACCCTAGGTTTTTGAACTTGAGAACCAATATTCCATTTTATTAACTCAATGAAATTTGGGTCCATTTGTTGCATCTCTTTCTCCTACCTAAATTAATGCAATGGGTAATCACAGAACTCAAGCCCCAAGTCACATTTTGGCATCTAGGTTTTACACAATATATATATTCCAAATAATGAAAGAGCTTGCAACTGCTCCCTTTCATACACACGACACACAAAACCATGACGTGACCACAACAGCTGGTGGGAGCTCAACCTTTTACTAACACTTTCCTTTAGAAAAAGAAACCTTTGCATTGACATTTTGTTTATTAAAAATATTTTATGCCGACATATATATTATAAATATTCTGGGCAGCTTCAGTTTTACTGTCTTCTTAGCTATAATGGAGCTCTTTTTCCAAAAAAAAAAAAAAAAACCTCAAATATAAAATTAGTGTGTTAGTGTACACAGACAGTGAAAGCTGCCTGTCCTTTCCCGTGAAGGTGTCACGTCTACAGAGAGGAAAGCTTTACTAGTGGCCCAGGGACAACACATCTCTCGGTGACTTAACGATCTGTGTGTGGGTGAATGAGATAGAGAGGAAGATTGTGCCTTGCAGGTACAACCCATCATTCTATTAATACTCTGTATAATGAAGCACAGTTCAAGGTGGCATCTATATTAAAGACAGTGTGCTACGCATGCTATTTGCATCCTATCCCAGAGTGGAGCTCTCAGAAACACTAATAACACCTTAATGTTAAAAAAAAAAAAGACTGAATATTGTACCTGGAAACTGATATGAGAAGAGCTCTAGGTCATTTTCTTTTTGTGTTAATACAGCTGGTGCCTTAAAACCATCTCAGACCTGTACACTGTTGATAATGAGTCAACACGTGGTCAGCAGACAAGCCAGGTGAGAGCAGAAAGCAGACTCCAAAAGTTGGAATATTACAGCATATTAAATGTTAGGCATACAATTTTTACATAGGAATGCCTCCTTCCATAAAACTATAGAGAAATTAAGAAAACGTGAAAATTGAGAAATAAGAATTCTTGAGGTAAAAAGACCTAAAAAACAGTGACAACTCTGTGGACTGTGCTTAAAAACACCTTTATCTCAGAGACTGCCTGGTGATACACAAGTACCTATGCTTCAAAGCCCAATTCAAACATCACCATCTCTTTGAAGCCTTTCCTGACTTGCTCCTATCTTCCCCTGTCCAAAAACAGAAAGGTAATCTGCCTTTCGTGTGCTCCCAATATTCCTGGTTCTCCTCATACGATAAATCATCAGTCACATCGTCACCACTAATACACATTGGGCAATTACTAGGAACATACAAACAGGCAAATGTTCTGGTTTGGATTAGAGAATATATAATAAGAATTATTGTTTCAATTAAATAGTCCAATAGGAACAGTTAGAAGAATAGTGCGAAACAGAGTATCAATTTCTATCTGATGCATGGATTACTGATAACTTCAAATTTAGAGTGGAGGCCCTAAAGAAGTCCTGGGACTACATGCCTTTATTCAACTACTAACACTCTACTGTCACCCGGGAACAGAACAGTAGGTAGTTATCTCACATTTCCTTAGCTTTCGTGAGTTGTAGAACACAGCTTTCCTGGAAGGTGGGGCTCGCTTCTATGCTTCAATAAATAGCAAAGTAAGAAGAAAAAGGAAAATACACCAAATATTAAGCTGCAAGTGAACAAGTGAGGTTTTGTAGAACCATCTGTGTTTTGTTTTTTGCTTTTTTTTTTTTCCAATTGATGTATGTCAGGCTGGTATAAAAGGGGTGAGTTGAACATCTGGACCGAAACCAAGGTGTTTAACATTTCCAAGCAATTCACAGGCATGGATGATTTATGATGCTATTCTGAGATTTTTATCATGTATCCTCTCTACTTTATGAAACGTGGACAGGCACATAAACCTGGTGACACTTCGTGACATAAAAACAGTGACTGAAGACTGACAAAGAAGAAAGAAAAAAAGAATCATTTTTGTTTGGAGGTGTTCCAAACAGAGCAGGTCCCTGGGAAGATGAGTTGAATTCTGTTCCAGCCAGAGCACCTTTCAGCACTGGACAGAAGCTTTGTGTTTAAGCAATCATGGGCTTCCTCTATCTCTAGCAAAAGAGGAAAAGCATCTGTGACTTAACTGATGTACTTGTGTGGCCTTTTTCACTAGAGAAGCTGAGCAGTCATATTACTGAGTACTGAAAAGCCCTGAAGAAAACAAGGCCACTGTAATAAACTTTCTATCTTCAAAATGACCCATATCCTTCGCTTTTGGCCAAAAAAAAAAAAAAAAGGTAAGAAAAAAGGCAAAAGCAAAAAAGTGAGGGGGGAAAAGGTACAAAGACTTTGGGCATACCAAGGAAAATAGAAACAGCATAACATTTTGGCAAAGATGAAGCTTGTTTATAAATCATTTGTCTTACAGATATTCTCTGTACGAAAAATAATGCCCCTAAGGTAGCGATTTCTATTTTGTGGCAGAGATATGCCATATATATTTAGAAACACTAGAAACTGTCTACTGTCATCAACTTGTTGATTAATTTCAAACAATATGCAGTCTCAGTAAAACTGTTGTGACTGGAGAAGATTTGCACCATGACTTTTTAAGATAACACATTATATGTATATTGTCAGATAGATTTACATTTTTAAAAATATATCACTCAATTTAACAATAATCACTGCATTTTGAATTTGCTCAAATAAGTAACAGACTTTGGCATAAAATGCTATCCTATGTCTATATATATATAGGTCTAGCATTTTAGAAAAGTCATTTGTCTTCTTATTTATTTTATCAATATTTCAACCAGTGACACTTGATTAGTATCAGAGCTCAAAGAATATGATCTTTTATTTATGTCATCGTTAGATAACAATTTAAACATTCATTTATATTTTCTATATTTATGAGAGTTTTGGCTTTTGAGACTTTTTAATTTTCTCATGGTCAATCATGTTTAATGACTAAAGCATAAATATTTTATTGCTTCTAATAATTATTTCTCATTAGAAACATAGCCTTTTTTTTTTTTTTTTCAAAGAAGCCTTGGCACTTTAGAATGGTCCATCAGGAATGTATGATGTCCTTCTGTACACAGAGATAAGAGACAAGTGAGCAACAGCTCTGGGGATTTCTAGTTACTTGATAGTGCAACAGACTCCAAAATACCTACTTTATGAAGAATACTGGGTAGATATTCACCAGTAACACTTAAAAATTAAACTCTTTTTTTTAAAGTCTTTATTGAATTTGTGACAATATTGTTTCTGTTTTTTATGTTTTGGTTTTTTGGCCGCGAGGCATGTGGGATCTTAACTCCCCCACCAGGGATCGAACCTGCACGCCCTGCATTGGAAGGTGAAGTCTTAACCACTGGACCACCAGGGAAGTCCCTACGTTAAACGCTTTAATATCAACAGCTGATATGACATCAAAAGGGAAAAGAACAACTCTTCTTTCTAGATATTATTAGAGTTAAAACTGCATCAAGAAGCATGGAAGTCAACTTCACTACAGAAGGATTTGAAGAGAGCATTCCCTGCACAGCCTGTTTGTACTCCATGAAGCTCTATCTGTGAGCCAGGCGTGGGAAATCCTGGATGTCCCTCCCAGGCCAATTTACTCCATGACCTATAGATAGAAGGTTGTAAATGAATGTTCCTGAATATCACCTTCTACCTCAGGAGCCCATTTTCCTTTGCTGAATTAGACACTTACCTTCTAAAAGAACCCTTTCCCTGAGGGGTTCTAAAATAGAGCTGCTTAATTATGCATACCACGCACCCTGGAGAACAAAAGTCCTCCCAATCATAGGAAATAAATCATTATTATTGATTAAAATGTCATTTCAGTGAGAGATCAGAAACCCCAAAAAAGATCATTTTTGCTTTCCAAATCACACCTAAAAAGTTTAAACTGTAAGTAAAATGCCATTCCGTGCTACTGCAACGAATTTCCAATAATAGTGTCTGCTTTATAGTGGTTCAAAAACATTGCCTTAATCAGGTTGACCTTTAAAGAGCTTTTCTAGAACTGAAATCCTTTAAAATGCTTCGGCATGCTACTATTCACATGCGATCTATCTACCCAAATATAATTATAAAAGCTTTAAAATCACAATTTAATATTTGTTCTAGACACCAATTATTATTTTTGTCACTTCTGCCAAACATTAGAGTTCTGTTTAGAAGCCATTAAGAGATTTAAAACTTTAATACTTGCTTATACTAGTTTAAAATTGGCCTAAACGCTAAAAATTGTGTTCTTGGGGTGGGGTGGGTTAAACAAAAAACAAAACTTGCTTCAAGGTACCAAGCAAATATGGGGTTGGCCAAAAAGTTCGTTCGGGTTTTTCCCTAACATATTCTAAGCAGTGGATCCATTTGGAAGTGTTTAGCATATAATCATGACATCCATACTTCTCTAATTCTTACTTTGGTTTTCAGTGTTAATAAAACACTTCTACCTACTTGAATCCTTTTGAAAAGTACAGCATTCCTGGGAAGTACAGAAGAGTCTTCTATTTTAAAGATGAGGAAATAGGTTCAGGGAGAGAACTTTCATTCATATCTAAGTGGCAATATTTATTTCATCATCCAGTACCCTCAAGGAGTAAGAGTCTGCCTCAGCCATGCAGGGCCTAACACAGCTTTTCTGATGTTCACGAAAGATCAACATTGCTTCCCATATTTGTAATTACTGGATGAACCTTTGAGATTAAGTCCTCTAACCTCAGTGTTCCATCCTATCTTAAATTGGGTGTTGGGAAGGATTAGAAATAAAGTGATTTTTCCAACGTCAAACAATTTATTAGAGCCCGCCTGACACTAGACTCCAGATCTCCTGACTCCCATTCAATTGTTCTATCATCTCCTGCCTGTTTTCTCCTTTTCAAGAACTGAATAGATAAAAACATTCCAGTCAGACTCTGAATGCCAGCTAGCCAGTTCTGAAAGGTAATGGAATTGTCTTTGGAAACATTTTTCTTTCTAAACATGTGTTTTACAAGACACTAAGGATTGGAACCAGATGTCAAATTTCAACTCTGTTTCTCATTGCAAGTTTCTGAAGTACTAGTACACTTCTTCTATGGAACTTTCAGCATGGCACGTGTCACATACTTTAATGAACAGGGAAGAATGTACAAATTAGCCATACCGTTTGCTGTCTTTTTTTTTTTTTTTCTTTTGCAGTACGCGGGCCTCTCACTGTTGTGGCCTCTCCCATTGCGGAGCACAGGCTCCGGAAGCGCAGGCCCAGCGGCCATGGCTCACAGGCCCAGCCGCTCCGCGGCATGTGGGATCTTCCCAGACCGGGACACAAACCAGTGTCCCCTGCATCAGCAGGCGGACTCTCAACCACTGCGCCATCAGGGAAGCCCCGTTTGCTGCCTTTTATATTCTATATCCTATCATATATTTCCAGCCAGAATGTTCATCAGTCTTTTAGTTGATCAATCACATAAAACCATTATTTTCAAAACTCAACACACAATTATTATAGTTCTGGGTATTCAGCAAGCATTAAACATGATTTATGCCTCCTTCATATCACCGCTTCAGTCTTGCAAGTCTTAAGCCTCTGAAGCATATGTCTTCAACATACATGCATACATACATACATAAATAAATAAGGCTACTGCAAGGGCTAGTCATAACTCCACTGAGGGTTTAACAAAAGATTATAATGAGAATGATCACGTTTATGCAACTTTCCTACTCTAAGCAGAAATATAAACCTTTATTACCAGAGCCTGTATCATCGTTTATACGTAAAAACATGATGACTGTTTATTTAAATGAAATGGAATTGTTCTTCTCTAAACCAAACAGCACAAAGTAATCAGATGCTGGATTTAATCTGGTTTTAATTCCTCCACTGAAAACATTATTTGTATACTTACAGGACTTGGCCAACTGCTGTATTATAAATATTACAACTACAAGCACTTGATTATTCAGCATGTTTCCCAATCATCACCTGCCAAAAGGAATTATTTAATAGAAATCAGCATCACATTAGCTTTGAGCTTCTGTGAGGACTGCAGGGAAGATTTTAACAGACATGAATATTACAATTTGTCCAAGTGCTTTTTTAGTTCCTTCCTTCATTCATTCAAAAATATATGTTACATGACTATTATGGGCAATGCACTGGGGATACAATCCTTAGTACAAAAAGCAAACATACCATTTCTCTATCTTCATGAATCTTAGTCTACTGGGGGAGCAAAAAATAATGATTAAACAACACAAAAACTGGCACTTCCCTGGTGGCGCAGTGGTTAAGAATCCGCCTGCTAATGCAGGGGACGTGGGTTCAAGCCCTGGTCCGAGAAGACCCCACATGCCGTGGAACAACTAAGCCCGTGAGCCACAACTACTGAGCCCGTGAGCCACAACTAGTGAAGCCCATGAGCCTAGAGCCCGTGCTCTGCAACAAGAGAAGTCACCGCTATGAGAAGCCCGTGTACGGCAACAAAGAGTAGCCCCCGCTCGCTGCACTAGAGAAAGCCCACGTGCAGCAACGAAGACCCAATGCAGCCAAAAATTAATTAATTAATTAATTAAAAGAAAATAAAACACAAAAAACTTTTCCTGACTAAATATTCATTCACTCAACAAATATTTATTGAGAGCCTACAATGCGGAAGGCATTATTTCTAGACATTTGGGTTACATCAGTGATCAGACAAAAATCAGTGCCCTCTTTGCAGGCATCTTCCAGGATGCAGAGGCAGATGCCATGACAACTGCTGGAGAAAAAGAAGAAAAAGTGGAGGAGGAAAGAAGATTCAGAGCATTGGAGCTGGGAGTTGTAATATTAAAAAGCATGTTAAGGATGAGTTTTACTGAAAGGTGACCATTAAGGAGACTTTTAAAAGGTATTAAATGCCTTGAAAAACTATTACAAAACAGAGGCTTGAAAGTCAGGCAGGGATGTGTGAGCCATGAAAAGGGTGTGGTGTTTATGCCAAGTGTGGTGGGAAGCGAACTTTATGGAAAATTTGAGTCATCATGGATGGCTCAAATTTCTGACTCCTTTGATAAAATGGATGGTGGGATTATTTACTGAGTTAGCAAAGAGGGGAAAGTATAAGAAGTAAAGTCCTCAGCTGTCAGTCCTTTTGTCTACAACTGTGGCATCCAGAATACTGAAGGGATCAGAAACCACTCTACACAGCCTCCCATCCCCATCTCTAAATTATACCCAAACACAAATAAGGAAGTTAGATTTGAATTCTCGCTCGATATAAATATGAAATCAGGAAAACCCCCAGAAATGCCATAACTTTCCCTATAACTCGGTTTGTTACTTTCAAATCATACTTTTCAGGAGAGTGAAGCTTATCACTCCTATGGGGAGGTGGGGTCTTCAGAAACGTCTGCCTGAGCTTCTTTCATAGAGAAAGGTGGATGTGGAACCCAGCACGTAATTTGAAAAACTGGTCTACATCCACCTCCGAGTTGAGAAACACTGGGATAAACATCTAGAATGCTAAAACTCTAGGAATCTATGACAAAAACACATCGACACTGGTAAGCAATAAATCAGATAACCCATTCACTTATAAAAAGTCAGAGGAGAGCTGTCTTTGAGATCACCACCATACTCAGAATAAAAGAACTATTCCGTAAACTACAGAACCACTTTCTCTGTTAAAAAATACGCAAATAGTCTTGAATCAAATAGTCTCATTAAGTAGTTATCCTTCCAATATTGTCAGATCAAACAGGAACAGAAGCAGTAGGGGGCATTTCATCACTTTGTCACCTTACCCTCCTTTATCTGTGCTCATTTCATTCTTCTGGATGTCACTGAACTTGACTCTGGTACACTCTAACCCGGTTTTTCTGTAAGTCATTTTTATGACCATTTTATGATTCCAGGCGGACCAAAACAAAGCACCAGAGTTATGAAACAGTTCTCTTCAATATAATATTATTAGTGAGCTTTAAAAAAAAAAAGGTAATGGATTTAAGCATACCACAGGATAACATTGGTCCTGTATAAGTGCTTTTAAAGATATTAAATATCACAAATGTATTTTCTAATATCAGGTCTTTAGATGTGGGTAACTAACCTCTTTTCTGGCTTTAGGCTGTAAATCCAGTTGTGTGTATTAAAGAGAGCAGAGAGAATGCAAAGACTAAAAACAAACAAACAACAACTCATTCCTATGTTCTAGAATTAAAGGTGATGTCTCTACTCAGTTACCCAGGGCTGGGCACTTTGCCAGTAAGGCTGTATATTGAGGCTAGGTGGCTACAATCTCAATGAGTTCACAGTCTCTATAGGAAATTTAGTATGAAAAGAGACTACCAATATGGACAATTACACTCTGTATCAAAACAGTGGTCACAGTATAAATAGACCCAGACGTTCTCAAGAGGGAAACATTTTACTTAGGAGAAATGATTAAATCACCACTCTATTATGGTGGATAAAAGAAAGAAAGCTAGTTCCAAATCAATGCAACTTTTTTTCTCTTTCTTTCCTTAACATCTGTGACAAGCATTGTAGTTTCCACCATTAGATGCTAGACAGGGCTCTACCTCAGAGAGGGAACCTGTGCTTTTCTGAAAATGTAAATATCTTTCTAATTTCCAAGCAAGAGAAAGGAAGCATCTAGTTTCTAATATAGCCTGGACATTCTGAGGCATAGGTTCACATCCTGAGGTTAAAGCCGTTATGTGTAACACGGGCCATTATATTCTGTCTAAAATTAAGAACATTTGTGATTTCTGGTAACTTTTCTAATTGTTTCAACTTCACGATAGTCTCTGTTTAAAGGAGACTTCCTTGGAGAACTTCTTGCTCTTCATGTCAGAACCTGCCATTTGATACTTAGAGGGAAAAATGTAGGTTGCTAAATAATAATGGCTCTGATTTTTCATTTTAATTAATGCAAGAACAAGAGTAACTGTATAATTGAAAGACCAAGAGGAGCGAGTGAAATTCTTCTTACCTGCCTTATGAATAGGAGTTTAAGATGCTAGCTTTCCAAAACTCAAAAGAAATGGGGATATTTATGTTTTACAATCAGCAAATCACTACTTTTACTGACATATTTCCATACTTTGACCTGATGCTTAGCTCAACACACAGAGGAAAGTTTAATTCACCATCCAATTTTACATAAGCATTTTCCTATTTGCTTCTTTTTTTTTTTTTTTTTTTTTTTTTGCGGTACGCGGGCCTCTCACTATTGTGGCCTCTCCCGTTGTGGGGCACAGGCTCAGCGGTTAAGGCTCACGGGCCCAGCCGCTCCGCGGCATGCGGGATCTTCCCAGACCAGGGCACGAACCCGCGTCCCCTGCATTGGCAGGTGGACTCTCAACCACTGCGCCACCAGGGAAGCCCCTATTTGCTTCTTTATAATGTTTGAGGTATGACCATGAGTTAACCGGAGAAGAAAATCTGTTTCCTTATTTTGTAGACACAACCTTACACTTCAATATCACAACAGTACTTATGAATTCTAAGGTGAATTTAACAATACCAAGTACAGCCAAGAGGGTTAAAGGTTCAAATTTTGAGTCATTTTAGGAGTTTCAGATAAAACAGTTTCAATGGGTCCTATCCATATGTTAAAAAAGGGAAAGACTCCGCTAAAGCCAAGTGAGATTATTCTACCAGTGGAAGGATATTCTATTCCTACTTATCCACGTAACTGTAATTAAGATTGTTACATTTTCAAGGATAGTTTTTTTCTTTATTTTCTTGAAACTAATCTAAAAACATGAGGGAGAGGAGGATAATTTAAGCTTTCAATACAGCTTTAGTAATGTGCCTTTATTTTAATGAAAAATCTTGAAAAGCAACTTACACATTTTACATGTGCCATCCAAGAGGTTTTCTCCAAAAATAATAAAATGTGACATCTAGAAATCCAGTATTTTTTCTTCTACAGATCTATGTATTTTCTATGATTTTTTTGTTTTTTGTTTTTTATGCTAAAAACTACTCTTCTTATATACCATTTGGTCTTCTATCAGGACACTCCTATACACACACATACACACACACACACACACACACACACACAGAGATGCTTAATAAACATTATTAGAAAAAAAAGTTAAATAAAGCCAGATCAAAGAGGTCACATATATTAAATTTGACTGAACATCAAAGTGCATTTATCCTTATTATTTGGATAATACAAACTACAGCTTAGCATGAGTATTTAACAAACTACAGCTTAGCATGAGTATTTTAAATTTAACATGTTGGGATACAAATTATTAAACATGACCTTCTTTAGCCATTAAAGAAATTATGCAAACATAATCAAAAAAAGAGTGCTGACAATAAACCTCAAGAAGACATGGCTCTGAAGTCAAGTTTTAAGAAGAGACACAGACCTTGTCAAGGTAGACTTTGTCCCCTTTCCTTTCATTTTTTACAGGGGGAAATTATAACACCAAAGAGTATGTTAGGAATGAAGGTTTCACTGCCACTCTGAAACTGCCTAGGAAACAAAAGGCTGTTTATTGCACTACATGTTGAGCCCCAAAGATTAAGAATTTGTGTTTCTACTGAAAATGTCTCCTTCCTCCCCAAAGGGAGCAGCTTGGGGACTAATAGAGCATTCAAAGTTAATATCCAGTTTTATACATCAGAAGATGAGGCTCAGCAAAATTCCTTTATAAGAACTGGTCTCTCATCTTTGTATCTGTGTGGTCAATATTTGCAGAACTTCGAATTTTCCACATTAAAATTCATACTATTAGTTTCAACCTAATGGTCAAGTCTACCAAGAAATACCTGATACCTCAGGAAAGAAAAGATGGTGGAGTAGAAGGACATGCTCTCACTCTCTCTTTCTAGAACACCAGAATCACAACTAACTGCTGAACAATCATCGACAGGAAGATACTGGAACTCACCTAAAAAGACAGCCCACATCCAAAGGCAAAGGAGATGCCACAATGACATGGCAGGAGGGCTGCAATCACAATTAAATCAAATCCCGTAACTGCTGTGTGGGTGACTCACAAACTGGAGAACATTTGTACCACAGAAGTCCACCCACTGGAATGAAGGTTCTGAGCCCCATGTCAGGCTTCCGAACCTGGGGGTCGGCAACGGGAGGAGGAATCCCTAGAGAATCAGACTTTGAAGGCTAGCGGGATTTGACTGCAGGACTTCGACAGGACTGGGGAAACAGAGACTCCACTCTTGGAGGGCACACACAAAGCAGTGTGCGCATCGGGACCCAGGGGAAGGAGCAATGACCCCATAGGAGACTGAACCAGACCTATCTACCTCCTAGTGTTGGAGGGTGTCCTGCAGAGGCGGGGGGTGGCTATGCCTCATCATGAGGACAAGGACACTGGCAGCAGAAGTTCTGGGAAGTACTCCTTGGCGTGAGCCCTCCCAAAGTCCGCCATTAGCCCCACCAAAGAGCCCAGGTAGGAAGAATTGGACGAATTCTTAGAAAGGTATAACCCTCCAAGACTGAACCAGGAAGAAATAGAAAATATGAACAGACCAATCACAAGTAATGAAATTGAGACTGTGATTAAAAATCTTCCAACAAACAAAACCCAGGACCACATGGCTTCACAGGTGAATTCTATCAAACATTTAGAGAAAAGTTAACACCCATCCTTCTCAAAATCTTCCAAAAAATTGCAGAGGAAGGAAAACTCCCAAACTCATTATATAAGGCCACCATCACCCTGATACCAAAACCAGACAAAGATACTACAAAAAAAGAAAATTATAGACCGATATCACTGATGAATATAGATACAAAAATCCTCAACAAAATACTAGCAAACAGAATCCAACAACACATTAAAAGGATCATACACCATAATCAAGTGGGATTTATCCCAGAGATGCGAGGATTCTTCAATATACGCATATCAAATCAATGCAATACACCATATTAACAAATTGAAGAATAAAAACCATAAGATCATCTCAATAAACGCAGAAAAAGCTTTTGACAAAATTCAAAACCCATTTATGATAAAAACTCTCCAGAAAGTGGGCAAAGAGGGAACTACTTCAACAAAATAAAGGCCATATATGACACACCCACAGCAAACATCATTCTCAATGGTAAAAAACTGAAAGCATTTCCTCTAAGTTCAGGAACAAGACAAGGATGTCCACTCTTGCCACTATTACTCAACATAGTTTTGGAAGTTCTAGCCATGGCAATCAAAGAAGAAAAAGAAATAAAAGGAATACAAACTGGAAAAGAAAAATAAAACTGTCACTGTTTGCAGATGACATGACACTATACACAGAGAACCCTAAAGATGCCACCAGAAAACTACTAGAGCTAATCAATGAATTTGGTAAGTTGCAGGATATAAAATTAATGCACAGAAATCTCTTACATTCCTATACGCTAATGATAAAAAAGCTGAAAGAGTAATTAAGGAAACACTCCCATTTACCATTGCAACAAAAATAATAAAATACATGATAATAAACCTACCTAGGGAGACAAAAGATCTGTATGCAGAAAACTATAAGACCCTGATGAAAGAAATTAAAGATGAAACCAACAGATGGAGAGATATACCATGTTCTTGGGATTGGAAGAATCAATACTGTGAAAATGACTATACTACCCAAAGCAATCTATAGATTCAATGCAATCCCTATCAAATTACCAATGGCATATTTTACAGAACTAGAACAAAAAAATCTTAAAATTTGTATGGAGACACAAAGACACCGAAAAGCCAAAGCAGCCTTGAGGGAAAAAAATGGAGCTGGAGGAATCAGCCTCCCTGACTTCAGACTATACTACAAAGCTACAGTAATCAAGACAATATGGTACTGGCACAAAAACAGAAATATAGATCAATGGAACGGGATAGAAAGCCAAGAGATAAACCCACGCACCTATGGCCAACTAATCTATGACAAAGGAGGCAAGGATATACAATGGAGAAAAGACAGTCTCTTCAATAAGTGGTGCTGGGAAAACTGGACAGCTACATGTAAAAGAAAGAAATTAGAACACTCCCTAACACCATACCCAAAAATAAACTCAAAGTTGATCAGAGACCTAAATGTAAGACCAGACACTATAAAACTCTTAGAGGAAAACATGGGAAGAACACTCTTTGACATAAATCACAGCAAATTCTTTTTTGATCCACCTCCTAGAGTAATGGAAATAAAACCAAAAATAAACAAATGGGACCTAATGAAACTTCAAAGCTTTTGCACAGCAAAGGAAACCATAAACAAGACAAAAAGACAACCCTCAGAATGGGAGAAAATATTTGCAAACGAATCATCAGACAAAAGATTAATCTCCAAAATATATAAACAGCTGATACAGCTCAATATTAAAAAAACAAAAAACCCAATCCAAAAATGGGCAGAAGACCTAAATAGACATTTCTCCAAAGAAGACACACAGATGGCCAAGAAGCACATGAAAAGCTGCTCAACATCACTTATTAGTAGAGAAATGCAAATCAAAATTACAATAAAGTATCACCTCACACCAGTTAGAATGGGGATCATCAGAAAATCTACAAACAACAAATGCTGGAGAGGGTGTGGAGAAAAGGGAACCCTCTTGCACTGTTGGTGGGAATGTAAATTGATACAGCCACTATGGAGAACAGTATGGAGGTTCCTTAAAAAACTAAAAATAGAATTACCATATGACCCAGCAATCCCACTACTGGGCATATACCCAGAGAAAACCATAATTCAAAAAGACACATGCACCCCAATGTCCATTGCAGCACTATTTACAATAGCCAGGTCATGGAAGCAACCTAAATGCCCATTGACAGATGAATGGATAAAGAAGATGTGGTACATATATACAATGGAATATTACTCAGCCATAAAAAGGAACAAAGTTGGGTCATTTTTAGAGACGTGGATGCATCTAGAGACTGTCATACAGAGTGAAGTAAGTCAGAAAGAGAAAAACAAATATCATATATTAATGCATATATGTGGAATCTAGAAAATGGTACAGATGAACCAGTTTGCAGGGCAGAAATTGAGACACAGAAGTAGAGAAAAACATATGGACACCAAGGGGGATAGCAGCAGAGGGTGGTGGTGGTGTGATGAATCGGGCGATTGGGATTGACATGTATACACTGATGTGTATAAAATGGATGACTAATAAGAACCTGCTGTCTAAAATAATAAAATAAATTTTAAAAAGAAAAAAAAAAAAGTATGTTAAGAATGAAAAGAGGTATGGAATTTACGTCAGAAGCCCAGAATTTAGGTCCTGAATTTTATTCTCTTATGGATCACTTATTTAAAAAAAAAATTATTTGGATGCAAACTGACAAATTTGATTTGATGAATTTAGTTTCCTGGGTTTTCACTTAATTACAAAATGTGAAGATGTACAGATTCACTTCTCAGGAAAGGATATAGTCAAGAAAGGAATTTGCTTCCCAAAGACAGAGAGAAATCAGTACAGAAAGCAGAAGAATAGAACTGAGAGTTAAGACTCAAAGAATAAGTTGAAAATATCATATAATCAAAATTAACCTCATTCATTAAGGAGGTGCCCTGTTGGGGATGGAAGTAATTCACCTTCTCTCAATAGGCCCAACATGGAAAGATTTTTATGTTTTTGTTTTATTTTACCCTAGCATTGGAACAGATCACTGTTTCTTCACAGAACACTATACCTGGTTGACTTCTGACTGGCATTTAGGGGTCACATTCCCTAACAATTATTAATATTTACACTCTAGAATCACACTGGACCTGGCAAGATGGTCACATGGGAACTAGAAGACCAGAATCTCATCTCATCTCAATCTCACTTCAGCAAGAAGCATCACTCACTCATGGAAGGTAAAGAGCAAATGTCTGCACTCTACCATCTCTCTCTTTTTTACTTTTTCTCTCCTTCCATCCCCTCTTTTCCTTGTTCCTTTATTATTAACCAGTAGAGTAGAATTTGAAAAGACTAATTTGTGTCTAACCTAATTACACATCAATAAGATTAATATGACTAGGCCTGAGAAATAGTGGAAAACATGATCAGAACAGAGATGACAACAGCACATTTAGCACAGATGATGGAGAACAGTGAACGGCAAGATGTGACTCTCTATTGCACAGATAATGGCGGGAATTTTTATCCACATAAGGATCCAGAGGCAGATGAATCTTCAGAAACAGATAATGAAATACAAACCAAAGAAAATGTGAGACTAAACCAAATATGATCACTCTGTGCTGATGAGAAGAAATGTTGGATAAATTATTACCTGTACTTATTACAACTGTTTCAAATCCCTTTGTGATCTTTTCTCCCATGATAAAATAATAATATTAAACTAAATAACTACCACAGGATCTCTCAAAATTAGATATTTAGAAAAGTGCTTAAGTCACCAGGGGAAATACACACAATTCGCAGACCTACTAGAGAATGGACTTGAGGACACGGGGAGGGGGAAGGGTAAGCTGGGACAAAGTGAGAGAGTGGCATGGACATATATACACTACCAAACGTAAAATAGATAGCTAGTGGGAAGCAGCCACATAGCACAGGGAGATCAGCTCGGTGCTCTGTGACCACCTAGAGGGGTGGGATAGGGAGGGTGGGAGGGAGGGAGACACAAGAGGGAAGAGATATGGGGATACATGTGTATGTATAACTGATTCACTTTGTTATAAAGCAGAAACTACCACACCCAAAAAACAAATAAAAAAAAAAATAAGGAACATTTACCTGCAAAATCTAGGAAATCAAAAGAAAGTCACCGTGTTCAATTAAAAAAAAATAAGAAAATAAAATATTGTAACTTCCATATCCCTGAAGGATAAATAAATGGTTTGAAAAAGGTCTCCACTACAAAGTTAAATTGCAGCATTATTAAGAGTATTTTGTGTACTATAAAAACAGTATATTTGAAGCAGAATAAAGTACACACACACACACACACAGAGGAAAAAAAGGAAGAAAGAAATTGCAGGGCTTGGTATTGTCATGGCAATGGCCTAGATTCACCACAGAGTTGTCTCTCTTAAAAATAGTAACACTTTTTTTTAACTTTGTTGGAATCATTAATAGATGCTTTCAATTAACAGGAAACCAAGATTCATAAAATCAGATTCTGCATAATTTTTCCTCTTCCTTGCAACTTCCAAAACAAAATGCAATACACTCTCCATTGACATCATTTGCTTCTTAAGCAAAGCTGCATTATATAACAATTTAACTGTTCTTCGGGAATTCAACTAAATTAAGAGATCTAGAATGGCTGTAGTATTGAAGAATGCCAGAAATGATGTAACTCAGGCTAACATCTGACACTTTGGAAAATGGAAATTTTATTCTCATCACTTTCAAAGATTGCAGTAACACCCCTTCCTCCTCTGACATGCCAACACTTAGTGGTGCTTGGAAACAGCAAGTGTAGAAACTATGATAGTTTACTGGGTTCCTATCTGATCCTGCTCTAGGCACTATAAAAATATTCTGACAATTCCTCTGAGAGAAATACTTCCATTTTATAGAAGATGGCTCAGAGAATCAAAAAGTTAAAGTTATACTGCCAGCTGGTTTCAGCACTAGAGTTCAAACCCAGGGCTATCTGATTTCCTAACTTAATTTAGTAGAACTCTTCCATGTTGCCCACAAAACACAAGGTTAAGGAGTAGCACTGAAATAGGATAGCACCATATCCAAGCAAAGCTCTGGTCCTGAGACGGCCGGAACATAAATCTGCCTAGTCTGTTATAAATGTTCCATTATTCAGTGATCATTAAGAAGTGATCATATAATTGGAAATATTCATTACGCATATTTATTTTCAAATAAATACGCATTATTTATTTTCAATTTGTAGGAAATCACCTACATTAAAGCTATAGATTATGTGTTCCCTTACTATTTATTGTTTCAGTCTTCAGCAGAATTACTATATTCCACCCTTTATGAAGCTTGCTGTCAATACCACCTTGAAGAGGACTTTAAATTATATAGAAAGCTACTCTGAAGAGAATGCTGACCAGTTTTTTGCATCTGCACAGAAGTCTATAAAAAGAGGGAAGATGTTAGACTTTGGTAATTTTTGGTGACAGCATAAAGGTGCAGTGAAAAGAATATACGGTTTTGGAGTCAGACCCATGTGGATCTAAACTGCGTCTCCCAGGAGTTGTTAACAAAGACACCCTGGACAGAATTTTCCCATCTTAAAAAAAAAAAAAAAAAAGAGGCAAAATCATATCTGCTTCACATGGTTATTATAAGCTCAAAAACAAGACATAAAAATCACCTATCTCCTGTAGTATATACAGAGAAAAGTAGAGTTTGGGGAATCAGAGAGGTTAACTTTCATCACATCTTTACCAGTTACTGGCTGTGGGATCTCAAACTAGTAGGGTCCCTTAAGATCTGAGACCTGATTTTCTGATTTTTATGCTAAAAATGGCACTTGCCTTAGAGGAAGGATAGCTGTGGCATCTTAGCTGAGTACTGACACTTGGTAAATAACCAATAACTGTTAGTTCCCTTCCCTGTTACACAGGAGGCACTTGAAAGATGCTGGCTTCCTTTTGGTATCACATAAGTGATGTGATACCACACACCACTGTGTAACGTGATGTGATCAATTTACCACAAATTGATTAAAAAACAGGTTCACTAAGGGAGAAGCATAGAATAGGGGAGACTTGGACATCTATAGATGAGAGAATCCACCAGGCCTTGATTGGTTCAGATACGGACACCCACGGCCCTTCCATCATTAGAGTATTATAAGAGAGGCTCCTGTAGAAACTTAGAATATAATGTTTTCTAAATGTCTATATTAGGCGTTAAATGTGAATCTTAACATAGTCACTCTCTTGCTTGAAAGTCTTAAAAGTCGAATCTTATTTTTAGAATAAAGTTAAAAATTCTTTACATGGCCTTACAGTACCTAGGTTGATGTGGGTCTTGCCTAATTCTCAAGACACTCTCCTTAACTGCTACGCTTAGTCCTACTTGACCCCTGACTGTTCTTCGAGTGCACGGAGCCCTTTCCTACCTCCCCCTTTGCCTGTACTGTTCCCTCTGCCTGGGGTTCTTACTTGGCCTTGTCAACTCTCACTCCTTTTTTCTACTTAAATGGGAATTTTTGTCAGACCTTTCTAACTCAGGTCCTCCTACAGTTCTCAGATAACCCCGTGTATCATAAAACACTCATCTAAATTTTAATTTAATAGGCATTTCTATAATTATTTGTTTAGCATCTCTCTTGAGCCCATGAAATTACAGACCTAATGAGAGCAATGCCTGTGTCTATCGTTACAATCAGTGCTCAAGTGTACACTCACAGAACAAAGACACTAATGTTACGGTCACACAATGTTAATCAAGGAGCTGTTTCTTCAGCTATTTTATGTGAAAATGTTTTTATTCTATAAAAGAAAAGATTTAGTTCTGTTTTATAGCAGGGCATGTAATTTCCAGCCTAATTATTCAGCTCTTATTCCAATATAGTTGCATACACACACTGGTTAATTAATTTCCCTTTTATACTGAGGCATAAACCTGTAAGCTAACATCTAAGTTACAGAATGACCTTAGCTATAGTGTAGAGCAGGGTTGCTCTGCCTTAATGCTACTGATATTCGGGCCACAAAATTTTTTGTTGAGGAGGCTATCATGTACAATGTACAATGCATCATGTACAGTGTAGCATTCTGGTTTCTACCTATCAGATACTGATAGCACCTACTCCCCAGCTGTAAGAACTAAAAGTATCTCTAGATATTGCCAATTATTTCCTTGAGAACAAAATTATCCCCTGGTTGAGTACCACTGATGCAGAGTATCTGTATTAAAACAGTCTTTGCTCTGATGAGTTGCAAACCTATGTGGGTGGTGTTAATACAGGCATACAAGAATAACTGAGACACATAAAAAAATGCTATTAGACTTAAAAAAGAATCTCTCCTTTTCCAAGGAGTTAGCATTTCATTATGTATTGTCTCACGCTAATTTACCGTGGCTATGTCAATTCTTAATCAACATTATAAACTGCTTAATAAAAGCAGTAATACCTTGCACAGTACCCCACCACAGAGCCCTGGGGAACATTCACAACCATCAGCACTTTGATTATTATTATACCAGAAGAAAAAGTGAACACCACACCAGGCTTTCAGGAGAGGCAAGTGTCGAGCATTCAGAAAAGGTTTAAAGTAAACTTTCAGCATTATGCAAGACTGTGTTCACATTTCATTGGGCAAACACAGAAGACTGAAACACTGGGAAAATTATAGTTTTTCAGTCTTTTCAGATCAGTGAAAGATGAAATAGAATTGTTTTGTTTTTTTGGGGGGAGGAAGAAAATTCTAAAGATTCTAGAAACATTATTGACCTGAAGAGTAAAACAGTTTTTACTGCTAAAAATTGCAATACAGGGCTTCCCTGGTGGCGCAGTGGTTGAGAGTCCGCCTGCCGATGCAGGGGACACGGGTTCGTGCCCCGGTCCGGGAAGATCCCACATGCTGCGGAGCGGCTGGGCCCATGAGCCATGGCCGCTGAGCTTGCACGTCCGGAGCCTGTGCTCCGCAACGAGAGACGCCACAACAGTGAGAGGCCCGCGTACCGCAAAAAAAAAAGAAAAAACTGAAAAAAAAATGCAATACAAAGTAATCATTAGTTCTTGCTCTAAATGACTTTCTGTTAGAAGGGCTGTGTCTTCTCTCCAACTTACTGTTCACCATCCTGTTCCAATGTCACCTCCCCTGTGAACTTTTCCATATACTCTGTGCTCCAAAGAGGACAGGCCTAGTCAGAAGGTAGAGTGAATATCTGTTCACCTAGTTTTCACTCTGCTCTGGTAAATCCCTTCAGGCAAGGCATGTGTTTATAACTGTATTGCACAGTACTGAGAATTTCGGAGGAACTCCAAAATATCTGTGTAACAAGTGAATGAATGAGTAAATGAGCAATGAAATATACATGGTTTATGTTAAGCACATGCTAGTTTGGGTACGCCTCAGACTTAACTGGAGGAGGATGATTTGTTATAGATCATGATGATTAAACTCCCTTGATGTTTGTGTAACTTCTTTCTGGAAACGTAGCACCTAAGCTCTTAGTAACAGACATTCCTGCAATCCCAGAGAGGAGCTGCAAAGTGAACATGCGGGTATCACACATTATAATGCATTTCAATGTACATTATACATCATAATAATTACATAATTGTATTCACTCCACTCCAACCAGACAATGAGACCAGCTATAACTGAGTCAACTCTATCTGTAAACTCACGTCCAGCTAATTAAATGGTGCAGACCTGACTGATGTATCTGTGTGGCATCAAATCATATCAAGTCATTGTTTGATTATGTCACAGGGCTGCCATTGGTTGTTTAAAACCCGCAAATAAATATTTATCACAATTCTGTCAAAGAAGATGATGATTTTACTTGGATGGGGTGAAAAGGCCCAGAATAATCAGATGACTTGATACAAATATGACATAATCATAAACCCACCAGTAGTACCTACCAGCAACTAGAAGGAAGGGGAAAGTACCTCTTCTTAGAAGCTCATGGAAGTACAAGAGAGAAAAATGCATGCTTTTGGACACACACCCTATGTCTGGACCAGCCATATTTGTTCATTCACCATATATTCTGGTTTTAAAAGGGACTTACTCTCCTCGATTAAGTACCTATATAGGGACAAAAATATGATTTTTACAAAATTCAAAAATCCCCCTCCAATACCCCTCCAATGTATACCCAAGAAATTGATACTAATAATACCATTATAGCTACATGATGAAAAATGTCTACGTACATTAGTGCAGATTTGGGTTGCTATTATTTATCATTAACTCTCATTTATACATGCTAAGAGGTGAAGCAATTTGGGGCATATGAAATAACAGATTATCAAAACTCATTTTTAACTGGTTCTGGAAAGCATGCTTCCTTTACTTTTCCCACAGTAAGTTTACACTATTAATTGTCCAGTTACAATTAAAACTTATTTCACGTATCCAAGAGTATTCTAGGTGCCTGAGGTAAATAAATAAAGAGAATTATCATTTTGCTACAGCTTGCTCCTGGAGATATCAAATGCTTCAGGGAATAAGAAGAAAAGAGTATTTCCTGAGAGCTTAGCATGCCAAGTGCTGGTTAAATGCTTTTTAATATGCTGTCATTTTACCCACATTACCCTGTAAGATAGATATTACTATCTTCATGTCATAAATGCAAAAACTGAGGCTCAAAATGCTAAGCTTACCCAAAGTCACACGATGACCAAAACATGTTATTACTCAAACTGCTAAGGGGACTGTGATATCCATCTTGAATAGAAAGAAATATTGTATCCTTTTTGTGTATCTTTTTATCCAAAGATAAAACTGGTAGAAACCCAACGAAAAGATTTGCCCCAGCAGACTTTCTCTCATCCACACTAAACAAGAATGTTGCATGGGGGGTATATAGATGTTCCCAGACCACTGATTCTGCTACACAGTAGGTTTAATAATCAAATGCAAAGTGCAGAAATCATGCATTTTATTGCACAAAAGACAGTCGCTGGAGCTATTTTAAAAACCTCTAACTGAAATATGGTATATTCTGAGAGTATTCTTTCAGAAATATATTGACTACCACAGTATTTTAAATTTACAGATGTTAAAGCATGATACCAAATATATACAGGATTAAGAAGATGATGGCTATTTATAGCAGTTAATCAAAGCTAAACTACATGTTGCAGGATCATATAATTGGAATTATAGACAATTTATTTTTGCTTTGAGAAAGGATACAACCCACTCACTGGAAAGGTCCTTAATAAATCTGAGCTTTATTCTCATCGGTCCCCTTCAGCCCAAGTTACTCATCTTGTTGCTGAAAATATACTCCCAGGTGTCAAAATTTTAGTATCTATCAACCGTCTCTCTGTATCCTGGGCTTTGCTTTGAAAAAGCTTGGCTGATAAACAGATAAATCTGTCTTTCTGTGTGCATGTTTATATTTCCAGTACCTGCTTGAGCTGAAAACCAGACAGTGACAATGAATTAGGGCTATGAATGCAGCACTTTTACTACGTGAACAAAAGAGCACAGACTCAACATAATAAATATGAGAGTCCCTGAAGTTGTTAGAATCAACAGAAATTAGTTTTTAATTCCAGCACTGCTACAAACCAGAGCGTCCTTATGCAAGTTGTCTCACTACACTGGGGTTTGTTTTGTTCAGGTCTCAAATAAGAACTTAGGATATTCTCTTACATTCTGAAAAATCCACCAATTGTGGATGTAATATATATATATATATATATATATATATATATATATATATATGTATATATATCCTAATGTTTTTGTTACTTTAAGCATGATCCCGAGACCAGCAGTATCTAGATCACCTGGGAATTTGGTAGAAATGAAAGTTTCAGGCCCTACCCAGGCTTACTGGAAAAGCATCTGCATTTTTAACAAGATTCCAAAGTGATCTGTAGGCACATTTAAGTTTGAAACGTACTGGTCTAGACATCAAGTTGTAATAATAAACAGGCACCATGTCATTTAGTCTACATAAATCTGATTGTGTTGACAGTATTGGAATTTTTAGTACAAATGTGAAAATCATTGAGGGTACTAAAAGATCTCTTGTCAAAATTAACTCTTCAGATTTTAACAGCTAGACATCACAAAAAAGATCTCTCAACTCAAGGACAGGATCTACAACCTCCCCTAACTGCTGTGGCTGAGACGTCCAATACTAAGTTGAATAAATGTAGTGAGAATATCCTTGTCTTGTTCCTTATCACAAAGGAAGAGCTTTCAGTTTTTCACCACTGAGAATGATGTTGGCTGTAGGTTTTTCATATACAGGCTTTATTATGTTGAGGTACTCCCTCTATACCCACTTTCTTGAGTTTTTATCATAAATGGATGCTGAATTGTGACAGATGTTTTTCCTGCATTTACTGAGATGATCATGATTTTTACCCTTTGTTTTGTTAAGGTGATGCATCACATTTATTGATTCGTGAATGGTGAACCATCCTTGCATCCCTGGAATAAATCCCACTTGATCATGCTATATTATTCTTTTAATGTGTTGTTGGATTTGTTTGCTAACACTTCTGTGAGGATTTCTGCATCTATGTTCATCAAGAATACTGGCCTGTAATTTTCTCTTCTTTTATGGTGTCCTTGTCTGGTTTTGGTATTGGCATAATGCTGGCTCCATAAAATGTGTTTGGTAGGCTTTTCCCCTCTTTAATTTTTTGGAAGAGTTTGAGAAGTATAGGTATTAAATCTTCCTTGAATGCTTTGTAGAATTTGCCAATAAAGCCGTCTGGCCCTGGGCTTTTGTTTTTGGGAGACTTTTATTACTGTTTCAATCTCCTTACTAGCAATCAGTCTATTCAGATTTTCTATTTCTTCATGATTCAGTCTTGGAAGATTGTACATTTCAAGGAATTAATTCAGTTCTTCTAGGTTGTCCAATTTGTTGGGGTATAATTATTCATAGTAGTCTCTTGTGAGTCTTTGTATTTCTGTAGTAACACTTTTAACTTCTCCTTTCGTCTCTAATTTTCTCATTACTATTAGTTAGTCTAGATAAAGGTTTGTCAATTTTGTTTATCTTTTCCAAAATGCCATTCCAAAATGGCACCCACCAGCACTGGTATTAACAAGGTAATTCGAGACCACATAAATGGCTCCCAGCAGTGACTGTGTCCCCAAAGAGTATTGCACCTGGTTCCTTCCTCCCTGGCAGATGCTTCAAGATTAGTAGGTGGGTCCCTTTTACACATAATCCATGCACATGATTTTATTCATTATTTCTTTGTGTTTGTAGGTGGGCATTGGTCTACAGTAGCCAAGTCCATGATGTTTTCAAACCTGGAAGTCTGTAGCATCAACTTTCTAATCTGTTAGAAATGGTGCTCTAACTATATTATCCACAATGATCTCACAACTCTATGACATATCTCTCTATGAATTACCGAGAAGAAGAACTAGACTGAAAAGACCAGTCTCCTGTCTTTTTTCCACTTCGTTATTAACCAAGTGTGCGATGTTAGAGAAATCATTAAATATTGTTGGGCTTAAGTTTCCCAATCTATAAAGTTAGAAGTTGGGAATCAATGCCTCAAGTAAATGGATCCTCTTCTCTACAATAAGCAACTTTAGAACTGGCAAGTTTTTTGGAAAGACCCTACTTCATTCCCAATATTCTAACATTTAATTATTCAATTATTTCTAATAGAATTTTTTTTAAAATACATTACTGAAAAGATTACATCTTAAGCCCACTTGGTTTGTGATACTTTATAAGTGTGTGAAGAACCATCATGACTTTTTAAACCTATGGATTGAATGAAATTACAATTGCTATTATAAGGGTCTCAAGAGGTAATATGAATATAAAGTGTTTGTTGATTGTCATAAGACACTTTTTCAAGAGGCCTTCTGAAGTAGCATGCCATATTATTTCATCATATGGAAAAAAAGAATTGGGGTACATTTTTAGCTACTCATGTTTAAAACAAGACATATGGTAGCTTGTCAAAATTTCAAAACAAAGTCTTGAATTTAGTATATTCAGTGCAGAATCACCCTTCTAACTACATGTGTAATCAAAGAATGTAAACTTCATAGACCACCCAAAACATAGTGTAATTCCCTTTAGAGTATCCTCTTTAAAAGTCATGTCCAAACCACTCCCAGGATTTGAACACAGAAGTCGAAGATATCCTAACAGATATTACCCAAAAGCTAATGATTTGCTGTCAGTTCTGTCTTAAGCACATATACTTTAAGGAAAAAATAAAGATATATCTGCCTGAAGATTATATAGAAAATTTATTAAAAATACAGGCTTCAGGAGACCGATGGACTATATGCAAACTATTAGCATAGCTCTGATTTTGCAAGCACACGACATGGATAATGTTACCCCAGTGGAGATATTCAAGTACAAAGTGGAATAAGATCTCAGACTGCTGATGGACCAATATTCTGAACAGAGTACATTGAAGCAAACAACCAGAAACAAGCCAGAGTAATATGAGAAGCTTAAACTTGGGGATCAGTGCAGGGAAAATGAAAGGAAACAACAGCCAACTTTATCTGAAAAGGATGAAATATCATACAACAGGAGGATGTTAACGTATCTCTGGTGAGTCTGTTGAGGGCAGGGCATGGAACAGTCAGAGCAATCTACTGTCCCCACTGAGATCTGTTCTGAAGTGAGACAGGCACTTGTCTCAAAGGTCAACGACTGAATGTGCCCTACAGACATGGTTGTGGTTATTTTACCTTTTAATCCACCTTTGAAATAAGAGATTAGAGATAAAATGAAAGCTAACTGGATCCTTGCTGGAAGAATGAAGCTTTTTAAAGGAAGCCGTAATTACAGCTGCCTTCAAGGTAGGTGGATGCCGAATTTTAGGGACGTGCAGTGATTAACTGCATTGGTAAGAACAGAACCTAAGGTATCCCCAGCAGTGTTCTTAAGAGCTTGAAAACCAAGGATTTGGAGAGCAGGTGCTTGGACACAGCTGCTGAATAATCCTCTTAACCTCATCTGTATTCTACAGGAAGAAAAATAGCAGGAAAATAAAAACCTCCACCAAGTGGTTGATGGCAGTGAAATAGAAGGAGCATCAAAAGTATACAAGGGCAAATTTGTCCTAACGCTAATAATTTTGAAAAAAAAGACACAGGCAGTTGCTGTAGAGAGCTGTGTACAAGTATAAGATAAAGACGTAATAAGTATGGTTACATAAAGATACAACAGGGCTTCCCTGGTGGCGCAGTGGTTGAGAGTCCGCCTGCCAATGCAGGGGACACGGGTTCATGCCCCGGTCCGGGAGGATCCCACATGCCACGGAGCGGCTGGGCCCGTAAGCCATGGCCGCTGAGCCTGTGCGTCCGGAGCCTGTGCTCCACAACGGGAGAGGCCACAGCAGTGAGAGGCCCGCGTACGGCAAAAAAAAAAAAAAAAAAAAAAAAAATACAACAGAGTAGGATGTAGGATTCTAGGGGTGGTCCTGTCTTCAAGGGACATCTAAAGCTATTATTCACTGAGGGTCTAAATCCCTCTTAATGTCTCTTTATTATTTTTTTTGCCCAGGAAATAGCTAGAAATGAATAGCTCTCAGTCAATATTTAATTGATGCTTATAAATTAAATTTAATCAGGAACTAATCTAGATGTCTCACTATCCAAGGAAAATTTAAGCAAAGCCAATGCAACAAAGGAAAATGAGAAGCAAAGCAGGCAACAGGCACCAGACTTTGTGAGAGATATAAAACTTTACTATATTAAGCAACTAATATTCCTGATTATTATAGTAGAGCCTAACTAATCCTGTTTAACACAGCCCCTGCTCCCCACAAAGCATGAAATAAAAATTGTTTCGGTGCAATGTAATGGTTCTATGTCTTAGTAATTCTTTATTTTTAAAAGTCCCTATATTGAGTTTACCTGAAACATATTGACTATTGAAGCTCAAGTTCTGTTTGTTGCATAGTTGGAGAACTGTATAGCATCACTCCTACCATGAATGTGAGATCATTTAACGTTCAAAGTAGGAAGAGGAAACTCCTAGAGCATAGTAAGTAAAAAAGAGTCCCAGGTAACATCCAGGCCAGAACTTTCATTTTACAGTTGACAAAACTTAGGCTCAGAATTGTTAATGACTTGTCCAGATTCACACTCACACCAAACAGCAGTCCTGAAGTTCAGAGTTGTGCTTTGTCCACAATGATGGCGAGTCTTCCTCGTGTCAATGGTGAGAATTTACTTTCCCCAAAGTTTTTTTTTCCCTCCCTCAAGTGAAGGAGGATGATCTTACTTCCCCTAAAGAACTGAATGACATTTAGTTGTACTCAACAGAAATGGGAGAACACAGGGTCCTCACTTGATGATGATGATAACGGTTAATCGATTTTGAGCACATATGATGTCCCAGGCACTTTCCTAATCTTTAGGAACACATTTTCATCTTCAAAATTTAAAAATCTAACCCAAAAGTAGGTTCTAACATTTTCTTCATTTTTTAAAATAAATAATCTTAAGTTTGGAGAGGTTAAATAAGTTTCCCAATATTTTACAGTAAATCTGTGGCAGAATTGGGATTCAAACTCAGATCCTTCTTGATTCCAGGACCAAGGTTCATAATCACTGTTCATAGGTCTGCAGGTAACAGGAACTGAATGTTCTTGAACTTCAAGTGCGAATTAAGGAGTTACGCGCATAGGATTGAAGAAAGGCAGCCACCAGGGTGATGTCAGAGCAGTTTGTTGCACCCAAACTCTTACCTTCCACACGGTGGTAAAATACTAACCGGAACTTTGTGTATGAGAATCTGCCATGAGGAGGAGACAGTTGTGCTGAGCTGCTTTTGCGCAGCGCTGCAGACAGATCACACTTGGCTGTAAAGAAGCTGTTGATTGCTTACACGGTTTCCGTGGCATGCCAGTTCCTCTCGCCAGCCTGCTACTCCTTATCAAAGAGCCAGGAGTTCCAAGTGAGGTGAGAACCCCACTTGACAAGCAGACGTAAGCCATTTGGGGGAAATACAAATTAAAAGGCTCCAAGATAGAAAGAGAAGCATTAGCAGCAGGAAGTGTCTTGGGGATACACTGTGTCAGATTACATAGGGGAACTGGGAGAATAAGTGAGTCACAGCCTCCCAGTGGATAAACCATACTGTGTCAGTAGTTGGGCCGCCTCGGAAGAAAGCTGTATTAGCTATTTAAAGGTGCCAGCACTATCGCTTCTCGGCCTTTTGGCTAAGATCAAGTGTAAAGGTGCCAGCACTGATCTTAATGCCCTCAAACTAGCATCTGCTTAGCAACACCCTTGAATTATGCACAGGTTGTCCGTTTCTCAAGTAGCTTTAGCATTTGTCCTAACTTCTGGAATTCCATCATAATGGAATTTTATCTATGTGTAATGGTAGGAATACAGAAATAAAAAGAATTAGAGAAGTTTTGCCTAATATCTCCCAGTTATTCAGTCAATGACTTAAAACTACGATGTTGATTTCAAGGAGTCTTGGTTTTTAAAAAGAGACAGTATCCATTTGCTGTCATAGGGCTCATGTGGTCAATGTCCAGGCCAAGAAATCTCAGTTTTAAGAAAGAAGAGAACCCCTTAAAGCAGACCAAGCAAAAAGTTTACTGGAAGAATACAAGGAATCTCGGAAAACCTACTGCTACAAAGTACAGCTAGACCAAAACCACAACCAACAGGGCAGGTGCAAAGGTGCTACCCTTTCTCTGTTTCTGGGACCATGTGGTCACTCAGCTCGCTCTCTCTCTCTCTGCCATGTTGTTTTCTTTTCTCTTTTTACATTCTTCTTTCTGTGTTAGTATGTAGTCATAGTCAGTTTAAATAGCCCAAGATTAGCATGACCCACTGGTTCCCTTGCTCAGGTCTCATCTAGTCTCTGTGTCCTCATCAAAGTCCTCAAAGAGAAAAATCTCCTGCTCCTATCAGTTTGTGGTACAAGGAGACACCCAGACATCCTTTCAGCCTGTGCTGTGGCACTTGGATATTTCTAAGCGAAAGGGCTGCATACTCAGCAGACAACCCAAAGATTTCTTTTGTATTCAGCAGATTGCTTTGAATGTTCAGTTCTGATCTGACTCAAATTATAGCAAGGATGGGGCTTATCCCTGGTTAATGTATAATATGAGCACTTAACACCAGGGGAGCCACTTCTTCCCTGCCTTCTAAAACTCCCATCAGCAGTTGCCTGTATGTTTTTTACCTTGTTTCACTTAGTGCTTCTTGACTGCTAATTCTGTAAAAAAGAAAATTCAATAGAAGATTCAGGGTTTCCATTTTCTATTGTTTAATCTATTTCCAGCTATTGGGAAAGGGAGTGGGAGAGGAGTTTCCATTAACTTATTACAGGCAAAGTATTTTACCATCTAGAGAGTTCAAGATAGTGGCATAGGAAGATCCTAAACTAACCTTCTTTCACAGACACAAGGAATCACCAGCTACAAATGGAATAATTCCCTCAGAAAGAGACCTGAAAGCTAGATGAAGAGCATCTCCACAACGAAAGGTAAAAGGACAGCACTGAGACAGGTAGAAGAGGAAGCCATATGGGCTCACCAAGGAAAAACTCACATGCCAGCCACAGCAATCCACAGACAGGAGGGATTACAAAGGTGGGGTTATTTTCCTTGGGGAGTGAGGGATTCGAGCTCCACATCAAACACCCCAATGGCTAGATCCTGCACAACAGAGACGAGCCCCCAAAACCTCTGGGTTTTAAAACCAAAGGGGCATATGCTCATGAAAACTAAAAAGCTGCAGGGAACGGAAAACCTGCTTTATAAAAGGCTCGTGTGCAGAATCACTCAACATGAAAACCAGCACAAAAACACTGGATTGAAAAGTGCTTGGGCGGTAGGTGAAAGGAACCCACTTACTAATCTTGAAGCATCTGCCCGAGAGGCAGGTACCAGATGGGACGCTCTTTGGAGACAAAGTCACTGCTGAGAGCCATTTATGTGATCTCAAGCCACCTCAAGACACAGTCTGGAATTTTGCTGTCTGCACCAGGTTCAATGTGCCCCCTGGAAGAAAATGAAACTCCAAGCCTTTGTCAAGCTTAAGTATATGATCTAAATGTATACTACTCATGAGGTGTAGGAAATTAACACTGGTCTGGGACACTTTACATCCCAGGACCTTGGTAAAAGCAAAAGCAAAACTAGTTCAGGGGTAAGTTTTCACAACACAGGGTCCACAGCATTCCCACAGAAAAAAAACATACCTAACGTGAGTTCACAATACAAAATGACGAAATATATGCGAGAAAGAAAAAGCTATCACAAAAATGAATCCACTAGCACAGTAAAAAAAAAAAAAAAAAAATGCAATGTAAGCACTAGGAATAATAAAAGATCATGAACATGAATAGAAAATAAGAGTTTGGAAAGTGATAAAAAGGAATTGAACCCATAATAAAACAGCAGAACATTATAAAAGATACACAGAAGATAAACGAAATAAACCAAATAGAAGTTCAAGGAAAAAAAAAAATAATTGAAAATTTAAAAGCCAACAGACATTTGGTATTGCAATTAAATGCTTTTCACAAGTATTGTCCTTTATTTCCAAGCAAACGTTACCCTCTTTGTAGTCATCCATGGCCTTGTGACTTCTTTTGCCAATGAAATGTAAACACAAGTGACATGTGTCCATCCTGGGAAAAAGCTTTCAGGCTTAGCTCATGATCCCACAGGTTCTCTGTATGTTGCCTCAGCACTTATGGAATCATTTCCTGACAATGACTAAATCAACATGGGTCCCTGAGTAAATAAAATGAGCAGAGCCCCCATGTTAACTTGCACTGGGTATGTAACCTGAGGGAGAAATAAACTGCTGCTGCTTCAGCCCATAGGACTTGGGAGTTATTTGCTAGTGCAGCATCAACTTGCTATTTTGACTGATATAAAATGTTAAATAACAGAGTAGACAATGATGAAGAAAGGGTTTAAAACTTGGAGGAGGAATCTGAGGGATTTTCTCAAAAAGCAAAATGGAAATGTAAAGAAATAGAACATTTAAAAGGATAGCTAGGGGCTTCCCTGGTGGCGCAGTGGTTGAGAGTCCGCCTGCCGATGCAGGGGACACAGGTTCGTGCCCCGGTCTGGGAAGATCCCACATGCCGCGGAGCGGCTGGGCCCGTGAGCCATGGCCGCTGAGCCTGCGCGTCCGGAGCCTGTGCTCCGCAACGGGAGAGGCCACAACAGCGAGAGCCCCGCGTACCGCAAAAAAAAAAAAAAAAAGGATAGCTAGGCATTATAGATAGGAGAAATAAATGGTCCAAAATATGTCTACTTAGATATGTAGAAAAGGACAATAGAAAACAAAATGTTAAGAGTGTCAATATTCAAATAAATGATGAATGAGAATTTTCCAAAATTGAAAAAGAGAACATGCCTTCAGATTGAAAGTAAGACATCACATGAGAAAAACTAAAAATAAATGCATAATTGGACAAATCACTATGAAACTTCAGAACTCCAAACAGAGAAAATCTTAAAAGGAAACAGAAAGAAAAAGATCACATATACAAGATTATCAATTTGACTAACAGACGACTTCAAAATCTGCAGTAAATAAAGAGTAGAAAACAATAGAACAATATTTTCAAAGTACTGAGGGGAAAAAATTTGTCAACTAGGAATTCCCAACCTAGTTTAATATTACTCAAAAATAATGGTAAAAGAATGACATTTAATGATAAACAAAGAGAGAATTTACCACTAAAAGAACTTGCTAAAAGAAATCTTTTGTGGGTGTGTTAAGTAAAAGGAACTTGAACACAAAAGAGCAGGATGCTGGAAACAATGATGAAAAAATAAATAGGTAAATATATAGGGAAATCTATGTAAATGAAGGCTTAACTATACTAAATATAACAATTAGAATCACTAACTGAGAGAAAAATCAAGTTGAACTAAAATACTATGTGTACAACAAAAACTTGGAACTTTGAGTGGTACAATTAGAGTTAGAGAATTTTAGGTTTTATTTGAGAATATTGTTAAATTTGGCATTGTTAAGTTTAAAATTAAGGGAGCCTCCTACCAATAGAGTAAGAAATCTGAAATAATGGGAAGGAACAGTAGAATAAAAGAAAAATCAGTTGGTCTATTAGAATACAGCAAAGAAGAAATATGCAGAAACAAAAAAAAAACTCACACAAAATATGCCAACACAAAATAAGGTGGTAGGAAGAATGTAAAAATAGTTCAAGATTCAAAATAAATGTGAACTTTTCAACTCTCTTGATAAATGAGAAAAAAATATTAGATGGAAAAAATACAGCTATATGGTACTAAAAGGAGACACACCTAAAACGACATATAAGGACTGAAAACAAAGTAGAAAAGGAACCCCTGGCAAAAATCAACTTAAATAAGGGAGGAATAGTAATCTGAACATGATATGAAATAAATGTGATGTCAAAAAGCATTACTCTGAACAGAAAGAGGATCATACCCTAATATCAAAGGGTCAATTCATTATGTGAAAAGAAGTCTGATGCCCTTTGGTGAGAAGCAGCCTACCCAGGGTCACATAACAAGCTAGTCTTGATGCAGAGCTATCAGCTGTGCTTCTTTATTGTTGTATCCTCTTCCTTTCCTCATAGCACCTAACACAATTAGTACTTTTTTACTTGTTTATTACCTGCCACGCCTATTAGGTATCAAACCCAGAATTCGAGGCTACATGTCTATTTTGTCACCATATTGCCAGGTCCTAAGGAAGATGCTGGTGTACATACTTGCTCCGAGAACAAATGATGCGGTCTCAGGCTATTCTGACCACTCACCATAGCATAATCCTTTCCATTATCCATAAGGGAAAGCATAAATCAGCCACTGGATCAAATGGAGCAATTCATACAGTCATTTTTTTCATAATGAAGATTAAACAATTCTGCTTAATGTTACAATTTATAGTATACTTCACTGAATAACTCAATTATCTTCTGTATTCCCACAGTATGATTTTAATTTCAATTTCCAAAGCCAAAGCCAAAGGTAAAAGCATCTCTACCGTGTTCTAAAGGGAAAAAATCATAAATAATAAAAATGATGGACAATTGAATCATACATTTTAAGGCAGCAGTTTATTTTCTTATTGGCAACAGCCTGACTTGCATTCAGAAGCACATGCACAGACGGATTTTAATATAAGGCCACAGGGATGCGTTCTTAGTTCTAACATCACCTTCACGGTATGTTAATGCTCCTCTCTCAGCACAGGTAATGTTACCTCTGCCAGGGAAGGACCTGTCGACTACCAAGAGGAGCACAGGAAGCATAAAAATCATGTTTCTCTGTAAAATATTTCCCTGCTATATCAAAAGTCCGTGCAGGGCTGATTAAATTCATTAAGCACTAGCAGATATTCTAGCTGTTCTTTTCTTTCTGGCCCAGATGCCCGCCGCCCCCCACCCCAAAAAAAGCCAACTTTGGAACAGTTGACTCGCCAAAAATCTAGTTGAGTCGCCAAAAAATCTATAGCCTAATACTTACAAGCAAATAACACTAATTAAAATACATCAATTACATAATATTATAAATCAACTATACTTCAATTCAAATATATATATATTTAAATATCTATATATATATGTGTGTATATAGATATAAATTATAGAGGAGCTGTTTTGTAACTGGCACCATGGTAAAAACTTGACATTTGTTCTTCCTAACTCTTACAATAACCCAACAAAACGGCTATTAGTACCTTTATCATTTGAAGAATGTGTGGCTTAGAGAAGTCGTAATTGATAAATTTTAAAAATGAACCCATCTCTGTCTGACCCCATCATTCATAACCACTGTATTAAATGATGAATTCTTACAATTAGAAATGTGACATGGTCTTTGGCTTTGGAGGACACAGCAGGACTTTTAGGAAGACACTGTATATTGATTTGAGTGACAACCCAAGGAACCTGCTTATTTTGTTACACTCCCTAGTCGCCATATCTGAAACAGAAATTTTGTCATCCTAAAACATGAATTTCATATTCTATTACTTTATTGAGATATAATTCATGTACCATAAAACTCACCATTCACTGCACAATTCAGTGTTTTTTAGTATATTCACAAGATCTTGTAACCACCACCACTATCTGATTCCAGAACATATTCATCACCCCAAAAAGGACCCCGTGGGCCCATTAGCAGCCACTTCACATTATTCTCTGCCCTTAATTCCTGGAAACCACTAAAATGCTTTCTGTGTCTATCGTTTTTCCTATTCTGGACATTTCATATACATGGAATCATACAGTACGTAGCCTGTTGTGTCTGGCTTATTTACCTAGTATAACATTTTCAAGGTTCATCCACGTTGTAGTATGTATGGATACTTAATTTCCCTTATCTATTTTAATTAACATCACCTAACAAAAGATGAAAATTATTTGTACCAATCCAGAAAAAAAGAACTAACAATCTTCTTCCTTTTTCTCTGTGTGTATAGGTTAGGTGGAATTTTGTGGTTTTTACAAAGCAACTTTACATGATACAAGTCCATACAAAGTATCACAGTCTCTATTTCTCCATTTTACAGATGGGAAGAAAGAGTCTTGGATAGATTAGTTTATCTGTTCAAGCATTTGAGAAGGAGATTAAGCACAGACTTCTGGACACGAAGCCAAAATTACTTTCACATAGTTGATAGATATATGTCAGCAAGAACTAAATGGCTCATCCAGACACCGAACCTACGATCTTTCGTTCATGAGAGACAAACTCTTAGAAGCCAAGTTAAGCTACCACGTACCATCAATTCAGGTGTCTGTGTAGGTGAGGACATTGAACTCAAGTGCCTGCCAGGGCCATATAGGTAGTAAATGATGGGTCATGATGAAGGTAGAGGAAGGCACCTGCTGCTCAGGTAAGCCCCCTGGCATCTGGGAATGCAGGCTCAGGGTAGAAAGATAATCTGATTCCTTCTAAGAGAATCTAGAAACCATCATTTCATGTGAAATCTAATTTTCAAGGGTTAGCAACAAATTAAACTTTTTCTTTTTCAAATCAAAAGAAGAAAAGAACAAACGCGTGAACCAGAATAACCCTGTTTTGCGGCTGTTCTGTTCCTCAGGCTACTGCTTTTACAGAAAACAAAAAAGCCAGGGCACTGGAGGGTGTCAGAGCCCTCCTTAAGACGGGGCCAAAGGAGGATCAGGAAAATTTGAGTGAAGGTGACCTCCTCCTTTCAATATTAATTCCAAAAATGTCCAAAAAATTAAACCTTTAAAGACAGAAGAACTGGAGCAGAAAAGATGTCCAGAAAAGAATCCTTCATTCTTTCCATTAATAATTACTAATGACATTCTTTCTGCATGTACTGCTAGGTTCTAGGAATACCATACTGTACAAGAAGATGTAATCACTGACTTCAGAGTCTACGGTGGGAGAGTAAGATAATCAGGCAAGTAATTACAGTACACTGTGATTATCATATTGTTTACATCAATGTTAGCAGCAGAGGGAAGCCTAATTCAGGCAAAGGAAAACATAGAAGCCTTCCTGGAAGAAGGAGTTGATCACACAAAGATAGGAGAAGTAAGCAGGAGGAGGAAAATCGACTATTCCTGGAAGAAGGGACAGAATGAGCAAAAGCAAGAGAAAAGATGGCATATTTTAACAATTTAAAGAAATTCAGAACCTATTTTGGAAAGCGTGGGGTGGGGGAAAGAAAGAAAGGTAGAGAGGTAAGCAAGAGCCTAATTAATGTAGAATCTTTTGAAACCATGTTAAATGGCTGGAATTGAACCAAGGAAAATAGGGAACAGTGGCAGATTTACGGGTGGTTTTGGTAGTTGGATTAGCTTTAGAATTGTGACTTACGAAGATCAATCCTATTGCCTTGTGTGGGATGGATTATAGCTTAACAAGTCTGAGGAGGTAAAGACAGAAGTTCACAGCAAGTTTGAAAACACTCAGAATATCTTGGAATAAAGCCAGCACCATGAGAAGAAGCCTGGCTCCTACTGGAGGATTGGCAACCATAGAGAGCAAGTCTCTCCCAACTAACCTACAAACTGATCCAGGACACACAAACGCACCCAGCAAGTTGGGGGAATCTTGTTTCGGATCAGAAGACCTAAGCAGCTGACCTGACAGACTTGTGAGAAATAATAAATGGTTACTGTTTTTAGCCACTGAATTTTTGGGTGGTTTTTTATGGATTAATAGCTAATTGTCAAAGGATACCTTACTCCAACTTGGCTTATGAAAATCATCTGAGAAATCAAGTGAAATAAAATTTTTTCTACATATTTTTTCAATAGAGGGTGTTAAGAAAATTCCCTGAGAGTCAAAAGCATGCACTGATATTTACGCATTGCCATCAATCCTTATGGTGAATGGCTGAATATTTTGATTATATTGTTTGGGAGACAACTGGGCCATCTGGAGATAATTATTGCATCTTTTAAAGTAAGTGAGCATTTTATTTTGTGTATAACAATGCAATGAGATCTTCCTCTACCACCACCCTCCAGGTTAGTATTTTTCCCCATTTATGTCTAATTAACCATAGTTAACTTCACGATCACTCTTGTTTCTTTTAAGGGCCAGGTACTATTATGGATGAACTATGTCCCCCAAAAACATATGCTGAAATCCTAAACCCCATAACAGTGAATGTGACCTTATTTGGAAAAAGGGTCTTCGCAGATATAATCAAGTTAAGATGAGGTCATATTGGACTAGGGTGGGCCTTGATGTAAGGACTGGTGTCCTTACAAGAAGAGGGAAATTTGGACACAGACACACACAGGGGAGGAGGCCATGTGAAGACAGAGATTTATTTGAGTGATGCAACTACAACCCAGGGAACACAAAAAATTCTTGGCAACTTCCAGAAGATGGAAGAAGCAAGGAAGGATTTCTCCTATAGAGCTCTCAGAGAAACCACAGCCCAGCCTACCCTTTGATTTCAGACTTCTTCCCTACTCAACATGAGAAAATATATTTCCATTGTTTTAACTCACCCAGTTCATGGTATTTTGTTACAGGAGTCATAGGAAACTAAAACAATAACAGTTTTATTTTTTTAGACCTGTATGTTTCATAAAAGAAAGAACTGCGTGCACTATAGACAGTAAGTTACAACAGTCATGTTTTACCCCTAAAAGACTTCAATTTTAGGATCTAGTTAACTTAGTATTTTGAAGATTTGACTGAAAACATCTTATCTGTAAACCATGGGCAAAAATGCAACAACTTTCATTTTATTCCCAGGACTCTCTCCATGACGCCAAATTCTGAAGTTTTTGAATTATCAAATTCATCTGAACCACCAAAAATCTGCCTCAAGTATCTTCTCCAGAAAGAACCCAGAAAGGTCTCAACTTCCTATTTTCAAGGCTTAAATTTATATGACTTCACTACCTTCATTAACTTCAACCCTAAGAAAAACATCAAAAATGATCTCATGCTATCACTCTCTAAGGAAAGGATCTCAATGTTTCCATAGTAACTAAGGATGCTAATCAAAGGTGAAATGAATGTAAGAAAAAATCTTCCCTGTGGGAAGCTTACCATTTAGGGTAGTTCCTGGGGCCACATGCTGTGGAGTTACTATATGTCAACAATTCCTAGAATAAAAAAAAACAAAAAATATACAAATAAATACATTTTTCAAGGATCAGTATTCTTATACGTAGCTGATGCTTAATTATTCCCATTCTAAACTTAAACTAGAAGGAAATAAAAATTAAATACAGTTGGTGTGGATTTCCAGCTTGGTAAAATCGCCTAGATTAGGAGCCTAGATTAGGAGGTTGGGTTTTTTTCTTTGCTTTGTGTCTCACTAGCTGTGTGTACTTTCTGGGTTTTTTGTTTGTTTGTTTGTTTTTTAACCTCATGTATTTTTAAAATTTTTAAATTTATTTTTATTGAAGTAACCTTAATTATTAACATTATATGTTTCATATGTACATTATATTTCTACTTTTGTATACCCTACCAAAAAAGTGTGCTCACCAACAAAAGTTTATTTTCCATCTGTCACCCTTTAACCATTTTGCCCTCCCCATGTCCCCCTTCCCATCTGGTAACCAACTTAAAAAGACACATGCGCCCCTATGTTCATTGCGGCATTATTTTAAATGGCCAAGATATGCAAACAACTTAAGTGCCCATGAACAGATAAATGGATAAAAAAAGATTCACATACAATGAAATACTACTCAGCCATTACAAAAGGTGAAATCTTGCCACCTGCAATAACATGGATGGACCTGGAGGGTACTATGCTAAGTGAAATGAGTTAGAGGGAGGAAGACAAATACTGTATGACTTCTCTCATACTTTATATATAGGATATAAAAAACTAATAAACAAGAGAAACAAAGTAAATGAACAAACCGAATCAAACTAGCTGTGTGACTTGCCATGTGACTACTGACAAGTCAGTTCACCACTCTATCCCTTCTTTGTTAGTTTGCCAGCTCTTGGAGCCTGTGACATTCTATGGTATTCAAATTCACTAAGAGCGACCATTTCCTAACAAAATAGGTTACAAACTGATTTAAATAACGAAAAGGTAAGCAATGAACTAGAAGGCATCCTATTGTTTTTGTTAGTTTTATAAATATGTAAAATGAAGGTAACAAAAACAAAAAACTCTTCCAATAAATATGGCATTATATCTTCTCTTAAATCCACCAAGTTAAACTTTAATTGCAAAATAATTTTCTACCTGGGAGTACTCTTCCTTGAAGTAATACTTTTTCTAAGGAAAATATATACATGATATTACTAAGAGTAAATGTATATACTCGTAGCTTCATGTTTATGTATATGTGTGTAACTGCTAACCAAGCTTCTACTGTGGTTAATCTTACTTCTGAGTAAAATGATTGTCTTTTAATATTTTATAACTGAAAATATCATTTTATGTAGATATATATATATAAATTAGCCACTCAAAAATATATTTAACTATAATATTCTCATCTAATTTACACTGAAACATAGCATATTTGACTGGGATAGAAATATAGTATTTTCTTGACTAGCCATAAATACCTTATCACTTCTTAATTTTATGCTATCCCCTGCTGGGTACCATAATAGTTCATCACTTTATTAAGTACCTAACTACCTTTACTTTCAGGTTAGTATCAATAATGTCTGGAAGGTAAGAACCAAACATGTGTTCTTTATATTGTTCATATATTAAGAATGTAATTTTTTTTCTTTCCTTTCTTACATATTCTCCAAAAATAAAGTACCACAAATTATTCTAACAAATCTAAGGAGGTGCTTCCTATGAAATAGAAAAAAATGCTATCAACTTCACCATGAATCATAACTATATCACTATTTGTTTTGTTTTAATATGGTTGGTCACCCGCCGTATATATGTGTATGTGCCTCAAAGCCTGACTATTTTCTTACACTAAGAATACCCACTGGTAAGAAGGTAAAGCTCTGTTTATAGCTGTTGGCACCATTTGCAACTCCAGCTTACATATCAGAAACAACAGCTAAAATGAGAATTATCCTAAAAACAAAAATGAAAAAACTTTGGTCAAGGTTTCATTCTTTCTTTTCAATTATTACTAGAATCTTGGCATATACATATACATATATATATATATATATTTTTTATTATTATTATTTTTCCTCACAGAATGAAAGGATTACATTTATCCACTGGAATGACACAGACTTGAAATGAAAACAGACTGTAACTTTATTCATTAAATTATAATTATGTTCCACTTGTTTAAAAGCACAATCTCTGAGAAAGCTGCCTGGGATGGGATATTGGTTCAATTATTTACTAGCCATGGGAAGCCTCAATTTCACCTATAAGATGGGGAGGATAATGTTATTCAGCCTCAAAAAACAACTGAAAAGTAAGTAACATAATGCAATTTAGTATTCAGTCTACTACTTGGCATATGGTAACCAGTAACTTGATATTAATGTTGTTAAGAGTTTCTCATCCATTATGAATAGTCTCATGACAAATGAGTACATACTTCAAAGAATTTCCCCATTGTCTAGAACACTTAGCACTAATCCCACCCCTTTGATTTTAGGAATTGCTTCCTGAGGGAAACTTAGTCAAAAGAATTTACCTGTTGGATGGGCTAACATCATGAATACCTTTATCAGATTTGTTAGGTGCCACCAAACAAAGAATGATGCCACAGAGAATGGAAAGCAGGATGAGAAGCTTGGAAAAGTAAGGAAGAATATCTGAGATTTACCCATGAAGGCCTCTGAACGGACGTCTGTTTCTAAAAGAACTTGCCCTACCCATAGTTCCTAAAAAGGAAAGCCACACGCACTATGTGATTCACCCTAATTGGCTACAGCTTTGAACCACTCATGAACACTCAACCCATATTAAGCCGGTAAGAGTCTCTCAGAGACATTGAATCGCAACAAGAGGTCCAAGTATGTAAAGGTGGAATAACTGGCAAAGAAGCCAGTCTGTGGAGAGAATTGGGGAATGTATCAAATATTCTGAGAAAAGAGAGAGTTGAGATAATATATACCCTTATTCCTTATCCCCAAGAGAAATAAGGGAATGAAAATAAGGTAAAAGAGGTGAGAAGGAGCCACATCTCTCCACCTTTCAAGTCAAGTCCGCATGAGGTCAGGTTTTATCTAGTTTTCTGTTCTGAGAGGGCCATCATTTTGCCTGGCATGTGGTTTCAATAGCACTTCTATTTCTGTCAGCTAGAGCAGGTTTCTGCATCTTAACTAAACAATTGCTTGTCAAGAAATAAGCCCACTGAAGGCAAGCTTTCCATGAATAATATCAAGTCCCATCTTTGTGTCTACAGAAACTAAGGGAAACATATAGGTGAAAAATAGAAACAAACAAAAATCAGTCCATCATGCTATCCATTTATTTACAAGGAAATCCCCATATACAAATTTTCCTGGCTCCTGAATATGAATCATAGTCAGCTATTCTTTACTATTATAGGCCAAGAGTTTTTACATTTGCATTTATTCATTTAATCAAAAATATTACTAGGAGAAGAAACACAACAAGGTCCCTTACATCATAGGGTTTGCTGTCATCATAAATTTACTACTCTACCACCCCCCAAAAAAAACAAACAAAAATCATTTAAATAAATGTAACAGAGTAATAGATTAATATTTTTGAAATAACCCTTTTAACAAAACCATAGTATTTCCAAACTGGATCTCGTGCTCCTGTTATATTCAGCATGACAACAATCACAATATATTTATCACCCACACCACACACAAACACACATCATTTATTGTGGGGAAACAGTTACCTGTCTTAATTTGTCGTCTTCTTCAAATTGCAGCTGCAGAGCCTAGTACAACCTGGTCTAAAACATGTGCTCTTTAAATGTGTGCTGACTGAATGAATGAATCCAACTTAAAAACTAAGTTATAGTAAGGGATGCAACTAAAACTAAGTTCAATTTCCATAGTGTATTTTCATGGCTGGTCTTAAAAAAGATATTTCTATTGATGCCTCGGTAGATATTGAGAAGTTTTCGATTTAATAATTAGGAAATGTTTTTTCAGTCCGTATTGGAAGAAAAGTTGACTAGCCATATTCTTATCAGGGGTAAAGTGACTTAGTTAAAACTTCCCTTCAGATGTGCCAGCATACACAGAGATAAATCAGGTAGACAGACATCCAAGTCCATTCCTTGAAATGGGGTAAAAATACAGGAATTATTCCATACCACCTTTGTGCTGCTTTACACAAGCAAAGAAACCATGCGTCTATGCACTGATTGTATAATAGCCTCTCCCTGGACAAGAACATGAGGAAACATTTTCATTCCATTCATCTTCTTTAAGTTCAGCTTCCTTATGCATAAAATGAGCATAATAATTATATTCCCACCTTACACTGTTTTTGTAAGGGCAGAATGAGATAATCTATGTACAGTGTCCAGCTCATAATATGCACAAAATATTTAATTTTTAAAATCACTGAAAATTTGTATTTTCCAATATTACCATCCATGTCATTTAGCTGCTGTTGTAATAATTTTAAGTTATTTTTAAATTTTAATGATGGTTTTTATTATAAAAAAGCACATGTGAGAATAGAGAGGGCATTAATACACGAACAAATTAATAAATGGATGAATCTCCCTCGGCTAAAAGAAAGATTGGACAAATCAGAGTTCTGAACAAATGAGCTGGTATCAACACAAATGCACTGGCTATATCACAATACAAAAGAACCAGAAATCCATGAATGACCATAGACCTTCCTGGCAAAAAGCAACTCTAAAGAGGCAGCAGCTGGTAAAGCCTGGGTCAAAAAGGATCATTTTACTCTAGAGAACAAAATGTCCTGATCTATACCTTTCCCAACACTTCAGAACTAAATGGTGTGTTGGTAATTTATTCAGGACAAAACAATCCTTCCCAAGTGACAGGTAAAGGAATGAAAATAAGACTCATGAAAATGTTCAAAAAAACCCGAAGAGACATCTCTAATTGTTTCAGTTCTCACAGATGTAGGATGCAAAATTAGAAGGGAGAAACAAGAATCTTTCCACTCAGTGGGCTCTTTCACCTTCACTGGGCTCAGATAGGTACGTATCTAATAATAAACATGTATATGATCACGGCAGTTACAAGTCTATGATTGCACTGAAGCCTCCTGTGCAGTATGCCTTTAGATAATCAGTGGAAAACAAACACATGGGCTCTCAGGTCAGAATCGAAGCTTCACCACTTTCCTGCTATGTGAACTCATCCAAGTCATTTAACCCCTACCATGTCCGTTTCCGTTTCCTCAGTTGTAAATGAGGAACATTAACTACCTTGCAAGGTTCTTGTGAAGATACAATGATAGAACGTATGAAAGCTATCAGGCATACAGCAGGTATTCAGTAAATGATGTCTGTTTTTACTGCTTTGTTTGAACATGAAAAGATAGTATGAGGTGAAAGAGATGCCGTTCAATGGCTGTCCATATTCTCAAAGGCCATTACGTTTAAGGTGTTTCTCCTTACACATATTCTATTTTACTTCAGTTATCGATGGCATTTTCCATCACTGAATCAGCAGGTATTTCTCATGGGTGTTTACTTCCTTCTCAGGTACTTAAAACCCAGCCTGACCTTTCTGTGAGAGGTAAAGGTCATGTAGACATTAAATTACCCATGTTTATTTCCAGAATTTCCATTAGTTTGGCTTGACATAATTTAGTACTAATATCCGGGTTATAAAACTAATACTAAGAAAGAGATTACATTTAAATGCATTTTCCAGTGGGAAGTGGGATGCATTTCTAATCGTGCTGTCTAACTAGAAGCAAACAAATGGTCATTTGATTCTTTTGTCATTATCATGACATATAATATCGACCACAGAGATCACTAATGGGCTCCCCCACACACACTCCATGTAAACAACAATACAACATGATACATAACAGGTTTTAGAGTTATTAAGAGATAATCACATCCTTGGGACTTTCACTGGGCACAGTAAGTGGCACTGGTAAAACACGATTATCTCTCGATAACAAGGTACTTGCAGTTTTCACAAAGTGAGAAGAAAAGTCATTACTGTAGGGAAAATGTGCATTTATTTTACCGAAACATAAAGCTGACAACTTAAGCTAACAAGGAGTGGCTCTCCCTGAGATGACAATATTACACAGTGTAGGAGGCTTCATATCAAGGTTACACAGGCACCATCACCTTCAAGAGTCTGGCTTGAAGAGCCATTTTCTGGAAGCCTAATTTCTAGGGTCTTGTCGACAAGATAAACAGGGCTGGGAGATGCTTAAGGGCCTAGAGATCTATAAATCTATTTAAGACAGAAAAGGGACTGTGAAGAGCAATGGGAATGGCTTATACGGCTTATCAGTTGTAAGGTTAGGGACTTGAGATTCTGAGTTTCTCAAGTTGTCCTGATGAAACATAATTAGGCCAGCTCACCTGAGGGACTAAAGACATATGTTCCAGCCTCCAGGAAGTCCCAGGACAAACAACCAGTGACATCGAAGAAGGGAATGGTGGCAAGTGGATTTAGAATTAGGACAGTAGGAAAAAGACACAGGCATGAGTCTTTAGCACTACTCTCAAGGATGGAAAAAAGTTCATACACAAGATAGAGCTTTACTTGAGGGTTCTAATCAGCAAGAAAACTCTATTCACCTAAAATTACTCAGAATGGGCTTCCATGGTGGCGCAGTGGTTGAGAGTCCACCTGCCAATGCAGGGGACACGGGTTCGTGCCCCGGTCCGGGAAGATCCCACATGCCGCGGAGCGGCTGGGTCCGTGAGCCATGGCCGCTGAGCCTGCGCGTCCGGAGCCTGTGCTCCGCGACGGGAGAGGCCACAACAGTGAGAGGCCCGCGTACCGCAAAAAAAAAAAAAAAAAATTACTCGAAACGGTGGTATTTTCCGGTCTCCCTAACTCACAAGAAATACTCTTGAGTCTCCATTTACTAATCAATAAAATGGGTTTTTTAAAAAGGCCTCCTCAGAGTTACTGGGAAAAGTAAAGAAAATATTGAGTTCGAAAGTACTCTGTAATTATATAACAACTTATATTTGTCAGATATGATTTGGAGAGATTAATTACATAAATATTAAAAATGGGGTGAAAATACATAATTTCTCAAAAGTTCTGCCAGTGATGTGACCTAAATTTATTTTTATGAGATAATACTAGTAGAGAATACATAATATTAATAATTATTTTATTGTAATATGTTTGGAACTGTAAGCTTGGCATTTTGGCCCCTAAGATACGATCCTCAAAACATCTAAAGTCTTAAAACATGTGCAAAGGTGTTACTGATTTTAGGAGTTTACAGCATAAAAGAGCCAAAAATTCTATTGCTCTAAATCAGTGATTATCAAACAGAGGCAATGTTTCAGCAAAGTATGGAGATAGTTTTGATCGTCATAATTGGGGGAGGGGGAGGGTGGTTTGCTCTGGCATCTAGGAGGTGGATGACATGGATATTGCCAGACCTCCCACGATGCACAGGACCCTGTTTCCTGTCTTCTTTAAATACAGACACTTACTATTATCACTTAACTCATAATTTGAATGACTTATCTCATGAGGCACCCACATCTACAATTCAGTGCTGTGAAAAACTACCTCATCAGCCTCAACATCCTAGGAATAGAGATGGAAAATAATTCTCTTCAAATTATTGAAGTCCATATCCAAATGCAGGCTCTTTAGCCCTTTAAATTTCCATTAAGAATAGTTATCAGTTTGGCTAAATCCCGTTGTCTTTCCCCTTGGGAAACCATAGGGGTAGAGTCAATGGGTTGGCAATCTGCAAAACCAGAAAATGAAATTTGCAAGGGTTTACCATTATCACAAAAATTTGGCACAGTTGTAATGACAACCTGTCACTCTGCATTCCCAAGTCATATATAACTCCAGTTGGACACTTGGAATTCTATATTTCCTATAAGTGCATGCTACTTATCTCAGTTTTACCACCACAGGGGGAATAAAATACCTATATTTCTGTGCAAGAAATGGAAGACAAATGAAATGAAGCAAAAATTGCAGAAAGTAACTATAGATGTTAGAGTCCAAATATTTTCACATGGATAACTTCATAAACTTTAAGATGAAATACAGCATGGAATAATGGTTGAGAGTGCAGAATCGGGCTTTCAGAATTCAGATCTCCACTGTCTAGCTGAGTGAACTTCAGCAAATTACTTAAACTCTCTGTGCCTTACTCTCCTTGTGTATTAAACAAAGGTATTATTCCTATTTGCTTCATAAGGCTGCTATGATGATTATATAAATATTTAGAAAGTTTTTAGAATCCCTCCTGATACACAGTAAAGGCTATGACCTCCTTTTTTTTTCTTTTTTTTTAAATAAAAAGAAACAGCTCGATAGGCAGAGTGTATTATCCCATTTTACCTGAGAAGTAACGTAAGCTCTATGAGTGTTAAGTAACTTTTCCCAGATTCACTCTTCCCTTGAGTTTGCGCAGCACTGCCCTGTTCTCATAGCTGCATGGACCTCAGTGTGCTGTGTGATTGCTGTGTGAGATCTCAACTCCCTGAGCACATACCAAGTACACGGCACACAACTATACATGATGGATGACATAATGGAGAGTGGGCTGAAGGAAACAGTTTGGAGGCCTGAGAGTCTCACAATCTGGTCCCTCCAGGCAGAAAATTTGTTCATAGCCATAAGCGGCTTGTATATAATGGAAACCACGGTAAGGGCTCTGAACTCCAATTTCAGAGCCTTGATAAATAAGGATTATAGGGGATCTCAGTTTTCAAAAATATGGTCATAGGACTTCTAGGGGTACACACCATTATTTTTATTTTCTGAACATTTTAATGTAAATCTATGTGTATTTATTTTATGTTTGTGTAAATATTTATATATTTATTTGTATGTTTATTTTCCATTAATGCCAAGTTTTCATCTATTTGTATTACTGATATAAGCATTCTTCAGATCCACAATTAGTTAAAAATCCATTAAATTTATAGAAAATGTTAAGTAGACAATAGTAGAGATGGTATGCAGCTATGGTAAGAAATATGACCCTGGTACATAACTGTCCAAAATGTGGGGAATGCTCGTACATGAAAAGGGAAATTCTATTTGAATAATTAGATCTATGAGCCTAGAATAAAGAGGGTTTCAAATATTACCCTGCTTGTCACTAGGAACATCGATTTATTCTGGGTTTCTGAAGGAAGAGTACTACTTCCCACCAGTACACTTGAGAATGTGTGTTCTTTTCCATATCTCTTGCTGTTCATGGTCCAGAAAGAGATCTATGTTATGGTTCTTTTTAAAGACAGAAGCATTAATAGCACAACACCGTATCTTGAAAGGGAAAGGCATCCAGAACAAAAGGTAAAGTACAAAGAATGACTTGTTTTTCTTCCTTAAAGAGGGAGAGACTTGCTGATGCAAAAAGACCAGTGTCATCTCAACAAAGGGCTACTGAACTCTAAAGTGAATCTTAAAGCTCAGTATGTATTTACAATATCATCGAATATTTTGTTATTACCATGAAGAATGAAATAGTAACTAAACAGCACAAAGGGGATGAAAGAAGTAATATTTTACAACTTACTAAATTGAGTTACACATACAATAATTTCCAGGATTGATTCTCTGTCTACTTTTGAAGCAAATAGTCATGAATCTGGAAATCCATGCACAAGTGTGTGAAGAATGCAAACATTTTCCTAGTCAGTGGCAAATTTCTTTAGCTTTCTTGAAAAGAAACTTAGCACTCTACACACATAGACATGCACACTTCGATTGTAAGGATTGTGTAAATCATATCAACTTGAAATTTCCCCAGGTCACTATAAATCAGTTATGACTTAACTAAACTCCAGGGTAGGCACTGCTACAGTTGAAACCATTTGAAAAAATTGTCTTGGTGTCCTACATTTTTGTAGATAGATAAAAGCTTTATATATAGTCCAGGTCCAAGAAAGCTTAGTGAACTAGTAAGAGAACAGGCTTCTGAGTTAGAGAAACACTGGTTCAAACCTAGCCATCTCGTTTACTCCTGTATAACCAGAGGCAAAGGAGTCTCTCTTAGCTTTGATTTCTACATTTGTAAAACAAAGGCCATGATAACGGCTCAGCGCCCAGCACATGGTATTAATTCAAAGACAGTGGCGGTCACTCCTATCCTTGCTTCAAGTGAGATCCTATTCCCTCGTTCTGTCCTTGGAAAGAGACCAAGTCACCTGAATGAGTTCTCAGACTGAGAAGGTTATCCAAGTTAGGGCTCAATTTCCCCTCATAGTTGCTATATGCTAAAGTATATTTCCTTGATGGTTTTCTTAATCCCCAATTATTTGACCTTTTCACTCTGTACCATGTTATAATTTTCTAAAAAAAAAAAAGTTCAAATACTGTAGGAGAAATTCCATGTTTTTTTGATAGCATGCTTCTGTTAGGAAAAACACACAAAAATAATACTTCTAATGATGTATTTTTATCTCTAAAGTATGTGATTGTACTATTAAATTATATATATGACATTTAAACACTATCTTAAATGATGTAAAATACATAAATAGAAGTTCTCTTATTTTCCCACCCTCATATGGATATACAGTTGACCCTTGAACAATACAGGTTTGAACTGTGTTGGCCCACTTAATATACAGATTTTTTTTCAATAAACATATAGTTCGCCCTGTATCACTGTGGATGTGGAATTAGTGGATATAGAAGGCTGACTATGGGACTTGAGCATCCACAGATTTCGGTATCTGGGGCAGGTCCTAGAACCGATTCCCTAAAGACCCCAAAGGACAAGTAACTGTATTTGGCTATCATCCAGCATGCATCTGACCACTGGTAAGTCCCTTGTTGTAAAGAAACACCTAAATACAGGAACAATTAAAGGCTTCCAATTTTGGCCAGTTCAGAGTAATGAGCACCACACTTACTTTACTCTTGTAAACTGCTATAAAAGTGAACAAAATACTGAGGAAACTGTTTCCATGTGTTGGACAACAGACGGCACAAGGCTGATCTTTGAGAGAAAAGAAGCACATGATATCAGCTCTTCATGCATCCTGACATGACTTCTGTGGGCACCTTCCCAACCACAGCAAAGGGAAGTGATGCCCACACTGGAAATGTGGTCTCGCTGGGTAAAGTAGAGACTGGACTTTGGGGCTATTTGGAATTTAGAATTTCCAGGGTAGGTAATGAAAAGGAGGGAGCTGCACAGAGAAGGATCTGTTGACATCTTGAGCTGTCAGCTAAAAGCTAAAATGCACATGCCAAGGGCAAGATTCCACAAGGCCTGGCAGAGAACAGACACTGGGGCAGCTTGAGATGAACATATACCATCTTTCTCCCAGGGCTGGAGATGTTGAAGATCCAGAAGCCAGAGTAGAAAAAACTTGATGAACACCCCAGGTATTCAACTGAGACCCTAAAAAGTTACACTCTTAAATTTACTGAGAACCTCAAAGAGCTTTTATTTGTATGGGTTATGTATATCATACTTACCATATTAGAAATTAAAACGGAAACTTCTAAAAGTAGTAATTCCTTTAATAATCAGTATATTACACACTAACATAAACAACATGTCTTATGGAAAAATAACTATATTATCTGAAGACATAGTGAGAAGACTGGCATGTTGGTACATTTTCACAAATTGTGTTAATGTCAGACTCAATAGCAGATTAACTGAATTCTCCTATTTGTCTCTGCATTCAGTATTATTTACGTGTTATCACATGCCAGGCAGCCTCTGAAAAACTCTACTGTACACCTGTGAAAGACTGAGAGTGACAGGTAAATACCATCTTAGTATTATAATAAAAATAGCTTGGATCTGACCGGCCACCCAAAAATCTTGGTTATCACCCTGACCAGGGTTCCCTGGATCAGACTTTGAGAACTACTGTAAGAGGATGCCTTGGAAGCAGAGAGAAGCAACACCTCACTTAAACAGAGAGATAAAAAGAAAGAATAAAGGGCTTCCCTGGTGGCGCGGTGGTTGAGGGTCCACCTGCCGATGCAGGGGACACGGGTTCGTGCCCTGGTCTGGGAGGATCCCACATGCCGCGGAGCAGCTGGGCCTGTGAGCCATGGCCGCTGAGACTGTGCGTCCGGAGCCTGTGCTCCGCAACGGGAGAGGCCACAACAGTGAGAGGCCCGCGTACCGCAAAAAAAAAAGAAAAAAAAGAAGAAAAAAGAAAGAATAAGAAAACATGTATGAGCAAAATTCGGGGGGGGGGGGTTGGAGGTTTTCATAAAGCGATTTCAGCTTAATTTTCTCTCCTACAGAGTAAATAAAAGATCTCTGCTTTGCAGGGGAATCACTCTTTGTGATTGTTTTCAGGGTTGGGGGATCAGTGAGCGTGGGCTGAGAGGAGTGGGTAGGGATTGGGTAACGCAGGCTGGTTCATCCCCCTGGAAAAGCACCTGGGTCCAGAGAACACGTAAGACGCAAGCAGATCCAAACACTTTTTTCCCTGAGTTTAATCTATGGACTTTTGAGGTCAGGCTCGAGGTTCTCAGGAGCCACCTACCTCTGTCCTGGCACCAGCCTGAGAGAAGCAGAGGTGGGACACACAGAGAGACACCTACTGAGAGCACAGCGTGAACCCCTGGATTCAACTATGCCTAAACTGAATCCAGGGAATGTCAATTATACAATTAAAACTGAAGGCAAAAGACAGTATCTGGAAGAAAACACACTCCTGGCTGAAATAGAGAAAGGCGCAACTTAAGTTAGTGTCTTATGCTTCTGGACTAGAAAATGGGAAAGTTCTGATAAAGTTCATGTCACAGAGAATACGTACATCTGGTGAAGTACATAGTGTGTGTGTGTGTGTGTGTGTGTGTGTGTGTGTGTGTGTGTGTGTGTCTTAGGAGAAAAATACTACAGATACATTGTCTATTTTCTCCATCATTTCTCTCCTCTGCCCCCACCTTCTGTTCCAAAAACTTAAGCTTTCTGAGCCAGGCCAAAACTGAGGCCCTGGAACTTTACACCATACTCTACACAGTGCTTCTCAACTCAGCACAATATTGTCCTTTCCCTACCAGAGGACAATGGACAGTGTCTAGAGACATTTTTGATTGTCATGACTTGTGGAGGGGGTGTTACTGGCATCTAGTGGATAGAGCCCAGGGATGCAGCAAAATATCCTATGTTGAACACGACAGGTCCCCAGAACAAAAAATTATCCAGTCCAAAATGTCAACAGTGCTAACGCTGAGAAGTTCATCTCAAGGAAATAACCTTGGTTTGAGAATTTCTGTTTTTCTAGGCTAGCACTCTCTGAATTGCCAGTTTACTACCTAAATTTCTACAAACACCCAGACAATATTATTAAGCCCGGTATTAAACTTTACTATTTCCCGAAGCTGTTTGTATTCATACTGTATTGTTCAAACTATTCTAATTCGAGTCAATGCACTAATGGGAGTATACACAGATACATGAGTGTATATGTGCTTGCTTATTCAAATCAGGGTGTCAATGCCACAGTTACTTTGACCACAATGTGCCAGGACAAAAAATAAAATAAAGCATCAAAGAAACTTAACTTAATGGATGGACTATTTGTTTAGCTTCAAAACATGTTCATTTGGTTTGAGGCACACTCTGACAACAAAAAGAATGGGTGATCATCACTACCGAGGAGCTCTGAGAAATGGAAGAAAAAGAGACATCTAAAAGTCTATACACACAGACTTAATATAACTTGAAGCAGAATGACGCTTCATGGGAAAACTCTTGAGCTTTTGTTTGCCAGCTTCCACGAACCTCCAGGAGACCACGGCATGCAAATATGTTCTCCCAGATCCCACAGTTTCCATCCATTTCAAAATCCTCTCCTGGCTGTCCTTCTCTCTCCTTGTCATTTACAGTCTGTGCCCCAGAGACAGGCTAACGGGGCTTGATTTTGTTACCCCAGCCAACATTCCTGTAGGACTCTTCATCCTGTAATCATCATTGTTCCAGCAGTGCATGTCTATGAAATTAACATGGAAGAGATTGATTCTTCAGGTATGTGTCTGCTGCTATTGACAGTCAATCCAGATCACTCCCTCCGAGGCAAGACAGCTCAGGCACGAAAAATACCTTTGCTTATCAAGCTGAGGCTCTGTGCCAGTGAGATGGCAATTTTGGGCCCATATGACAGCAGCCAGAATGAGCTAGGGCGCTTAGGAGAGTGAATTTTGGTAACCCTGCAGTATTCCATTAATCTGAAATCCACTAATTGGAGACCTCAAATTTTTCTCCATTTTAAAGCTCTGATCCATTTACAACATTACATAAACACAGTTAGTACCTCAATTAAAAATAGACATTGCTGGTAGGATGTTTCAGGCATTTAGATTTTCAGTATCTTAGGATCTCAATTTGGTTTTTCATTTTAAAATATATATTTATTGTGGTAAAATAAATTTAAAGTAAAATTTGCCACTTTAACTATTTTTCAATGTATGATTCAGTGGCATTAAGTTACATTCACAATGTTGTGCAAACATCACCACTATCCATCTCTAGAACTTCTTCATCATCCCTAAAAGAAATGTTATACTCATTAAACAATCACTCCTCAGTCCCTGGTAACCTCTATTCTACTTTCTGTTGCTATGAATTTGTCAATTTTAGAACCTCAGATAAGTGGAATTTTCTATCAAAATGTATCCTTTTGTGGGACTTCCCTGGTTGCACAGTGGTTAAGAATCTGCTTGTCAATACAGGGGACACGGGTTCAAGCCCTGGTCTGGGAAGATCCCACATGACGCGGAGCAACAAAGCCCATGCGCCACAACTACTGAGCCTGAGCTCTAGAGACCGTGAGCCACAACTACGGGGCCCGCGCGCCTAGGGCCCGTGCTCCGCAACAAGAGAAGCCACCGCAATGAGAAGCCCGCGCACTGCAACGAAGAGTAGCCCCTGCTTGCTGCAACTAGAGAAAGCACACAGCAAGGAAGACCGAAAGCAGCCATAAATACATACATACATACATACATACATACAAATACCCTTTTGTGTGACAGATTTCACCAGCACGTTTTCAACGTCCATCCATGTTACAGCATATATCAGAAGTCCATTCCTTGTTAAGGTTCGATAATATTTCATTATATGGATATATTACATTTTGGTTACCCATTCATCTGTTGAACATGTGGGTTGGTTTTACCTTTTGGCCATTCTCAATAATGCTGATAACATCATAGGTGTAAAAGTATCCGAGTCCCTGCTTTCTATTTGAATTTTGATTCATTTTTGCTCATTAAAAAGAAAAAACTACCTGACAGCTGTAAAGTGTTACAAAGTAAGATAATCTAGTGTTCTTTTTTTTTTTTTAAATATGATCTTATGTGACTCCTTGTGGCACAGGTAGAGATAATTTTTACAAATACGAACACTGCCACTTGGAGAACTTCAGTTATTTTCCAAAGCATATACAACAAATAAGTACAGTTGTTGGTAATATTCTTTCATCTTTCTATAGCCACCCAAAATACCTGGTCCTTATCAGCAGATCACGAACGTGGACTTTGAAGAAACAAATAATATTCCATTTCAAAGCAGCTCACTACATCTTTGGTTAAGTTAAAGTGAAGGTCAAATCACTTCACTATATATCATAAGACACTTCTCTCTCTTTTACCACGAATAGCCAAGTGACAGAGCAGAGCTAGATATAATGATTCTGAAGTTTATGTGGCCACAAATGTCCTTCTTAACCATGTCAATATATTAATTCTGTAGTTCCATGAATGGAAAACTGAGATACTAGGTTGTATAAAACGACGACTTCAGAGGCAATCTAGCTGTGACGACGCTAAGAACAAAAGGAACATAAGTTTAAAGCTGATATAAATAAAAATACTAACAAAATAATGGTACTGAAAACAAAGATTGCTAAATGTTACAGTAACTGCATACCCAAGAATGAAATTTTGGAAACCTTATTTTAAGACAGCAGCTCTTCTAATTTAAACAATTGCAGAACTCTACATTTTTAAGATGTTTACTAAGTCCTGGTCACTCACGTAATATTACTTTATTGAACTCTCATGGCCGTTCTTTGGGGACAAACTGTTATTTCCATTTAAAGCTAAGGAAACTAAGAGTTTCAAATAACTCTCATGGGGGCACATGGCTAACGGTGGAGGTGAACTTTGAACCACTATCTATGTGACTCCGGAGATAAAGATTTTTATGACTGTGCTATCTGCAATTGGTCCAAACCACATTTCACAACTGGGACAATGCTTCAAGCAAGTATGTGTTTATGAGGGAGATAAGAATTAACGTGCCTTGTCAATTAAAATGGGTCCCCTCAGAGCTATGAGATGGAGCCTGCTCAGCCTGTGTTTGACAGTTCCCGCATTATCTGGTATTTCTCCATTCTGAGAATTTAGCAACCCAGCGTGGCTCCACGTGGATTCATCTACCGTTTCTTTCAGACCTCTCCCCTGAGCTTCTAACGTTGGCTGTTTTACTGAAATATAAATATTTTAGAAGTGAAACATATCTAGAATGTTCTAAAGAGAGTTTCACTGTTGCTATTGTAATTATTCTTAATTATCACTATTGTTCCCTTTGGAGCAAGTTAACTCAGGGAGCACTTATGCAATCTGCCTACAGAAAATCACTGAGCGTAAGCTATGAAGGAATTATCAACCAAATGTAGACTCCTCTGTTTCTTTTTCCTGTGCACCGGCAGTAATGATTTTAGAAGTCAGCAGCATACATGGTTTGGAGTTCACATTGATATTTGCTTCACGATAATTTATGGCATCCCAAAACTGACACCATCAACTTAGAATGGTAGTCTTTATTAACATGGTAAATTAAAATGGAATACTGACTGATGTCTTCAGTAACATTAATGTGCCATTAACCTTAACTATACCAATAAAGTTATTTCATGAAGGTCAACTACAAGAACATTTATCCACCTGGGATACACAGCAAATATATATTAACTCGATGTTAATGTGGAATGTAGATGTTAAAAGGGAAAGGCAATTGAAACTAAATATTAAAACCTTGGTTGAAATAAAAATCATAAAGGTTTTTGATTTATGACACATAAGCTCTATTAGTTCAGGATTCCCTATCCCCTATCATCACTGATGTTGTTTCCTATCATTTGTGTTGATGAGTTTTAAGTAGCTGGGACCAAAGTTTCCTTCTCTAAACCACATTAATACATCTTAGTTACGCTGACAAAGAGCAGAACATTTTTAAAGCTTGAAGGGTCACGAGAGATAATTAAGTTCCACCTTCTCATTCTATACATGAGGAAACGAAGATCTAGAGATCCTGAAGCACAGAGAGAAGAACAGAGCCTCAGTCTAACTCTCACTCCGGAATTATACCCCCTACAACCTGCTTGATTTTCATTCCAGCTTTCTCTTTGCTAAGGCACTTTCTCTCCTTTTGTTCTCTAACTCTGACAGATTGTAGAAGACCAACACTTTTTTTTTTTTGGCTGTGTTGGGTCTTCATTGCTGCGCGCAGGCATTCCCTAGTTGGGGCGACCAGGGGCTACGTTTCGTTGCGGTGCGCAGGCTTCTCATTGCAGCGGCTTCTCTTGTTGCAGAGCACGGGCTCTAGGGGCACGGGCTCAGTAGTTGTGGCGCACGGGCTTGGTTGCTCCACGGCATGTGGGATCTTCCCGGAACAGGGATCGAATCCATGTCCCCTGCATAGGCAGGTGGATTCTTAACCACTGCACCACCAGGGAAGTCCCGAGACCAACTTTCAAAGTAAGTAAAATAGAGGTAATGATGCCTAATAAATAGATGTATTATGATGGACAAACCAAATGTTCTTGAAATCTTACTTGAAAACTGTAAAAAGTTATATTTTATATTCATAATAGGAATAATTGTATAACTATATTATTTTATTGCAAATATAAATATATATATATTTATTATAAAAATAAAAGTAACTTTTAAGCCATTGAAAAAGCTGAACTCTCCTTTGAAAAGTCTCTTCTTTTTTAAGTAGCCCAGAAGAATACAGGCTTTGAGACCGGGAAAACGTGGTTTCTAGGCAAGTCTCACTCAACTTACTGGCTACCATTCCTGAATATCTCTGGATGTTCTAGACGTCTAAAATCATTAACAGTAATATTTCTCTTATATGGTAGTTGTGAATATTAAATAATATATATAAAATACGGGACAATACTTGGAACCTAGTATACATTTGATAATTATGGATAAATATTAATTTTCATTTCTCTTCCTTTTGAATCTTCCCTCTTTCCTTTGAATATGTATAATTAAATTGCAAAATTTTAAATAGTACTAATATGCAGGCACAAATCTGTACTTACAAAATTATTTTATTACAATAGAGAGCGACTTAGTAAGCTTCTCTATAACGTAAGCAGACAACTTAAAGATACAAAACAGTAAGTAAATCTGCTCACTGAAATGGTACCACACACCCCTAAGTATTCTCAATTAAAACGAGTATGTGCAGCTCTCACATTAGGAGGAGAGGAATATACCAAAATCTGGATTAATCTTAGAAATGCTTCAGTGGAGAAGAACAGAGTCATCCTATTCAAGGGAGAGCAATGCTGATGTGTTAAAAGACACTTTGCTACATCCCAGGTATTCTGACAATTTCTGATGGAGGCAGGGTCAAGCTCCTCTGGTACAAGTTACCTTTCTGATAAGGATAATTCTAATAATATGTATTTCCAGCACGTTAGGTCCTTCAGTATATACAGGATGTATATTCACATGATGATATATCAGCATATTCAAGCTGCCACTTTTAATGTACCAGATCACACTAAGATTAACACTCAAATTAATTTTGACTTAAATCGAGAGAAATACAAAACAACGGGGAAAATGAAGTTAAAAGACAAAGTGTTCTGAATGGAGTCCTAGAGGATATACCGAAGACATGTGTACTGTTGATGCGAAAGTAAGATAACTCTTTGAAACAATATTACTCTTCTCAGAAAAAAGGGATGCTAGCTTCCTGGGCCACAGACTCTGAAGGCTAGCACATCAGTCTTTTTAAATAAATTACTAGCATGCTGTGTTTGGTTTACTGTCTCCCACGTTGCATTTTACCAACTGTATCAAAGCACAGAGTGTAACAGCTCCAATTTCTTTCATAGCAGCCACACTGTGTGAGCAAAATTGACAGATTAACTAGAAGAAAGCTTCTGACGTCACTAGAAACTATGACTGCCCATTAGAACAGAAATGGTAGACCAAAGAACACATGGAAAGGAATGGCTTGGTGATCCACTGCGCCAGCACCAGTTACGATCTGAGTGTGAGTAGGAGAGGGTCCATCCAGGAATGATAACCTGGACAGTGGTGCCCAGCACTCACTCTGGGTGAGGATAAAGATCTGGATTAAAAAAGTAGCTATTGATTTTTCTGAGTACTTCAGCTATTATTCTGATGAATCCTCTGGTTGCTAGCTTATACTAAAATATAAACAACATAGATATCTGCTTCTTACATAAATTAATGAGGTTAAGCTAAAAGAAACACCAACTGCTTCACAAACAAGTACCACTGTTAATTGAGTTCAGAAACGTGCATTTGTCCTTTTTATGATAATCTGTCAGGTCTAGATTCAGTGGGAAGCACTATACCTCACATTTGTACAGAAACTATACAGTGTGTTTGAGAAATATCTGCCGTGTGGTCCATAGAAATAGGGAAGACTGCTATTATGACACCTGTTTTAGAAATGAGTGACTTAGAGGTCTGCGAGTTTAAACGTGGTGACTAACAGCAGAGAAAATAAGGAAAGTGGTAGTGTTCCTGTTTGTGGGATGAAAGGAAGGTGTGGGTAGGAGGAAAGAAGTCCTGAAAGAGAAATCAAAGGAAGATACACATTGGCTCAACCTCAATGTAATTTGCAAGTATTTTCCCCTTTTTTGAGTTATTTACTTTAAAAGTTTGTATCAATACACCTTTAAAAGATAACTATGGATAAATTAAACCTTTCAAAGGGCAACTGCAATGTTCACGTTACTGGGAAGATGTGGTATGATATGCGATGATTTACGTTTTACTTATGGATGAAATGGATAAAAACAACTTCACAATAGATCACAGCTGATGCCTCTGTTACGGAGCATTCCCTCAGGGAAAGGGCTGTCAGAATATTTACCATAAACTGGAGTTTTAATGTGTCTGTTACAATTATTTAAATCATCAGCAATCTACACTTTAAGACTTTTTTCTCCAATCATTTAGTATAATTTGACCTTCTAGACTTTAAGTAAGACAGATAAGTAGGGGGTATGCCTCAAATATATCTTGAAAGGGAATGTCCTTTTCAAACTGAAATTTTACTGTCAAACAGATGAATTAATACATACAGATCATGTATAATAAAGACTTTAAACATCAGAGTGTTTAATATCTACTTACTGAAAACTCACCAAATAGTCTACTGATAATTTTATCTATCAATGTAGCTATCTATCAATGTATCATGTTACTGGTTTCACCAGTAACATGAAATTATGATGCAAAAAAAGGGAAATATGTCATATGAAAAAGATAAGCCATGTCTTCAAAATTAATTACTAAGAGAGCCTATAGTTTGCAGGTGGAAACTCAGAGTCACACAAACTAAATGATTTACCAACAATCATCCCTGGTAATTCCATAACGCGAATGACGCCTCCTGATTCTTGATCCATGAATTCTTCTGTTATATAAGGAAAATCCTAATTGGCTAAAAATAGGCCAGTTCAGTGTATCTGAACATATTTTCTAGTTCTATATTTGAGGAAAATTCTCACTGTATCCTCACATGGGGTTAGGGTTCTCCATAGGGTCTCTTTATAAGCTCACTGCTATCGTTCATGAGAAATCTACCCTCATATCCTCATCAACACCCAAAAGCCCCATATCTTAATACCATCACCTTGGGGGTTATGTTTCAACATATAAATGTCGAGGACACATTCAGACAAGAGCATTGCGCATGCCTCTATGACAGAGGTTTCAGAATCACCACCAACAACACCAGAAACACTGACTTTTATTCAGTGTCAGACTCTGCACCAGGTGCTTCTAGATTATGCCACTTCATAAAGGACATTTGTTAGTTTGCCCTCTATTTCCGTGCTCTGAAACAATTATGTAACATAAAGTACACATGTATCATTAATTTGAAGTGGTTTATCCATTAAGATGGCATCCCAGTGTCATCCCATTGGGGATAACTATGACAAATTTTGCATTTTTTCCAGATTATTATTTTTTTTTTTACTTGGGTCAATTTATATAATTTGTATTGCTCAAAAAAATCATTCATCTAACATTTTTTATATCTTCTGTATTGATATAACCCCCTTATAATTATGAATCCAGTGTATATGTTTTCCTTATTTTTTGTGCATGAGACATTTGAGCAATTTATGTATGTCTTGATTTTTAAGTCACAGCTCTCAGATTTATCTAATCTCTTTTCTGGTTTTGCATTATTTAATGATGTTTTCATTATTTTCTTTACTCTTATAGCTTTATTATCTATTTTAACTTTTCAAGTTGAACATCAACTTAACTTCATTAATAATATGTCATATGATGACATTTTATTTAAAGCTATGTATTTGCCTGCAAGTACAATTTTGGTCCTACTTCACGGGCTTTGACATGTAGTGCTTTTATTTTTGTCATGTGCTTAATAGTATGTGACTCGAGTTTCTAATTTTAGTTCGTATTTTATCTATGTCCACAATATATGAAAACAATCTCAGTCATAAACACATACACAGAAACAGGCACACAAAAACAACCAACCAAAAACCCAGATGCTTGCACCTAAAATACCTGGTTTAGGTCAACTCATCTGAAAATACAGGTTTCTGTAACATTTGAGAAAAAAATTAGTTTATTTTCCAAAAACTATGTTCTTTGTACTTATGATGTGATTTGTATTACAAAACACAAATATTCCAGAAAGCACAAATTTTATTATTAGAAAGGACTGAACCATTTGGGTCACATCACCTTTTACATGAAGAATCACGAGTATTATATTACACAGATTTCAGGATCTACCAGGATGGATTTCCTCCTGGCTTACTGGGATGCAGAATTTCCTGTAGATCTTTGTAACAAATTAGCTGATAACTAAGACGTTTAAATCAGCCAGAACAGCTAGGTTATAGCCCAATATGATTAAAATCAAGGCCTTAAAGCAATTCATTTCTGATTCATGCTCTATGTCTAATGTTTGTTGGCAATGTTTGTTTACCACAATTATTCAGGGGCATGAAAGAGAGTATCAACAAACATTTCCAAAATCTCCACAACAGTGAGAAGGGAAGTAAATTAGGCACTGGTTTTTAAAGCTGTTTTAATCCAAGTGTGATTCATGTCACTTCTATTCATATTCCATTGGCCACAGCAGTTGGTCTGGCCTCATTTTTGGGAGAAGTACAACCCTACCATGTACCCAGAAAGACAGTAAGAATAAGAATATTGCATAAAATTCATTCTTTACTTTTCCCTTTAGCTTAAAAAACTGCTTTTTCTCATGGCATGAAACCCTCACATTTTTCATACACCCAATCGATGACTATTTCTTAAGTGCTTACACTATACCAGATACACATCCCTGATTAAGAATCCTCTGAGGGGCTTCCCTGGTGGCGCAGTTGTTGAGAGTCCGCCTGCCGATGCAGGGGACACGGGTTCGTGCCCCGGTCCGGCAGGACCCCACATGCTGCGGAGCGGCTGGGCCCGTGAGCCATGGCCGCTGAGCCTTCGCGTCCGGAGCCTGTGCTCCGCAATGGGAGAGGCCACAACAGTGAGAGGCCCAAGTACCGCAAAAAAAAAAAAAAGAATCCTCTGAATTTCACACCTCTGGAAAATATCAAAGGATTGCCTGAAATATTCTGTTATGTTTAGAAGAAGGGCAAAGAGTTTTAACAAAGAAATATAATTGCTTGGAAAACATATTTCTATTCAACTACTCTTCATATGAGCAATTTTCCAAATAATTGTCTATTCATACGGTTTTCCAAAGTATTATAAATGTGTACCAGCCGTTGCTCTGACATAACAAACTTGCTGTATAGACGCAAGACGAGATGCACACTCCTCACTCCCCTGAGCATGTCAGAGCACTGAAGAAAACCTACTGAAATGCTATTCCTGCTGAGTGACCAGGAAGAGCATCAGTTATTTGTTCTCACAGGTGCACAGCTGCACTCTGACAAGACTGTTTCAAGTAATACTCCATTCACTACTTTTACTGCAGATGATAAAAAGTAGAACGGCAAAGAGTTATTAAAAGCCTCAATAGAAGGAAAACCCAACAGTGCCTGCGTCAGTGAAAGGCCTCTCTGATTCTTGTCAAATACATTTCTGTTTGATATATTTCTTCAATGGTTCCAAGAAAATAATGAAGTAAATTAAAATCAATGTAAAATTACAAATCAAAATCTCAGGTTGACAGAGAGACAGAAGTAAGAGCATTTCAAATCAAGGGAAAATATACATCACCGACTCATCCACAGTGCTTTCCTTTCTGAAGAGACTATGACTCATTCCTGCTGCTATTGCTAGGTGGGACAGCTTGAATCAGGAATGGAGAAACAGCCTTCAATTAGAAATTCACTGAAATTTGTCAGATTCATTAAGACATTAATGTCACTTCAAGGGGGAATGGTAGGTATGTTTTTGATTCAGTCTGCCTCTCTGTTTCTGATGTTTTCATTCTAGGCTACATTCCTTAGCTGTTATTTTTCATTCATTAAGAAGGAAAAAAGTGTGAAAAACAGGAGGATAAAGTCAAGGGAGGCTTTCTGTTTATAAATCAAACGTGAAAATTTCAAAACACATTCACTGCATTGAAAGACAGGTTGAATACCTATCATTTGAGAGTCAACCAGATTTGTGCACTTGAGCACTCACAGGAAGAACATTTCATAGCATTTCAATGGCAATCCTTCTATTTCTATAGGATAAGATAAAACAAGTGGGAGCAGAGACAGAGCAAGTCCTAGATGGTGGAATGTTAAAAGGCTTTCATATCCACCGATAACCACGGTAACTTTAGTTAAAGTATCAAGGGACACCTAAAGACACACAGATGCTTAATATGCTACTGGGGTATGAAAGAAACCATGTTTAAAGGGAGCAAGTAGTGGTCGAACATTTGCTACAGCTGATGGCATCAAACTAAAAATAAGGCCATTATATGATGAAGCAGTATGTGCTAGGGTGAAAAAGTGGGAATGCAAATCCTTATGCTATAAATGTCTCTCTAGTAGCTTTGTAAGTCATAGAGGACATCACTTTTAGGAATAGTGAATGACAGACAAACTGCATTGTTCTCCCCTGTACATTCTGTACTGATGGCAAAAACTTATGTAGAAGTTTCTTCAGGTAGTTCCATAGCTCCACAGTGTCATTCATGATCAAAGCACCACAATGTCATTCATGGAAATGCATCTCTTTAAGAGTGGGAAACTCGAAAAGCACCTAGAAATTTAGTTGAAGACAGGCAAAAGCCAAGTCATTTGACTGTTATGTCCCACACTTGTCCCTTTTATCATGAAGTCTCAATCCAGAATATATTTCCCACTCATGCAGCTGGTTCCCAAAACTCTAACATTCAGAAGCTCTTGGGGTGTTTAACTGGTTTCTGATAAATTTTTCACATATTCCATCTGGCAACTGAAATATGTTAGCATAAAAAGAGTTATGACATGAAAGTACCCACATACTATCAAGTGTTTAATAAAAGTTAGTTTTTACTACTACTGTTTCATACTATTTTATAGGTAAGCAGGACTTATTTAAGTGTGTAAAGACAACATGTAGAAGCAAGAATGCCAGACTTCAGCTTGTCCAGGAGACCTTCCAAATATGGAAAATACAGTTGGCAAATGGTTTCTCCTTGACTCTATTTGCCCAGTAAATATAGCTTGCTCGATCCACAACAATGCTTTTAAAATCTAAATTAGTTTCCAAAAGTTTAAAATTGAGTAAAACCAAAAAAAATTCACAATTCTAACTTCTTTTGGCATACTGGAAAAACTGACATCACTAGGACTCCATTCTGTAATGACACTACCTACCTAAACCAAGTCGGGTATTCTGTTGAGCTCCTGCCAGGTGAAGGCCTGGACTGCAGGGAAGATAATGGAAATGGAAAAATAAGTTGAGTCACAAACAAAACTGACATAAGACACATAGAAAACAAATAATAGAGAGAGCACCAGAATCATAACTAACTGCTGAATAACCATCAACAGGAAGAGGATGGAACTCACCAAAAAAGATTCCCCACATCCAAAGACAAAGGAGAAACCAAAATGAGATGTTAGGAGGGGTACAATCACAATAAAATCAAATGCCATAAGCACTGTGTGGGTGACGCACAAACTGAAGAACACTTAAGCCACAGAAGTCCACCCACTGGAGTGAAGATTCTGAGCCCCACGTCAGGCTTCACAACCTGGAGTCCAGAAACGGGAGAAGGAATTCCCAGAGAATCAGACTTTGAAGACTAGCAGGATTTGACTGCAGGACTTTGACAGGACTGGGTGAAACAGAGACTCCACTCTTGGAGGGCACACACAAAGTAGTGCACACATCAGGAAACAGGGGGAAGGAGCAGTCACCCCATAGGAAACTGAACCAGACCTACCTGCTAGTGTTGGAGGGTTTCCTGCAGAGGCGGGAGCGGCTGTGGCTCACCACGGGGACAAGGACACTGGCAGCAAAAGTTCTGGGAAGTACTCTTTGGCATGAGCCCTCCGGGAGTCCACAATTAGCCCCACCGAAAAGCCTGTTGTCTCCAGTACCAGGTCACCTCAGGCCAAACAACCAACAGGCAGGGAACTTGGCCCCACCCATCAGCAGACAACTGGATTAAAGTTTTACTGAGCTCTACCCACTACTAGCCGCTCCGGTCAGGAAGCATGCACAATCCTCTTAGACGGCCTCATCCACCAGAGAGCTGACAGCAGAAGCAAGAAGGACTACAATCCTGCAGCCTGTGGAATGAAAACCACATTAACAGAAAGAGAGACAAAATGAAAGGGCAGAGGACTATGTACCAGATGAAGAAACAAGATAAAACCACAGAAAACCAACTAAAGGAAGTGGAGACAGGCAACCTGCCAGAAAAAGAATTCAGAATAATGATAGTGAAGATGATCCAGGACCCCAGAAAAACAATGGAGGCAAAGATCGAGAAGATGCAAGAAATGTTTAAGAAAGACCAAGAACAATTAAAGAACAAACACTTAGAACAATTAAAGAACAAACAGACAGAGATGAACAATACATAAGTGAAATGAAAAATACACAAGAAGGAATCAATAGTAGAAAAACTGAGGCAGAAGAACGGATAAGTGACCTGGAAGACAGAATGGGGGAAATCACTGCTGCGGAACCGAATAAAGACAAAAGAATGAAAAGAAATGAAGACAGCCTAAGAGATCTCTGGGACAACATTAAATGCACCAACTTTCGCATTATAGGGGTCCCAGAAGGAGAAGAGAGAGAGAAAGGATGTGAGAAAATAGCTGAAGAGATTATAGTCGAAAATTTCCCTATCTTGGGAGAGATAATAGCCACCCAAGTCCAGGAAGCGCAGAGAGTCCCAGGCAGGATAAACCCAAGGAGAAACACGCCGAGACACATAGTAATCAAATTAACAAAAATTAAAGACAAAGAAAAATTATGAAAAGGAACAAGGGAAAAATGACAAATAACATACACAAAAACTCCCATAAGGTTAACAGCTGATTTCTCAGCAGAAACTCTACAAGCCAGAAGGGAGTGGCACGATAGATTTAAAGTAATTAAAGGGAAGACCCTACAACCAAGATTACTCTACCTGGCAATGATCTCATTCAGATTCAACAGAGAAACCAAAAACTTTACACACAAGGAAAAGCTGAGAGAATTCAGCACTACCATACCAGCTCTACAACAAATGGTAAAGGAATTTCTCTAACTGGGAAACACAAGAGAAGAAAAGGACCTACAGAAACAAACACAAAACAATTAAGGAAATGATAATAGGAACATACATACTGATAATTACCTTAAATGGGAATGGATTAAACGATCCAATGAAAAGACACAGGCTCACTAAATGGATAAAAAACAAGAGGCCCACTTCAGACCTAAGGACACATACAGACTGAAAGTGAGGGGATGGAAAAAGATATTCCAAGCAAATGGAAATCAAAAGAAAGCTGGAGTAGCAATACTCATATCAGATAAAATAGACTTTAAAATAAAGACTGTTACAAGACACAAGGAAGAACACTACATAGTGATCTACGGATCAATCCAAGAAGAAGATATAACAATTATAAATGTTTATGCACCCAACACAGGAGCATATCAATACATAAGGCAAATGCTAACAACTATAAAAGTGGAAATCAACAGTAACACCATAATAGTGGAGGACTTTAACACCTCACTTACAGCAATGGACAGATCATCCAGACAGAAAATTAATAAGGACACACAAGCTTTAAATGACACAACAGATCAGAAAGATTTAATTGATATTTATAGGACATTCCATCTGAAAACAGCAGATTACACTTCCTTCTCAACAGCATATGGAACATTCTCCAGGACAGATCACATCTTGGGTCACAAATCAAGCCCCAGTAAATTAAAGAAAACTGAAATCATATCAAGCATCATTTCCGACAACAACACTATGAGATTAAAAGTCAATTACAGGGAAAAAAAACATAACAAACACATGGAGGCTAAACAATATGTGGCTATATAACCAAGAGATCACTGAAGAAATCAAACAGGAAATCAAAAAATACCTAGAGACAAATGACAATGAAAACATGATGATCAGCAAAAGCAGTTCTAAGAGGGAAGTTCATAGCTATACAAGCCTACCTCAAGAAACAAGAAAAACCTCAAATAAACAATCTAATCCTACACCTAAAGGAACTAGAGAAAGAAGAAGAAACAAACCCAAAGTTAGCAGAAGGAAAGAAATCATAAAGATCAGAGCAGAAATAAATGAAATAGAAACAAACCAAACAATAGCAAACATCAACAACACTAAAACCACGTTCAATAAGAAAATAAACAAAATTGATAAACCTTTAGCCAGACTCATCAAGAAAGAGGGAGAGGACTCAAATCAATAAAATTAGAAACGAAAAAGGAGAAGTTACAACAGACACCACAGAAATACAAAGCATCCTAAGAGACTACTACAAGCAACTCTATGCCAATAAAATGGAAAACCTGGAAGAAATGGACAAATTCTTAGAAAGGTATAACCGTCCAAGACTAAACCAGGAAGAAATAAAAAATATGAACCAATCACAAGTAATGAAATTGAAACTGTGATTAAAAATCTTCCAACAAACAAAAGTCCAGGACCAGATGGCTTCACAGGTGAATTCTATGAAACATTTAGAGAAGAGCTACACCCATCCTTCTCAAAATCTTCCAAAAAAATTGCAGAGGAATGAAAACTCCCAAACTCATTCTATGAGGCCACCATCACCCTGACACCAAAACCAGACAAAGACTCTACAAAAAAAGAAAACTACAGACCAATATCACTGATGAATATAGATGCCAAATTCCTCAACAAAATACTAGCAAACAGAATCCAACAACACATTAAAAGGGTCATATGCCATGATCAAGTGGGATTTATCCCAGGGATGCAAGGATTCTTCAAAATACGCAAATCATTCAATATGATACACCGTACTTACAAATTGAAGAAGAAAAACCATATGATCATCTCAACAGATGCAGAAAAAGCTTTTGACAAAATTCAACACCCATTTATGATAAAAACTCTCCAGAAAGTGGGCATAGAGAGAACCTACCTCAACATAATAAAGGCCATATATGACAAATCCACAGCAAACATCATTCTCAATGCTGAAAAACTGAATGCATTTCCTCGAAGATCAGGAACAAGACAAGGATGTCCACTCTCACCACAATTATTCAACGTAGTTTTGGAAGTCCTAGCCATGGCAATCAGAGAAGAAAAAGAAATAAAAGGAATCCAAACTGGAAAAGAAGACGTAAAACTGTCACTGTTTGCAAATGACATGTAACTATAGATAATCCTAAAGATGCCACCAGAAAACTAGTAGAGCTAATCAATGAATCTGGTAAAGTTGCAGGGTACAAAATCAATGCACAGAAATCTCTTGCATTCCTGTACACTACCAATAAAAGATCAGAAAGAGAAATTAAGGAAACAATCCCATTCACCATAGCAAAAATTTAAAAAAGTAAATAAAATACCTTGGAATAAACCTACATAAGGAGGTAAAAGACCTGTACTCAGAAAACTATAAGACACTGATGAAAGAAATCAAAGATGATACAAACTGAGGGAGAGACATACCGTGTTCTTGGATTGGAAGAAACAGTATTGTGAAAATGACTCTACTACCGAAAGCAATCTACAGATCCAGTGCAATCCCTATCAAATTACCAATGGCAGTTTTTACAGAACTAGAACAAAAAATCTTTAAATTTGTACGGAGACACAAAAGACCCCAAATAGCCAAAGCAATCTTGAGGGAAAAAAACGGAGCTGGAGAAATCAGACTCCCTGACTTCAGACTATACAACAAAGCTGCAGTAACCAAAAGAATATAGCACTGGCAGAAGAACAGAAATATAGATCAATGGAACAGGAAAAAAAGCCCAGAGACAAACTCACACACCTACTGTCAAGTAATCTATGACAAAGGAAGCAAGGATACACAATGGAGAAAAGACAGTCTCTTCAACACGTGGTGCTGGGAAAACTGGACAGCTACCTGTAAAAGAATGAAATTAGAACACTCCCTACACCACATACAAGAATAAACTTAAAATGGATTAGAGACCTAAATGTAAGACCGGACACTATAAAACTCTTAGAGGAAAACATAGGAAGAACACTCTTTGATATAAATCACAGCAAGATCTTTTTTTACCCACCTCCCTGAGTAAGGGGAAAAAACCACAAACAAATGGGACCTAATGAAACTTAAAAGCTTTGGTACAGCAAACAAAACTATAAACAAGACTAAAAGACAATCCTCAGAATGGAAGAAAATATTTGCTAACGAGTCAAGGGACAAAGGATTAAACTTTAAAATATATAAACAGCTCATGCAGCTCAATACTAAAAAAGCAAACAACCACATCCAAAAATGGACAGAAGACCTAAACAGACATTTCACCAAAGAAGACATACAGATGGCCATGAGGCGCATGAAAAGCTGCTCAACATCACTATTTATTAGAGAAATGCAAATCAAAACTACAATGAGGTTCCACCTCACACCAGTTAGAATGGGCACCATCAGAAAATCTACAAACAACAAATGCCAGAGAGCGTGTGGAGAAAGGGGAACCCTCTTGTGCTCTTGGTGGGAATGTAAATTGATACAGCCACGATGGAGAACAGTATGGAGGTTCCTTAAAAAACTAAAAATAGAATTACCATATGACCCAGCAATCCCGCTACTGGCCATATACCCAGAGAAAACCATAATTCAAAAAGACACATGCACCCCAATGTTCACTGCAGCAGTGTTTACAATAGTCAGCTCATGGAAGCAACCTAAACGCCCATCGACAGAGGAATGGATAAAGAAGATGTACATATATACAATGGAATGTTACTCAGCCATAAAAAGGAACGAAATTGGGTCATTTGTAGAGACTCGATGGACCTAGAGACTGTCATACAGAGTGAAGTAAGTCAGAAAGAGAAAAACAAATATCATATATTAACGCATATATGTGGAATCTAGAAAAATGGTACAGATGAACTGGTTTGCAAGGCAGAAATAGACACAAAGATGTAGAGAACAAACATATGGACACCAAGTGGGTAAAGTGGTGGGGCGGGGGTGGTGGGATGAATTACAAGATTGGGATTGACATATATACACTAATATGTATAAAATAGATAACTAATAAGAACCTGCTCTATAAAAAGTAAAATTCAAAAAAACACATAATAAAAAGGCAGATATAAATCCTATCTTATGAATAATACCATTAAATGTAAAGAGATTCAAAGGTACAGGGCTTCCCTGGTGGCACAGTGGTTGAGAGTCCGCCTGCCGATGCAGGGGACATGTGTTCGTGCCCCGGTCCGGAAGGATCCCACATGCTGCGGAGTGGCTGGGCCCGTTAGCCATGGCTGCTGGGCCTGTGCGTCCGGAGACTGTGCTCCGCAGCAGGAGAGGCCACAACAGTGAGAGGCCCGCATACCACAAAAAAAAAAAAAAAGAGATTTGCAGAATGGATTAAAAAAAAAAAATGATCCAACTGTATGCTATCTACAAGGGAAACAAAGTGGATTCAAATGCACAATAGGCTGAAAGTTAAAGGATGGAAGATGCTATACCCTGCATATGGTAAACAAAAGTGATCTAGACTGGCGTTACTAACATCAGGCTTTAATACTTCAAGCCAAAAATGTTACTAGCAATAGAGGAATATTTTCTAATGAAACATGGCCAAACTACCAGGAAAATATAATAATTAATAAATATATATGCACTTAAAATAGAGACCCAAAGTACATAAACGGAAACTGAGAGAAGTGAAAGGATAAATGGACAATTCAACAATAGCTGGAAACCTCAATAGCCCTCTCTTTCAGGAGTGAAAACAAAATTAGAAGGCCAACAAGAGAATGGTTGATTTTAACAACTCTATAATCAAACTAAACCAACAGAATCTATAGAACACTCCATCCCAAACCAACAGAATACATATTTGTCTCAAGTGCAAATGGAAACATTTTCTTAGACTATAAGCGGTCTCTAAGCTATTTAGTACACTACAGACTATATATAGACTACAAAAGGTCATGAAACAGGTTTAAAAATTTAAGAGAACTGAAATCATAAAAAAATATGTCCTCTGACCACAAAAGAATGAAACTGGAAATTAAGAACAAAAGCAAATTTGGGAAATTTGCATGTATGTGGAAATTAAATAACTCTCCCAAAATAACCAGGAGCTCAAAGAAGAAAGTACAAGAGAAATTACTTTGAGATAAATGAAAATGAGGACACAATATGGCAATACCTATAGAATGTGGATGAAGTAGTGTTGGAGAGCAATTTAGAGCTGTAAATGCCTGTGTTAAAAAAGAAGAAACATTCAAATCAATAACCTAACCTTCCACGGTAAGACAGTGGAAGCACAAGAGCAAAAGAAACCTAAATGTTACCAGAAGGGACGAGATAATGAGGACTGTACAGAAAATAAATTAGAGAAGAGTAAAACAATAGAGAAAATCAATGAAACCAAAAGTTGTTTCTGATAATAAAATTGACAAAACTTCAGCTAGATTGATTAAGAAAAAACTGGAGAACATTCAAAATCTAGACCACTCAAAAAAAAGTGGAGAAGATTCAAAATCCTAAAATTAAAAATAAAAGAGGGGAGACTACATTCAAACGCCCATATATTTTTTTAAACTGATTGTAAGGGAATGCTATGAATTCCTGTATTCCAAGAAATTAGATAACCTAATGAAATGGATAAATTCCCAGAAAGATATAAAACTACTAAAGCTGCATCAAGAAAAAATAGAAATTCTGAATATAACCACTAAAGAAATTGAATTGGTAATAAAGAAATTCCCACAGAGAGGTCCATGAACAGAAGGCTACACTGGTGAATTCTAGCAAATGTTTAATGGAATGCTGTAAAAATATATATATAAAAGAAGTGGGAGCACTTCCCAACTCATTCTGTCAGGCCAGTATTACCTTAATACCAAAACTAGTTAAGGACACCTCAAGAAAAGAAAATTACAGATTAATACCCATTATGAAGATCAACAACAACAACAAAAACTTCAACAAAATACTAACAAACTAAATATAGCAAGGTATAAAGAGAACCTATGACCTAGTGCGTTTATCCAAGGAATACAAGGTTTGTTAAATATATGAAAATTAATCAGTTTAATATACTATATTAATATATTAAAGGACAAAAGCCACATGATTACTTTATAGATGCACGAAATACATTTGACAAAATGCAACACCCTTTCGTCATAAAAACACTAAACCAGGAACAAGGAAAAGAAAGGATTTTACTCAACCTGTTAAAGGGTATCTACAAAAAACCCACAGGAAACAACATACTTATTAGTGAAGGGATGAAAGCCTTCCTTATATGGTCATAAACAAGACAAGAATGTCTGCTCTTGCTACTTCTATTCAACACTGTATTGGAGGTTCTAGCCAGGGTAATTAGGCGAGAGAATGAAATAAAATGCATCCAAAGTGGAAAGGAAACAGATTTGAAGATGACATGATCTATACAGAAAATACTATGGAACCCACTAAAAATATCTATAAGATCTAATAAAATATCCAAGATAAATAAAAAGTACATCCACTTAAAAACTTATACACAAATGTTCATAGCAGCATTATTCATAATAGTAAAAAATGGAAGCAATTCCAATGTCATCAGATGATGAAGAATAAACAAACTGTTGTATACCATATGATGCAGTATTATTAATCCATAAAAAGGAATGAAGTACAGATACTTGCTACAATATAAACGAAAATGAAGCATAGTGCTAAGTGAAAAACCAGACCCAAAACTCTACATATTTTATACTATTTATGTAAAATGTCCAGAATAAGCAAATTCATAGAAGTAGAGTATAGATTAATGATTTCCAGGGGCTGAGGGAGAGGCAAGCGTGGAGTGGCTACTAATGGACCCTGAATTTCTCTTGGTTTGGAAAATATTCTGGAATTAAACAGTGGTGATGGTTGCAAAAGTTTGTTATATGAATATTTCAATATAAAAGAGGAAATCCACAAAAATAGTTTTATGAAGGTATCAGTGTAATTTATGAATTAGCCTGCATGAAGCGGACTACGCAAGAGGAATGTAATATCTGGCAGCTAAGACATCAGTACAGGACAGCAGAGAAGCTGAATCTGGCAACTGGTAAAGTGCTTTACTTAGATATTAAACATTAAGTCGATATAAAATAGTAAGCAAAAAAGTACACAGAAAAGTCACTACCAACAAAATTTTTTTTTAAGCAAAATAACTCCCAAAGATTTCCCTGAAGCAAATATACTGTAAAAGAACTTTCAATTAATTCCCAGAGAGGAACAATTGATTTCAGCTGTTAAATATGTCTCCTTTCTTTAAACAGAGTCCATTCCCTAATATGTACTGCCAGGCTGGGCTGTTAACTACCCAGGCCAGAGTAGAACCGGAAATTTCTAACACTGATAACTGTCGGAAATTTGTGATCACTCTGTCCCATTCATACAGCTACTTTCCAAGTGTCAAAATTTGGAAACATTGGACAGCTCTGAGTATAAAAGCAAGGTAAAGGCCATAGCAGCACTGGGGAAATAGTCCTATAAGTGAATTCTACCTGCACACAGGGAGCTAAAAATAACTTTCTCATATCATACTTATTAGTCTTCTCTTTAGAACATCAGTTTGCCTCTTTTGGTTGTTTAGGAATAAATAAATAACTGCATAAGTTTCCCCGTTGGTCAACCAACATTTTTTTATATAGCATATTTGATGTTTTTGAGAGATACAATTTCAACAGGTTATCACAAAGAGACACGATGGTCTCAAGCCACATACCACATGTTACAACAGAAAAAGGCCCATTCTGTTTACTCCTGTTAAATAAACATGCTGGGGATATGGGGAATTATCTGATACATCATTTGTTGGGTCAGATCACATAATATGATAAAACCGACTTTCTGCCTTCATTATTTTCCTAATTACCAAGGCCAACAGTGTTTCATCTAAATTATGCTGTGAATTCAAGCAAGAAGGTGTGAACTGTCTTGCTCGTACGTGATATAACACCTCTTCCCTCACTTCGGTCCCTCTTTAATCATAATCAATGCCAAGGATCACGTGGATCACGTAAAAATCAAAAAACTAATACAAACTGGCTCTAAATATATTTCACTGCATCTAAATGGTGTACATTAATAAACGAATATTTTCCAATGAGATATTTATAATATGCAGTTAATTTCTTTCTCTAAATATACTAATTCACTTTAGTAACAGGAAAGTTGTGCATCATAACTAAACTATATAATTATTACATAAGTCATAAAATAAGGAATTTAATTTGATGTGAATGATGAAATTAACAGGCATATAAATCTGAACTATTAAAGAAAATATTTTGTAAGAGAATTTTTCTATTTTACACAGTAGCTCCCAACTTCCCATTACAGATAAATGAACAGATGTCACCAAATGATCCTTTCTTGATACTACTTATCTTGTACATCTCATCAAAAAATAGATAGACTGAATATCATTGTGCATCTCACCTACTAATATGTGATCAAGATTTACAGGAAACTTGAATAACACTCAACTAAAGGTGCCATAATCTAATTTCTTTTTGAAAAGGGTAACTCCAAAAGTGATGCTCTATTTTAAACGAAATGTACTCCTTACACAGTATTCCAAGTACCCAATCTGTCCTGAAAGCTCCAGTAAGTGTGACTCTTGAGGTAAGGATTCAACTGAAGGGAGATGAGAGGGCAGACAGAGGGCAAGTCCGTGTGCTCCTACCCCATGCTCCCTTGCTGTATTCACTTCTCAGAGATCACAGCTAGGCTAAATCAGATGTGCCTTTCGGACTCCAAAACCTTAAGCTCAGAGCTGTCCTTTGTGGTGGTGTTGAAACAGTCAGCTGAGCTGTCCAAACTGTTAGGGTTGACTTTTATAACCACTAGAGGCTTTTTGTACCTAAGTAATGAGAGAGGTAGCAAAGATGTGTGGTTAAAACAACATGGATTAACATCCATCAACTAATAAATGATGAAATAAAATGTATATCCATACAATAAACTACTTTTCAAAAAATAGTGAAGTATTGATAAATGCTACAACATAGGTGAACCTGGAAAGTAATATTATGCTACCTGAAAGAAGGTAATCATGAAATACTACATATTGTCTGACTCCATTTATGTGAAATGTCTAGAATCAGAAAATCTATAGAGGCATAAACTAGATTAGTGGTTGCCTGGAACTAGGGTGGGGGATAGTAAATTAGGGGAAAAGATCAGTGGTTGCTAATGAGTACAAGGGTTATTGTTTGTTTGTTTGTTTTCTTTGAGAGGGGGACAAGAAAAAATTCTAAATTTGACTGAGGCAACAAATCAATATAATTATTATTCATTGTTAATATGCTAAAAACCATTAATTGCACAATTTAAACAGGTGAAACATATGGTACATAACTTATATCCCAACAAAGTTGCTATTTTTCTTAACAAGACCATGGATTTATGCCACGGCTCTACCATTCAAGAGCTCTGCAATGATGGGAAAGTGACATAACTTTTCTCAGCTTCAGGACATTATCTGAAAGTAGAGATGGTAACAGTATGTATACTTCATAGTTTTGAAGACCAAATAATTTTTATATATGTAAAGCATTTAGGACAATGTCTCACATAGTAAACATGAGCTGTTACTACTGCTAACCAAAGCATCTTCTTCCAGGGTATCTCCTGAAAGCTGATGGTTGCCATTGTGTGTAACATATGTGTCAACAAAAGGGCACCTCATTGTTCAAAATTCCATTCACTTGTTTATTCTTAAATATTAATGGAGTACATACTGTTTGCTTGGCATTGTTAGGTACAAATAAAACTCTAGATGGACTAATAAGCTTATTGATGAGACATCCCAGCATTTCATTAGATGCTCCTTCTTATGGGACAAAGTGACTAATACATCCTTAGCCTCTATAGTGGGAAGAAACAGTGGGTTCAGTGGGAAGAAACAGTGGGTTCTCTGTCCTTCAGGAACTTCCCATGATAAAAAAGGATGGAGATGGAGTAACTCTAGATGAAAGTAAGGCAACTATGATCTGACTCTCAGGTTTTCTGGCGGGAGAATCAATTTTAGAAAGTAGGATTCCATTGCAAAAATAAGAGCTGTAATGACTTTAGCTAGGGTACACCAATTAACGCAAACTAAGATCTTCCTGTAATATATTTTTATTAATTTATTAATTTTAAGTTGCATAATCAAATTACTCAAAGCTTTAGAAAGTAAACAGTATGCTTATCCCACAACAATTCCTTCACAAAGGAAAACGTAAATAGTAATCAGCCCAATTCCAATTTAGACAGAATAAAATATATACACACTGGTGTGAGTAATAACAAGTGGCTCCAACTGCTTACCTCTTACCAATTTCAGACTACAGTTTGACGTTTTTAGTGATTTTTGTCAAGTAGATTGCTAAAATGTAGAAACTAGGAGTGAATTTTTAAATTTAGTCATTATCATATGGCTTAGAGATTTTTTTTAAAAAGACAGGCCAAGCCAGCCTGAATCACAAGTTTGATGGCTTAAGGGACACATCCAATACAAGTGCTTATAGAAGCCCAAAGTGGATTCCAGTCTGAAGTCTGACATGAATGCTCTATTAGAAATGTGCATCTGACTCAGCCAAACTCAGGTTTCACACTGTGTTCAAACAACTCTCTATTATTCCCTATATGACTTGCATCCTTTTTCTGTGATTATGATTTCTGCTCAAGGCTGATAATCAAATTTCTTACAAATCAAAAGGAATAAAACATAAGGTGAAACTGTTAAAAACCAGCTATCAACACAAAGGTCAAGGCCTCCGGCATGAAAAAGGGAAAAAAAAAAAAACACTTATTCTCGGATTAGATTTATTCTTGATACAGAGCAGAATCATTTACAGCCACCAAAAAATTTTTAACTAGTAGTAAAGCATATTACAAGCTCTCTTGATTCAATTTTCCCTGGCATTTATTGTGCCTTATAAAATATCTAAATGTCAACCAGATTTATAAAAATGTATTTATAACTTAATAAATGGCTAACAGATTATTCATAAACAGATACCACACAGGCTATAATAATCTAAATTGATACAAATTTGTTTTCCTCCACATCACAAAAGTAATTAGTGTTTGCTTACAAAGTTTTTTTTTATTTAATAGTAATGGGTACTAAAAATGCATCTGCATCTGCATGCATTTGAGATTTCAACATTACTACTGTACAGTTAGCATTCAATACGAGAACATTTGGTGGATTTATGTATTTCAATTTGCAATGCATCAATGAATGGTCAAGGACATATCAAGGACGGCTTAGCCCAAATCCGGATTTGAGGAATAATACTAATAATATTTTGAAAATGATTATCCACTAAGTTGTGCTTCCTGCAGGTGAATCAAGGTTTTATTTGAAAGCCATCAAACGGGCAAGACTTCATGGTATTTTCAGGTTTCTCTGATAAAATGTTTTATTAAAAAAAAAAAAAAAAAGGCTTCACTGACTATCTTCTGATCCTTTCTCTGGGGTAAATGAAAAGAGCAAACAGTTATAAATGAGAATGTTAGCTCCACCATTTGGCCTCAAAATAAACATCCACTTGTTGCTGCAATTTTCAAGGCCCCTGACTTTAAGGTAAAAATTATTGCTTAAGATAAAAACTGCGATACTTCCCAAACAATTCTATCTATTTTGAGAAACTTAAGCAAATCTACCCTGAAGTTTCAGGTACTGATCTTTTTACTGACGCCATAGTCTTCACATTCTATGACATAGAATGTCATATAGTTGAAATCATACAGTATGTAGCCTTTTCAGAATGGCTTCTTTCACTTAGTACTATAAATTTAAGTTCCCTCCATGTCCTTTCATGGCTTGATTGCTCATTTCTTTTTAGCGCTGAATAATATTCCATTGTTGGGATATACCACAATTCACTCATCTATTCACCTACTGAAGGACATCTTGGTTGCTTCCAAATTTTGGCAATTATGAATAAAGTTGCTATAAATATCCATATGCAGGTTTTTGTGTAGATATAAGTTTTCAAGTCCTTTGGGTAAATATTAAGCATGATTACTAGGTTACTAGCTTTTAAACTTTGAATGTAAAAGAATTTGAAATTCATTCTCCATTCAGTTTTACAAGAGAAAGGAACAGACAGAGGTACAGAGAGACAGAGGGATAGGACAAAAAAGGGAAGGGGAAAGGGAAAGAGGGTAACAAATTTTAAAATTCCCATTTGTTTCAAAGGCATTTTGAAACATACAGAATGTAATTAGAGAACTACTTTCTTAGAATGCAAGGTTAATTAGATAATTTGTTGAGCTGAGCAATACATGAGGTACCGCATGTTTAAAAAATTAATATACTTATTCTAACTAAGTAATTATAACTGCAGGGACAAAAGCCAGGTTTGAAAATAAGCCTGTTAAATACCAAGAAAAAGGCCTAGACTAGATTTTAATTTGACTGACAAGATGAAGACAGCCTTGTCAGAGGAAGTTAAAATTATACATTTATAACTATCTTTAAACATAAAATAGAATATATATTTTATATACTATAAAATGACTTATTACTAATTATGTTCTCTTTTAAGGATCAGTTAAATGCATTCATTTATCCACTTAATGGCTCATTCATTCAAAATCTATTTAGTGTTCACTTTGTACCAAGCACTGTCTAGCTGCTAAGCACACATCCCTCAATATAACACTCAAAATTCCCTGCTCTCATGAAGCTTAAATTCATGTGTAGATAGCCTGGAAATAAAAGTAACTAACAAGAGAAGTGTACAATATTTTATAAGTCCATAATGCCTTGGGGATTAAATGGGTAGGGTTAAATCAGACAGAGGTACAAGGAAGTTGCAATCTTATACGTGGATCAGGGTAGGCAACACTTAGAAGGCTGCAACTGATTACTATCTTTTTTAATTCATTTTTTTACTGCATTCTTTTTTAAAATGGCAACATAAACTCTTAACAGAATCTTCAAAATATCCTGTAATTTTCTAAGTAATTGTTAAAGCATCAAAATATTTAACATCATTTGACAATATTCTATAATATGATTTATACAGATGATTTGATTTCCTTCTGATGGGAATTTTAAAATAAAAATAGAAACAGTCTGTCCTATAAAGCATCCTGTGTATTCTAACAGTTGCAAATAAATTGTCTGATACCTCACATCAAATCTGGAAAAATCTCACTAATGAATCCATTGAAAGACATTATAGCTGACATATAAAGCACTCTTAAGCTGAATTTATATTGTGATTTAAATCAACATTTTGTCAATAGGATCCTTAGATGGCGAGAATCATATAAAAGTTCTCAACTCCCAATCAATGCATTCAAAATCAAATTAACGCCTACAATCAAAGGCATGAGTGAAGAGTTTATTTCACCATTCCCCTAACCAAACTTATTCAACTCCACTCTGTTTAGAGGGGGAAAAAAAAGAGGAGTGACATGATTTACCAATACAATGAAGTCAACAGAACTTTTACAATAGTAAAGCAAAAATCTTCCAAGACAATCTAAAAGGCTAGTTCTTCCTTAAAGTCTAATCTTCTAGTTCATTGGATTTATAGGTTTTTTAGGGGAAGAGGTAGTAACAGAAACTAAACAGACACCCTTCTGTATACACTACTTGTCAGCTGCAGTATCTGTGGATGATTTCACTTTCCTTCTGTCCTTTGTCCTATAAAATCTCAAAGCTACTGTTGCCATTTCTATTCGATGAAACTCTGTCGTGGTAAATTGTCAACATTTATACCTAGGCTTCCTGAGACAAATCATTCTTCTCAGGCAGAACCATTTGAGCTTGGTCTCCTCCTTTTAGTCTTCAGATATTTATCACTTTTAAATGATGATAAATCATAGTGGTATCAGCATTTTGTTCTAACAAATTTTAATGCTCTTCAATAACTTCCACAGAAATAATTAGAAACAGTCTGTTCTTAACAAGCATTTGAATAATATTTTTAGTAAGAAAAACTTGCAAAGCTGTGGTAGACTGAAAAAGACACAACTCCTCTACCCTCTGTTTGCCACATAACTGCAGCTCCTCACGTCGCCACTCACAACAGGGGAAGGCTAGCTCCCTAGCTCCCGAATCAGGTCTGGCTTTGCCGCTGGCTTTGGACAATAAAGCATGGTGGAAACAACACAGCACTGGATACAAGGCATCCTGTATCTTGTGTTTGAGGTCCTACCTAGTTACCGTGTGAACAAATCTGCATAACTGGCTGGGTGATGAGAGATATGCGTCTTAGGTGCCACCACTAACAGAAGCAAGTCAACTCCCAGAAAAAGAGTCAGGTGACTGGCAGTGTATTCAAGACCAGAGGAAATACCAGCTGAACTGAGCTCAAATTGCGGATCCCCAAAATTGTAAGCTGCATAAACAGTGTTTCAAGCCACTCAGCTTTAGGGGTGTAGTACAGCAAAGGACAACTGGCACAAAATCAAGACTAAGAGTACTGTTTATACTTTTAATCAATAGTTCAACCAGATTATAGGATTACAATTAATATTTCATAAAGACGTTAAAGTGAAAATGTTTAAATAAATTGCTACTCCTACTGATTAAAGAAATATACTCATAACCAATATATAAGTGACACTATTGCTAATAATATTAACAGCCAGCACATGTATAACGTTTATTATGTGCCAAATAATCTATTGACACATTTACTATCAAAACCACCCTATAAAATATGTGATATTATTCCCAAATGAGGAACCTGTAACACAGGTTAAGTAACTTGTCCAAAGTCACATAGCTTGTGAGTGGTAAAGCCAAGATGTGAATTCAAGTAATAAATACTATTCCATTCTGCCTCTTAAAAACAACGATTGGGACTTCCTTGGTGGCACAGTGCTTAAGAATCCGCCTGCCAATGCAGGGGACACAGGTTCGAGCCCTGGTCCGGGAAGACCCCACATGCCGCGGAGCAACTAAGCCCGTGTGCCACAACTACTGAGCCTGTGCTCTAGAGCCCACAAGCCAAAACTACTGAGCCCATGTGCCACAACTACTGAAGCCCGCATGCCTAGAGCCCATGCTCTGCAAAAAGAGAAGCCACCGCAGTGAGCACGTGCACCGCAACAAAGAGTAGTCCCCACTCACCGCAACTAGAGAAAGCCCACGTGCAGCAATGAATGCCCAACACAGGCAAAAATAAATACATTTATTAAAAAAAAATAATGATAACAATAGTAACAATAATAAAATGACAAAATATTAGTTTATCTTATAATAATAGCTAAAATTTATTGAGTGATTGTACTGTCTGGTATTGTGCTAAATTTATCATTTACTGCTCAGAGAAACAAATATTACTGTTAATATTGCTATTTTTAAACAGCTAACAAAGGCACAGAGAGATAAAGTTAGTGCTGCTTCTTGTGCTGGAAAATTTTTTTAAATATTATTATAAAATGGATAATTTATACACGTGCCCCTTAAAATCTGGTACTATAATCAAGTCATCAAGAGAATCCACCTTGAAATCACAATGCAATACCACTGAAATATCACTAGAATAGCTAATACTAAAAAGACCAACACTACCACACATTACTGAGGATGTGTGAGCAAACAGAACTCCCATGCATTGTTGGTGACAGTGTAAATGGTACAATCAATTTGGAATACACCTTGGTAGTTTCTAATGAATATGAGCACACACTTACCCTATCCTTTAGCTATTGCACCCTTAGGGAAATGAGTGGATGCGTCCACAAAACGACTTGTACTGGATATTCACAACAGTTTTACTTCTAGCAGTCCCAAACTGTCCATGGATAAGAGACAGGAAAAATATATTGTGGTATATCCATATAACAGAATACTACCAGGAATTTTAAAAGATCAACCTACCTATACATGCAATAACATATATGAATTTCAAAATGTTATGCTGAGCCAAAGAAAGCAGATGAAGAGTACATACTATATATCAATATTTCCATTTATGAGAAATTCTAGAACACTAAGAACATTCCGAAGTGTAATAAATATGTCAGAAAAGCGACTGCCTGTGGTGGAGTGGAGACTATGCCTGAAAAGGTGCACAGGAGAACTTCCTGGAATGATAAAGGTGTCCTGTATCTTTATTTGAGTGGTGGCAAATGGGTATCAGAAAGTCAACACACTGTAAACTTTAGATATGAGCATTTTACTGGGTGCACATCAAAGTTGAAAAAGCAAATGAAACAAAACTGATCATTTTCAACTTACTCAAGTTAACAAATACCTATGGGGTACTTACTATGTACTTAGCACTGTGCTCAGGGCAATCCTGAGTGACAGACGAAATCTTGCAAAAATCTATGCTATTAATAAGTTCATCGGGCTTCCCTGTTGGCACAATGGTTGAGAGTCCGCCTGCCGATGCAGGGGACGCGGGTTCGTGCCCCAGTCCGGGAAGATCCCACGTGCCGCAGAGCGGCTGGGCCCGTGAGCCATGGCCGCTGAGCCTGTGCGTCCGGAGCCTGTGCTCCGCAACGGGAGAGACCACAACAGTGAGAGGCCCACATACCGCAAAAAAAAAAAAAAAAAAAAGTTCATCCATTGTGAGAAAGAAAACTCAGGGAAAAATCCAAGAGAAAAATAATCTGCTGCTAAGATATGTGCGTCAGACAAGTGTTGTAGAGGTGACAACACAAATACCACTTGTTATAAGTGAAACAGGGAATAAGCATTCATGAGACATTGTGTTTTAAGAGTTAATGATGTGACAGATTAACATTTTACTATCTTTTTAAAAAGTCATTAAAACATTACACTTTGAAACAAAGCAACCAAGTAAAATCACTTATATCCCAGAAGAACTCGAGACCTCCAAATAGTTTATCATAAACACATCAGTTAATCCCTTAATGATTTTACAGCACCTGATATCCTGTGGTGAAATATGGGATAAACAAAAAGATATCTTACCATCCATTCAACAATCATAATTTAAAATTCCTACTGAGGCTTTTTAACCCCATTTTGTTCTTCAAATATTTAAAGGAGTGAATAAGCACCAGTGGTAACTAGGGTGGCTCTGCTAGTCTAATAGCGTGTCAAAAGTTGTTATTTTAAAATGATGCTACAAGATAAATTCTTGAATAGTGAGAGGTCTCCTCCATGGGTTGAAGTTTTTCCGTAAGAATCATTGAACAAGAATTTATTGCATGCCAAGGCTATATATTCAGTGTTGGGGAAGTTAACATGCTATTCAAATATACTCTCTGCCACCAAGAAAATTCTGATGTACTTGGGTATACAGGAAGGGTAAAACATGTACACAAAACGAAGCAAAGGAACAGTAAAGAATGAAAATCATCCTATTTGCAATGATGGGGTCCAGGTACCTTAATGGCTAGGGATGCAATCATCCAAACATACAGCTATGGCATGAGTCATGATCAACGTGCACCAAAACTCTCATCCTATATAGTTCTATTTTTTTCAATGAACGCAGCTCAATAAGAAAAGTGATAGAATTTTACAATGTAAAACTTTAATAAAAATCAGCCACAGATCATAAAAAAATTCCATTAGTTCCTTGAGTTTTGCTTTGGAAGAGCTTGTCATTTCAATAATAATAAACTAAACAGTGCTTCCCTGGTGGCGCAGTGGTTGAGAGTCTGCCTGCCGATGCAGGGGGCACAGGTTTGTGCCCCGGTCCGGGAGGATCCCACATGCCACGGAGAGGCTGGGCCCGTGGGCCATGGCCTCTGAGCCTGAGCGTCCGGAGCCTGTGCTCCACAATGGGAGAGGCCACAACAGTGAGAGGCCCACGTACCGCAAAAAATAAAATAAAATAAAATAAAATAAAAATAAAATAAACAAAGCTCAGACCGAGAGTTTCTATTTAAAGGAAAATGAGTTATTTCCTCCAATCTGATCTATTTGAAGTCAGAAATATTTTATTGCCTATCTCCGCAGCTACCATCCCAAAACACTGTACCTGGACCACGGTCTCATGCCTGCCTAAACTTCTGATGCCTTCACATCAATACATGTATCTTTAAGGTGGAGCCCAAGACCCCATGTAGCCTGGCTCAGCTCTTCCTCTTCAGTCATCTCTTCCCAATTTTGATTCAACAAGTGATTTCAGTCATACTGAAAATCTTCATTCTCTTGGGTGTACCATTATTTGTCCACTTACTCCTATTTCATATATAGTCTCTCTCTACTCTGGACTTCCTATATAAAAATCATTGTTAATGATTTTTGCCTATGCAACCATGGAACTTAAGTACTCTGTAAGTTACATGTATAAATGAAAAGATGAAAGGCCCCCAAATCAATACTATAAAACACAATTCAGTGTGATGATATTCAAGTCATAATGTACCAGACTAAAATGAGCAGTTTCTTTAAATTACTATGCATATGGTCCAGGGTCCATCTGGCTTTCCCCTTCCTGTGCTGTGACCAGGAGGCTCTCTCTAGGTTATGTAGCCAGGATAATCCTACAGTCACCTCATTTGCTGCCCTTGTTTCTGGGATCATTGTTCTACCCTGCCTCTTCTGTTCACTGTCTAAAAACTGTTGTTTCGTTATTGTTGTTGTTGTTTTACATTTTTGGTGTCGTTATATTAGGCAGAAAGATAAGTCCATCCCCCGTTACTCCACCATGTTAGATGAGGAGGTTACAAGATCTCAGAAAGTGCCTGGCTCAGAGGCCAGACCTCAAGGTACTGGAGAGTTCTAAAACTCTGAAAACAACACTTTAAAGTTTCCAAATAAGGTGGTCTTAACTTTCTAACCAAACTTCCAGATAGAATTATGTTACAAAGAAATATTCTCAGTAAGTTATTCAGCCACTATTGTGACAACTTATACATCAAATGACTATTCTTATAAATGCAAAACAGTCGAAGAAAATTAGAAAGAGGCTCAAAACTAAAGATAGTCACAAGAGGTCCCAAAATTGATTCACAGTCTGGTCTTCATTATCTTATTTTCCTTTTTATTTCCATAGGATGAGAAGCAAGGCTTGGAGGTGGTAGAGAGCTGCCTAAAGTCAAAAACCCCACGAAGATTTGAAAAGACCAGAAAGATCATCATATGTGATTCAACTACCCTCCGCTACAGCGTGTTCCACAGCTGTTGACTAAAAGCAGATGTCTTCATGCCTTGCTTTTTATTATGAACAACAGCATTTAATGAACATCATAAATGTTCCAGGTGCCATGCTATGTGCTTTACATATTATATCAAATTAATCCTAACACCAACCCTGTGATGTAGGTACAATTATTATCCCCATTTCACAGATGATAGAACTAAGCACAGAAAAGTAGAGGAACTTGCGTAGGATACCTCTATGCAATGGAAAACCTAGGTCTGACCCATGCTGATCATTCTATACAAAATCATGACATTTAACGAGCTCATGTTTAGAGGACCTGGTCTCCCATTCCCCACAACTCCCTCACCTGACCTATGCCTGTCGCCCCTTCATTTACCAGTTTGTCCACTGCAGCTCCGGTCTTCAACTGGCCCACCTTCAGATCAGTTATGCTTCCACCCTTTCCAAGGAGAGGATCTGCATGAATTTAACATAAACTGTCCGCAATTTTCAGAGAATACAGAGAAAACCCTTACTGAATCTGTTTACGCCAGTGTACACCTGCCCCTGCTGAGATCCCAGCCTCACTGCGGGACTTCCTCATCACGTTCATTCTTTTCACCTGCTTCCTCCTGTACCAGTTCCCACCTGTCATGAGAGATCACTCGCGGTAGAATTTCTGCTACATGCCAGCTCAACTACTAGTCTTGGCTCACTTTTTCTAGTTTTACCTCTCTGACCTACTTATGTTTACAATGAGAAGTTGAATTTCAACACGTTAAAAAAAAATGGATGTCACTGTCCTATTGCCCATCAATTTGCAGAAGTTTTACCCAAAAGGAGTCTGAACTTGGATAAAACTGGGCAGAAGTTAATTGATTATTTCCTTTTTGCATCTTTATAATAGCTTATAATTTCTCATATAAATATATAAATACATGAATATAATATATAAATTTATAAATAAAAGCTATTTAAATCTAGAATGTGTTACCTTACAAAATAATCCCCTCTCTTGAGTCTCTATTAAGCAAGCACTTTTCAGGAATACGGGGCTAGGTAAGATCCACTCACTAAATAGGGAGCTAGAGCAAATGATTTATGAGATATTTCTAGCCCTCAAACGGTTCTGTGTACCTTTAACCTCACTACCTATGTTTAATGCTTGTATATAATGCATTAATGCAGTATATACTTCATTTCACTCCATTCCTTCAAATTTCTAGCTCTTCTTCAACCTTCCCTACATTACTGAACAAACAAGTTATTTAACTTGAGTAACAAACTATTTTCCTTTATTTATATGCTCATCTAACATTTACCAGCTCTCTTCCAACAAATCCAAAAAATGAGTTATTTTCTTTAATTCTGGTTTTCAGATTCATATTTCTCTTACTGTCCTTCTTATTTGATAACAATGCATTTGTGATATATTTTCTGTTTTATACTTACTATAGCTTAATCTATTCCATTCCAAACAGAAACTATTTGAAGATCCCTGAACAGTGCAAACTCTCCCAGTTTCTTTAATCTGCCTTCATAATGATTTCCTCCCTTCCTTGTTTTCTTTTCAAATCCAGACCACCTTATTTCTACTAATATCTCGTCTAATTTATTTGCTATTTCTGCTGTCAATTTTCTCACTGCATTACTAGACGTCAGTGTTTCTGTCAAAATTGCCAATGACTGAAATCCTCTGTTCCTCATACTTCTTTATAAAATTAATACAACCAAAAATGAGATCTTAACTCTCAACTTATTCATTTAAAATTTTATTAGCTTTTTACTCTTGTAATATAATTTGAACATCAGGAGATGAATATAAAGTTTACTAAGTTCACTACCAATTATAACCAAATTATAAACATACAGCCAATTTCAAACTTCAAGATTACTAATGTGCTATTGTAAAATAGAACCTTTTTTTTTCACACATTACATCCTAGAGCTACAATGGATAGAATGGTATAAAGTCCCTTAGTTGTTCAACTTTATGGATTCATATTTAATTGCCAAGCTGGAAATAGCCTTAAAGGTAATCCAGTTCATCTATCATCAAATGATAAAATCATCTCTACAATAACCTTGCCAGGTGAATGCCCAGTCTCTGAACAAAGAGGTCCAAAGAAAGAATATGTCATAAACCTCCTCACAGGAATGTTTGTTTTATGACAGGTATGACATTCCTCATCTTTTAACCTACAATTCCTTGTTTTATCTTAAGACTATAATCAAAACATTCAATCTACACTGATAGCCCCTCTAGTGTTTGTATACAAAAATGTCATTCCTGAATGCCATTTAACTCATCTAAACTAAACCTTCCCTGGTTTCTTTCTTTTTTTTTTTTTTTTTTTACTTTATAAATGAAGAAGTACAACTATCTTTACTTGTAGTCAATATGATTGCTCATGAAGAAAATTCTAGGGAATCTACCAAACAACAACAAAAAAGTACTAGAATGAAAACAAATTTAGAAATGAGGCCATATGATACAAGTTCAATATCCTTTCCTGGTTTTCTTAAACACTTCTCATGACATTGTGATTAATCTTTTCTCTGTATTTTAAGCATTCTCTAATTCTCTATGTCCCTTTCAAAATATGTTACCCAGAGTAAATTAAACATATGTTCAATTACATCCTTGGATAATCCCAAGATATTTACAGCTTCCACTATGTTCTATGAAAAAGGAGTGCTCTATTGTAAATGTAAATATATGTATAACCTAATCAGCAGTAATGCATCCGATTCACACATTAAGCAGATATTTTTACTATAACACTCATCTAATCGAAACACCAGTCCTATTTCAGGGCAGTTGTCCTACTTAGAAATTGCAATTTTTATCTTTTTCCTGTTCTTTTTATATATCTTGACAAGCCTTGTTTAATAACCATGTATTTTTGAGCTAACTAGACCCTTTATGGTTAGAATTCTGCTATTTTCCATTCAGGTTTCACTATATTTTAAGTTACTATAAATTTGAAGAAAGGGAAGTACTCATCTTTCTAATCAATAAGAAAATTGATGTATAGACCAAACACAACATCAAAATACAGGTTCACAATGTTTTTAAAAGTCTAGTATATATGTGGTTGTATGTAAGAATGGGTGAATAGATACTTATATATAGAGAGAGGGATGGGTGGCAATTTCATACAGAGAGATATATTAAATTTAATACAGTTAAAATTTTAAATTAACAGAATTCATCATGATATGACACCTTTTTCTTGCTTATAATATTGGCAAATAAAAAGAAAAATGCCTCCCCAAATCGGCAAGGATGTAGTTAAATTGGTTCTTTAATTCAGTATAGACATGTAAATTGGTACAAATTTTCCTAATGGAAATTTATTAATCCATTAAAAGCATAAAATATATACACTCTTTGGTTCAACAATTATGCTTCAGGAATTTACCCTCAAGAGATAAAAGATTAGTTAAATAAACTGTGTATATCCATAAATGGAATAATTGGCCATTAAAATAATGGAAAGTAGTGTTTCCTGAGATGGAAGGTGTTCATATTATAAAACTATGTGTAAAATACAGGCCATAATACAGTTGAAAAATACATAATCATTTATTTATGTGACTATTTAAACAGGAAAAACATACCTAGATTGACATCACCAAAATGACATTGGTTATAATCCCCTGGATTATACCGCTGTGGCCTCTCCCACTGCGGAGCACAGGCTCCCGACGCGCAGGCTCAGCGGCCATGGCTCACAGGCCCAGCTGCTCCGCAGCATGTGGGATCCTCCCGGACCGGGGCACGAACCCATGTCCCCTGCATCAGCAGGCGGACTCCCAACCACTGCGCAACCAGGAAAGCCCTGATACTTTTTAATATAAGGAAGTGTTCACTTGGTTATTCCTCCTACATAGCAGTATATTTAGAATATAAGAAATAAGAGGTATGATATAGGAAAAGAATGGGAAAGAAGGCAAACTGTTAGGCACCCCAATGCCCCAATGCAATCTTATGTTTCCACTTCAATAATTTTAATATGTGTTATTAATGAAATTATGTTATGACAGAATAAGCAATTGCAATGTCATTAAACAGATTTATCAACTGTAATTGAACCAGATAAACTATTTTTTTAACCAGCCCATTCATCTAATTAAATCCTATTTAGTATTTTTTACAGATTAAGAACTTCTTAATTATGACTTTTTAAATATGTATCAATATTTGTTACTCATCTTGCAGTACTTTTCTAGGTACTACTAAATTCCATATTCTTCTTGTTTGCTAATTGTTAACATCACTTTCTAATTCCATATTTTGTGTTTGTTGCAATAAAATTAAAATCTAATTTTTATGTAGACTGAGCCCTTTTCATTTTTTATATGTTTTATTTATTATTCCTCTTTAAATATACTTTATTATTTAAAGTATACCCTGGTAAACAAACTGGCAGACATAGTATATGTAAGAAACTAAAATTAAAACTATCCTATTACCTACCTCCTAAGATTACAACCAATGAAGCATTAACATATTTTTCAAGACTTATCTGTGTGGTATAATTTGAAAAATTTCAATATTAAAAATTTCCTATACTATATATTTATGCTCCTACCTAAGGAATATTTTGCATATTATTAAATGTTTCTTCAAGATTATTTTCATAACTCTCAGTACACTGTGTACGTAGATTAACTCTTCCACTACTGTCAAATACTTTATTACCGATAAAAATGAACATCCCCAAAGATGATGCTGACTCATTTTAATAGCTCTATTGCAGGAGTTAGGTTTCATTAACTATGTAAATAAATTATTCTACAATAGAAAATTACATTTGCATAGGAGAGGAAAAATAATTTTCCCTCTACCCTTATGAGTTATTGGTCGAGTCCTCTGTAATAGAGGACACATTAACAAGAGAAAAGCAAACAGGTTTATTAGCATGCGTACCTCATGTGTTCATGGGAGATACCCAGGAACACTGAGTAACTCAAAGAGGTGGCTTAGAACTCTGACTTATATAATAGCATCTTCAACCAAAAAACAATCCATTTGTGGACAAAGGAAAGCAGTTTTAGGCTTTCAAAGATGGCAAACTCGTAGGGTAATGAAGTAAAGATAGATAAAGGCTAGTCTGAAAAGTCTGTTATACAGATTCCTCTGGTACCATCTCCAGGTCAATAGAACATAAAGTTCTCAGCTGATTAACTTTTGTCTTTCCTAGTAGAGAGGGGAAGAGTGACACCTTTGAAAATTTATCTCCTGCTTTTAGGCAAACAGGCATAGTGCAGGGGTCCTTTCTTGTATCTGCTTCTTCTCAAATGACTACAGTTCAAAATAATACTTATGCAAAAGGTGCATATTTGTGAAGGGCATATTCTGCTATCCTTCAATAACACAATTATAGAATAAACCCCAACTGTGATGCTATATTATAAATTCTTTGAAACTAAACCTCGTAGAATTGCTTCATTTTAAGCAATGAGAAGATGGCAAAAATAAAATTCATAAAAAACATTAAGAAACTTTTTTCAAACCACCTTTCATAAAAGGTTATAGAGATGAATGAGATAATTATTGCTAGATATCCAAAAAGTGTAAAACTGCCTTCAAAACCAGAACAAGCTAAGTCTTCAAATGTATATTATAGATGGACCTAAAGAAAAATATATTTGCAAATAACTTAATTGGTTCTGCATTCTTGCAACTCAATTTTTTTACAAAAAGGTTTATGTCCTGTTCTTAACTTTTGCATCGTTCTTGGAGTTGCTTCCTTTGCTATTCCCAGCCTACAGCCATCATTCTAATTTCTTCCCAACTGTTTCCTCATTTCCTTTCTTTCCTTCTACCTAAACCTCATATAGCAATCTAACACCCCAGCTCTTTTTCCCTCTTTGGGTACTTATTCTATTTGCCTCTCTTTCCTCTTTTCACTTTGCCAACATGCCCGTACTATTTTACCTGTTTTTAGTTTCACATTTGCATTGGCAAATAGCAAGAGATGAACTAGATAAGTAAGAAGCAGATTTCAGGCCAGGCAAAGGGTCAGAAAACACATGAGCATCAAATGAGCATATGAAAAATTCATAACGGGAAATATGCTTTCTTAGCTTTTGTAGGACCAAAAAAAAAAAAAAAAGTTCTAATAGTCTCCCTTGAGCAGAAATGTGGAAGTGGTAGGAAAACTAAACCTTACAAACTGAACCAAAAATAAGGACTGAAAGCTATTTCAATTATATTTAGGGAAGGAATCACTGGGCTCAATGAAGAAAGAACTAACCCTTCCTGGATAGAAAAATGAGTTAAGCTGAGATGAAAGCTCTTACTGATCGTGTTATCCCCTCCTTACCCACACCGTGGGGAACTCCTATACCTCCTTCCAAAAGTAGTTGAAATAGAATCTCTCTGGCAAAAGGTCTCTTTACAACCATTCAGCTATGAAGTGTCAATTACCCTCTCTTCTGTACCCCACTCCTCAAGACATGGCACTTACTCTTTGTGAGCATATTCGGTGACAGATCAGTGAATACATTATTTTCCATCCACCATTCAATGGCTTATTATCTGCTTTTATTTTGGGGGGCAGAGGGAATCCATTCATGGAAATTGGAACACCCGTTAACTTAGCATTATAATAAAGGTTGGGCTAAGTGTTTCTTATCCAAAAGCATTCCTGCATTTAATGTTGTTATTATTTTGCAGTCGGTCATATACGTTTATCAATTATACTGAAATCTAGACTTGATGATGCTCTTAACGTCAAAGCATTTCCACTAATTCTAATGGCTTTTTATTTTTATACCCTCTGTTCACTATAACATCTTTTCACTTTTTACTGAGATATATGATGAATTTTGTGTTAGGTTAATACTAACTATTTTGAAGTGTACAATTCATTGGTTTTTAAAATACTCACAAGCTCGCACAACTATCATCACTATCTAATTCCAGAACATTTTTACCACTTCCAAAAGAAATCCCACTCAGTGGTCACTCTCCATTCCCCTCTACCCACAGCCCCTGGCAAATACTAATCTCCTTTCTGTTTTTATAGATTTGCCTATTCTCCATATTGCATATAAATGACATATACAAGATATGGCCTTTTGTGTCTGACTTCTTTCACGTCACGTTATTTTCAAGGTTCATCTATGTTATAGCATGTATGATTATTTTGTTCCTGTTAATGGATGACTAATATTCCATTTATGGCTATGTCACATTTTGTTTACCCATTTAGTAGGTGATGTACATCCGGATTGTTTATGCTCTTGGGGTATTATAAATAATGCTGCTATGAATATTTGTGCACAGGTTTTTCTTTAAAAATAGATTCTCAATTTTCTTGGATATAAGGCCTTCTTGAAAAGAACTCAAGATACTTAAAACCAGCATTTTAATAGTCAATGTGATAGTCTTGCTTTGTTCTGTTATGTTAAATATACATATTTGGTATGCCATTTTTGTCCAAATGATTCATCAAAACAGAAGGAGGGGAAAAAAGCATCAGACAGGCCATAGACTCATGAACAACATACACTACAGAATATAACTAAGGACAGCACATTACAGCACGGACTGGCTGACAGTGATCACAAAATTGTGTGCTTGTTCTCTTTGTCAAAGAACACGGAAAAATACATACTGTGTAACAAGTCGTTTGATATATCCTTATTTTAAAGGACATACCTTGGAGACGAATGGAATTACAACCAATTGGCAATAAACAAAAGTAATTAAACGTCTGTCACCACTGATACACTTTCAGTAATTTTCTAAATGTTTACTGCATGTAACCAGCCTCATAAAATTCAGGCCAAGCACCTGACAACCATGTGAAACAAGCATTCACAAAAAAATTGTAAAATAAAAGTTTATATTCATGATCTTTCAGACAATAATGTTTATTATCCTCAACATATTGAGGATAATATGTATAGGAAAATAAGAAAACTTCAAAGGGTTACTGTAAAAATGGAGCAGGCGTATAGGTAAAAATACAGGCAAAAAATGAATGGCTGCTGGGGAAAATGTGGGAGGTTAAAAGCTGATGGCTTATTAAAATTTAAAACACATGAAAATCTTCGTGTCAGAGTCAGTAGAGTTGCCAGCCAAAAATAAGTGAGTCAAGAATACCCAATCTCCACAGAACAAGACGACACCGAACAGCAAAGTAACGCGCTTGACAAATGAAGCAACTGACACTAAACCACTAAAATAAAAGCACAAAAAGGGAAGAGGAAAATGCAAAATAGCTAATGAAACAGAAAGCTGTTAGCCAAACCTTTTTCCTAGTAAATATGTGAGATCCTATCAGGTGGCACATGATGACACTGCCAGGTGTCACAGAGAACTTCAGGGGCCACAAAAATTGCTGTATTCCTTTAGGGAGAGCTAGAAAGTGGCCAGAAGAGATAGAAGACAGCAGTGTACAGTAGACAGAAGAGATTACAAAACACTTTCAGTGCATTCTAGAGCTTAGCTCCTGAAGAATCTTTAGTCTTGAAATGCGCCACGGAGAGTAACAAGCACAGTAGCTGAGGTAAGTATATAGTGGACAATCACAGTGCTGGGCATTTTATTTATCCTCCCGACTAGAGTATATGGTATGTACTGTCCTCACTCTTACTTAATTGATGAATATACTGAGGCTCAAAGAAGTTAAATAATTTGGTTAAGATCATAGTACTGACTGACTTCAGATCCTGAACTCAACACTACTATCCATGCTAATGGACTAGAAGGTACCAAAATATGATAGAGGTACACCCACTTATCACAAAACCCAGTAACTGTTAGAAATGTGTTTTTTAACATCTTAATTAGAGTATAATTGCTTTACAATGGTGTGTTAGTTTCTGCTTTATAACAAAGTGAATCAGCTATACATAAACATATATCCCCATATCTCCTCCCTTTTGCGTCTCCCTCCCAACCTCCCTATCCCAGCCCCCTAGGTGGTCACAAAACACCGAGCTGATCTCCGTGTGCTTTTTGGCTGCTTCCCACTAGCTATCTAATTTACATTTGGTAGTATATATAAACCATGTCACTCTCTCACTTCATCCCAGCTTACCCTTCCCCCTCCCTGTGTTCTCAAGTCCATTCTCTATATCTGCACCTTTATTGCTGTCCTGCCTTTAGGTTCTTCAGAGCCTTTTTTTTTTTTTTTTTACATTCTATATATATGTGTTAGCATATGGTATTTGTTTTTCTCTTTCTGACTTACTTCACTCTGTATGACACACTCTAGGTCCATCCACATCACTACAAATAACTCAATTTCGTTTCTTTTTATGGCTGAGTAATATTCCATTGTATACATGTGCCACATCTTCTTTATCCATTCATCTGTTGATGGACACGTGGGCTGATTCCATGTCCTGGCTATTGTAAATAGAGCCGCAATGAACATTGTGGTACATGACTCTTTTTGAATTATGGTTTTTCCAGGGTATATGCCCAGCAGTGGGATTGCTGGGTCATATGGTAGCTCTATTTTTAGTTTTTGAAGGGATGTCCATACTGTTCTCCATAGTGGCTGTATCAATTTACATTCCCACCAACAGTGCAAGAGGGTTCTCTTTTCTCCAAACCCTCTGCAGCATTTATTGTTTGTAGATTTTTTGATGATGGCCATTCCAACTGGTGTGAGGTGATACCTCATTGTAGTTTTGATTTGCATTTCTCTAATGATTAGTGATGTTCAGTATTCTTTCATGTGTTTGTTGGCAATCTGTATATCTTCTTTGGATAAATGTCTACTTAGGTCTTCTGCCCACTTTGGGATTGGGTTGTTTGTTTTTTTGAAATTGAGCTACATGAGCTGCTTGTAAATTTTGGAGGTTAATCCTTTGTCAGTTGCTTCATTTGCAAATATTTTCTCCCATTCTGAGGGTTATCTGTGGGTCTCTTTTATGGTTTCCTTTGCTGTGCAAAAGCTTTGAAGTTTCATTAGGTCCCATTTGTTTATTTTTGTTTTCATTTCCATTTCTCTAGGAGGTGGGTCAAAAAGGATATTGCTGTGATTTATGTCATAGAGTGTTCTGCCTATGTTTTCCTCTAAGAGTTTTATAGATGTCTGGCCTTACATTTAGGTCTTTAATCCATGCTGAGTTTATTTTTGTGTATGGTGTTAGGGAGTGTTCAAACTTCATTCTTTTACATATAGCTGTCCAGTTTTCCCAGCACCACTTATTGAAGAGGCTGTCTTTTCTCCATTGTATATTCTTGCCTCCTTTATCAAAAATAAGGTGACCATATGTGCGTGGGTTTGTCTCTGGGCTTTCTATCCTGTTCCATTGATCTATATTACTGTTTTTGTGCCAGTACCATATTGCCTTGATTACTGTAGCTTTGTAGTACAGTCTGAAGCATGGGAGCTTGATTCCTCCAGCTCTGTTTTTCTTTCTCAAGACTGCTTTGGCTGTTTGGGGTCTTTTGTGTTTCCATACAAATTGTGAATTTAGATCTAGTTCTATGAAAAATGCCATTGGTAGTTTGATAGGGATTGCATTGAATCTGTAGGTTGCTTTGGGTAGTAGAGTCATTTTCACAATGCTGATTCTTCCAATCCAAGAACATGGTATATCTCTCCAATTGTCTGTATCATCTTTAATTTCTTTCATCAGTGTCTTATAGTGTTCTGCATACAGGTCTTTTGTTTCCTTAGGTAGGTTTATTCCTGGGTCTTTTATTCTTTTTGTTGCAATGGTAAATGGGAGTGTTTCCTTAATTTCTCTTTCACATTTTTCATCATTAGTGTATAGGAATGCAAGAGATTTCTGTGCATTAGTTATGTATCCTGCTACTCTACCAAAGTCACTGATTAGCTCTAATAGTTTTCTGGTAGCATCTTTAGGATTCTCTACGTATAATATCATGTCATCTGCAAACAGTGACAGTTTTACTTTTTCTTTTCCAATTTGGACTCCTTTTATTTCTTTTTCTTCTCTGATTGCTGCTGGCTAAAATTTCCAAAACTACGTTGAATAATAGTGGTGAGAGTGGGCATCCTTGTCTTGTTCCTGATCTTAGTGGAAATGGTTTCAGTTTTTCACCACTGAGAACAATGCTGGCTGTGGGTTTGTCATATATGGCCTTTATTATGTTGAAGTAAGTTCCTTCTATGCCTACCTTCTGTAGGGTTTTTGTCATAAATGGTTGTTGAATTTTGCAGAAAGTTTTTCTGCAGCTATTGAGATGATATGGTTTTTCTCCTTCAATTTGTTAATATGGTGTATCACATTGATTGATTTGCATATATTGAAGAATCCTTGTATTCCTGGGATAAACCCCAGTTGATCATGGTGTATGAGCCTTTTAATGTGCTGCTGGATTCTGTTTGCTAGTATTTTGTTGAGGATTTTTACATCTATGTTCATCAGTGATATTGGCCTGTAGTTTTCTTTCTTTGTGACATCTTTTTCTGGTTTTGGTATCAGGGTGATGGTCACCTCGTAGAATGAGTTTGGGAGTGTTCCTCCCTCTGCTATATTTTGGAAGAGTTTGAGAAGGATAGATGTTAGCTCTTCTCTAAATGTTTGATAGAAGTCACCTGTGAAGCCATCTGGTCCTGGACTCTTGTTTGTTGGAAGATTTTTAATCACAGTCTCAATTTCAGTGCTGGTGATTGGTGTGTTTATATTTTCTATTTCTTCCTGGTTCAGTCTCAGAAGGTTGTGCTTTTCTAAAAACTTGTCCATTTCTTCCAGGTTGTCCATTTTATTGGCATAGAGTTGCTTGTAGAAATGCCTCATGATCCTTTGTATTTCTGCAGTGTCAGTTGTTACTTCTCCTTTTTCGTTTCTAATTCTATTGATTTGAGTCTTCTCCCATTTTTCTTGATGAGTTTGGCTACTGGCTTATCAATTTTGTTTATCTTCTCAAAGAACCAGCTTTTAAACAGCGTTATGCCATCTCTTATGTGACCAGGAATGACTTCTCTAACTTTGCTTGTTAGGTCACAGCTAACTTTTAGTGTTCAGTGTCTCTGTTTCATCCCATCAGCATGTCATGAACTGTCAAGGGTGTGGAAAATGCCATTCAAATCTCAGCTTTTCACTAACAGAGCAAGTAGGTGCCACCTCTGAAGGCTGCTTCTGTCACTCCAAGACTCTGCTGGAGGTTGATGCCAGTGTGATGTGCCTTCCCCAGGTGATTGGAACAAACACCCTGTGTGTCATTCTCATAATGTTTCCAACTTCTGTGAAGAACTTAAATTAAGTGGGGTTGAGGCTTTTAGACCAACTTTGCAGGATCTGGGGCTCTTAAGTACCAAACTTCATACAGAAGTTCTTATAAACTGACAAAGAAAGTAGGCAACAGAAGCTAGGTTTTTCCATGAAAAACAGTAAAGTTTAGTGTCTCCTTTTTTATTTTTGGTATTTCACCATGTGCTCTAGGGTTGTGACCTTATATTCCTAGGAGGTCAATAGCTGAAGACCCTATAGGATACTGGCTAAAATCATGGTTTCTGGAATCAGACTGCCTGCATTTCAATTCCAAATGTCACTAGCTGAGGGACCCACAGCAATGAGTGTTACTCTCCAACTGTATCCTCAATAGTAAATTAAGGTTTTGCAGCCTGAGTTTAAAGGGTAAAGTCAAGAAAGGAGGGAAAAGAGGGAGATGTGCCTTCTTTCTTTCACTTTCTTTCTCTTGCTTTTATAATTACCTTTCAGAGAATAATAAACAATCCTTGAAATATCCCTTAGTCAAGAGCACTAGATTCATAACTATGCTTATAAATGCCTATTGATTAGTCCAGTATTATACCTGGTAATCAAGAAAACATGATAAAAGGAAGAGAACACTTGCAGGTCATAAAAAATATATGTATTACGACTGCATCTAGGGATATTTTAATGAAAGTGCTGCTTATTTTATTTTTTACAAGGCATACCCTGGTTTATAAAGGCAGGCACTGTTTGCAAAAATGTCCTTTTAATCTGATTTGACAAAATAAGCAACAAATTCAGGAGCATCGCAACCCATTATGTTCTTCTGGCCCCTTTTAATACAGTGCAGTTCCTTCTCCAGACATTAACTTGTTGAAGAGATCAGGCCTGCTATCCCACAGAATGCCTCTCGTTTGTTATTTGTCTTGTTGCATCTGTATGATGATGTCTAGTTTGTTTATTCCCTGTATCTCCTGATGATCGGATATTAACAAAACTTTGAATACATCATGGATACTGTCTGTTATAGCCTGCATTATATCAAGAGGCATATATCTGACTTACTACTGTATTACAATGAAAACAACCTAATTCCTTCATTGTATATCTTTTCCCTTTGGAAAGTTATATGTTTAGTTCTACCTTGGTATTATAAAATTATCTGGCTCCCCATAAAGCAATTTATTAAAAATTGCTGACCCTTACCCAAATCAATAATTTCTTTTGGATGTTTTTATTCGTTTCCGTTAGTTGCTTTGTTTCTTTGTATTTGTTTACATTTGAACAGGGAGAAATCTACTTGGGCCAGGCTTTTTGCCAACATAGAAGGTAGACACAAGGTTGGCAATTTCAATTGTCAGGTCTAAACTTGAATTTTAACTTGATGGGCATGATCTATCAGCTCGATCTGCAAAGCTTGCAGGGATTCATTTCCTTTTGACACTAACCTAAGGATAAACCAATAGCAGAGGTGACCATCTATCCAGTGTTTACCAATATACACCAAATACCAGACTTAGTTCTTACTTATTAATCCTCACAATAATATTATGAAGTGTTTTATCCCTATTTTACAAATGGGAAAACTAAGGCACAAAGAAGTTTGGCAACTTTTCCAGTGTTCAACAGCACACAGTTATTTTGGAATTCAAAATCATCCTATTTAACATCGTTTCGTTTAACTACTATAAGTGTATTTTAAATGTCTTCTTTGAAGGGGACATGTATACAGTATGTACAGTATTTCTCTTTCCATAGCTATGTATGCCTGCCTTTCTCAAACACTGCCATTTATCTCAAACATGTTGCTTTCTGAGATTTGTACTTTCTGCATTGATGCAGAAATACATGAGCTGACCATGATGGGGAGTGAGGACAGTGGTATTCTACCTCTGATTATAGGTGGTACCCCGTTCAGGAAGGGTTACATACTTTGCTAGTAAATTTTTTCAGTGCATAACTAGATTGGTATATTATTGTTCAGTTTACTTTCCTACTTTCTCCACGTCCAGCTGGTATATTGGTGTTCTCTAGGATGTGTAGACTACAAATGTACTTCCTAAGCCAGTTCCAAGACTGAGCTATTATTGAAATTTCCTCTACTGATTTTTACTATTTAATGATATGGAGAAAGTAAGGCAGGCTAGTTTGATTTCTAGTTCTTTACAGATTATCTTTGTTTATCTTTGGAGGAGTTTCTACTTGAGTTATAGGCTCTTCTCATTCTTATTTATAATCTTGCTGCCAATTTGTCTATTTCTGTGTACCTTCTTAAACAGTTAATGAACATTTGAGAGACAGCCCATCAGAAAACCAAACTGTGCTGCCATATTCACCTAGAAAAGTCCTGTACAAACTTTCAAAGTTGTCACCTTCTGAAGTGATTGGTCTTCAAATCTGAACTCTCTTCTTGGTTTACAATTTTCTTTTAAAAAATTTGTCATTATCCTGTGCACTCCAGTATTGTGCTGGTTCCACTGAATTAGTCAGTCATGCAAGGAAGGAGAAATTGACAGATAAATTCAATAAATAGCATTGTGCTGAACTTGCTGAGTCTCCAAACAAGAAGGAAGTAAGCACAAATGAGCCATGTAGGTGCATCCCACCTACAATGAAGGGGAATCAACATCCCCCAGGCAAGAAAAGGACAAACCAGGAGGAGGAACAAAGCAAGCAGTATACAATACTAGCTTCAGGGAGAATTCTGCCAACAATAGGGACTGGAGGGGAAGATGAATAATTATGCATCTTTGTGCTCTACAGAGGAAAATTCAGAGTTTCTGAAAGGTATAGGATAATACCCAGCTGTGAATAGTGCCAAGAGGGGGAGACCAGAAAAAGGGGGAAAAAAGCATAAAAATATTTCACGGCAGACAGAGCCTGCTGAAAATTACCTTCCTTTCTGTATTTTTCTATAAACTGTTTAGTGGGAATGTTTGTTCAGCTTCAAGGAATGTCTTTAAACTAAGCAACAACTTACACATGTACAATAACTTTAAAATTCACTCTAATATTTGAAAAACCAACCCAACAGGCATTTTGCTCATTATTAACCTTGCTGATAGTCTGCCAAGATGTTTACACCACCTTTCTCCAACAAGAAAAGAGAAACAATTAAGCAATGTACTATATCATATTCTCACATGACTTGGGATACAATGATTTTATGAACCCTCACAGCCCTTAAAATTCCCCTGGTGAAATAATGGATTCTAAAACATATAGCTCCTTCCTTCTCTCTTGCTTTTTTGGGTCTGTTTTTACCAAACCTACCAATTTTTTTTCTTTCACTTTTGTTGTCATTTATTTATATAATAATCTTTTTATACATATATAAAAAGGTAAAGATTTACACCTTGGGCTATCCTGAGGCACATGGATTCTTTAAAAGCAATTGTATTGATCTATTTATGGACTAGAAATGATTCTAATAAAAGAGCAAATAACTTTAGAAACTGACCAACATGTAGTTCAAACAAAAGCTATTTATTGGGACTTCCCTGGTGGCGCAGCACTTAAGAATACGCCTGCCAATGCAGGGGACATGGGTTCGATTCCTGATCCGGGAAGATCCCACATGACACACAGCAACTAAGCCCGTGTACTGAGCCTAAGCTCTGGAGACCACGAGCCACACTACTGAGCCCGTGTGCCACAACTGCTGAAGCCCGTGCACCTAGAGCCCGTGCTCCACAGAAGAGAAGCCACCTCAATGCGAAGCCCACGCACCACAACGAAGAATAGCCCCTGCTCGCCGAGCGTAGCAATGAACACCCAACTCAGCCAAAAATAAATAAATACATAAATGAATAGATAGATAAAAAGCTATTTATTGAGAACTTTTATTTGTAATGCATTATGTTATGGGGATCACAAAAAAATAAAACAGTACTACTCTATGAATATTTATCATTTAATTGACCCATTATTTAATAATTGTTAAAATATAAATCAGGCAAAGAGAAACTAAGGAAATAATCCATTTTACCATCACATCAAAAAGAATAAAATACCTAGGAATAAACCTACCTAAGGAGACAAAAGACCTGTATTCTGAAAACTATAAGACACTAATGAAAGAAATTGAAGATGACAGAAACAAATGGAAAGATATACCATGTTGCTGGATTGGAAAAATCAATATTGTCAAATTGACTAAGGCATTTTTCCTCCCTCCTTTCCTCAGGATATGTTTTCAACTTTCTTTCTCCAAGATCCATACACTTGGCCTTCTAATGTGCCGAGGGTATCATTCGAGACAGATTTAACAGAAGAAAACTGAAGTGATTCAGTGTTGGCAACATTTATTGATGAAGGAGGGAGGTAAGTAGCTATAACATCTCCACCAAAAAAAGTTTTTAATTAGAAAAAATAACGGTATTTCTCTAGGTTTTATGAGAAGTAAAGAAACAAGGATCTTGAAACAAGTACAGATTTGAAGAACAAGTAATTTCCAGGATGATTCCTTGGTTTGTGGATGGAGATCTGAGTATGGCATGGGCCTCTATAGATTGGAGAAGGAATGGAAAATCGTACCTACCTTCCTAAGACCCAAAATGCAATGTTTTCTTTTACACAAATCTCCAGTGTATGCTTACTGCTATGTTTATGTAGAACAGGAAAATAATGCTAAACCCCCATTAGATGCAGTAAAGGAGAAAGAAGATTTTATTTCTTGGATACCTAGTCTGAAGAGAGACACTATTATCCTATTTTACACGGGGAAAACTGACCTGAATAATAAATGACAGAGCTACAATTTAAAATCAGTTTTGTTAGGCTGTAAGCACAGGATTTGGGTGTGCTGTGTGTTTTTTTTTTTTTTACTTTTTATTTTATATTGGAGTATAGCTGATTCACAATGTTGTGATATAAAAAAATGTGATAGTTTCAGGTGTACAGCAAAGTGATTCAGTTCTACATATACATGTATCTATTCTTTTTCATTCTTTTCCCATTTAGGTTGTTACATAATACTGAACAGAGTTCTGGTTTTGATTCAATACATATTAGTATTAAGAGGAAAAGAGTAAAGTGGGGAGCTGACCTTCACACTGGTGTGTCCAAGATTTCCTTTATCTGGCAGGCTCAGTCAATTAATTTTCTAGGACAAACAAACTTGAGGATTCAAGCAATTGACTTCCAACCAAGGAAACCCTGTTTCCATTTATATACCATCATCCTAAACTCCACTCACTCATCAGTCATGGTAGTCACTACAAATGAGATCAAGAGGTGAAGTTAAATGTCTCCACGTAAGACATCAACAATGCAAGAAAACCAACTCAAAGGACACATCCAAGCAATATGTCTTACTGTTGTTTATAATGTAAAGAAAGCTGAAATGGGCCTTTTATCACCTCCCTGGGTAAATATAAAAATATAAATCTAAAAATTATATATGTGTGTGTATATATATATATACACACACACACATATGTGTACACACACACACACATATATATATATACATACACACACAGACACGGAGAACAGAGGAAGAGAAAGAAACAGAAAGAGAGAACAGGACTGAAGGAGATATTAAATGTCTTCATAAGGCTGCACAAAATCAATTATAAAGTGAAAATGAAGAATACAACAAATAAATACTTTTTAAATGATCACTGAAAAATTCTGTAGACAATCTAACAGTATCATGGTTTACTGCTATTACTGTAATTTTTTTCAAAAAGATCTTTAATGAAATTTCAACTTTAGGATGGCATCCCCTAATCTGTTCAGTGTATGATTTCCAGCACTGGATAGGGTAGAAAAATTGGACCACTAAGGAAATTTTGAGGTTACGTTTATTTTTATTTTTCCTCCCAGTTTACTTAATCTATGAGAAGGCTTTACATCCTATATGATATTTTTTCTAAAAAATAACTTTCATTCCTGCCTGAGGGTGCAGAGAGCTGTCTGGTGTTAGGCACACACAGCTTCTCTAAAAAGGCCTAACAGGGTGCTCTGATAGGGCTCCATCTGTCCCCTGACACACACTTCAGCTCCTGCCTCAATTGCAACCCCATTGGTTTCCTGTGATTGGACCACACAATATTACAAAAGTGATGACTGCGAGTCCAATCATCCCCTCACCCTCACAGGAAGGAGGCCAGACTCACCAGGGTGGGAGTGTGATTAAAAGAACTAAAAGCTGTCTAAGTGTTTCTGATATTCTTAAAATACTCCCTCCAATAAATGAATGATCACACTTATATTGTGAATAATTTGAATCCAACTGTCTAGACGAGGGGCTCAAGTACACCTATGAGAAGATACTCAACCTCATTAATATTTAAATAAGAGTAGATTAAAACAATAATGAGATTTTTAAAAACTAGCTTAGAAGTATTTGCATATACTTTTATTGGTAATATAAATTGGTATGCACAAGAACGTTTTCCAGGGTGTAGGTTTTAGTGCATTAATTGTGAAAGATAAACAAAATACACACACACACATATATATATGTAAGAGATTTTCATACATCTATTCAGTGGACTGGACCATTAGAATAATGAAAGTCAGTATATTTTGACAATGGAAATGTGCATGACGCATTGTTGAGTGGAAAAAAGTACATAATTCAAACTTCAGTTATGTAAAATGAAAGAAGTAGTGAATATGGAAATTCATAAATAATATCTGGAGGGTATTAACAATATTAGTGATGATCATGTTGAGGAGGTGAGATTGCAGATGATTTTATATTTTTCCTGTTTTGCTTGACATATCTACAAAGAGCTTCATTACTTTTATAATCAGAAAAAAAGAAACCTGTTAAGTAGTTTTCATTCTGGAAAATGTTAAGGCCAAATCAAGAAAGTACTCATTAAAATTTATCACAGGATTATAACATTTTAATATTTTTCTTGATAATAAAATTCTTTGATGATTAAAAATTTAGGATCATACTTAAATACCATTTTTCAACCTGTTAACCTGTTTTTTTCTACTTAACATCTTGTGAACATGTTCCATATTTTCAAATATTCTTCAAATTATGGTTTTTAATGACTTTAGTATTCATTGTATAATACATTAGTTTTTAACTATTATTTAGTTTTCTGATATGGAAAGTAATTACATGATATGATTCTGAATTACAGAGTTATTTATTGAAGAACAAGTTCAGATGGTGGTAGAAGGTAAGGTGCTCAAGTTAAGGATAGTTGGCTCTTAGAGATTATTATATTAAGTGAAATAAGCCTGACAGAGAAAGACAAATATCATATGATATCGCTTATATATGGAATCTAAAAAAAAATGATACAAATGAACTTATATACAAAACAGAAGTAGACCCACAGACATAGAAAACAAATTGATGGTTACCAAAGGGGAAAGCTGGTGGAGAGATAAATTAAGAGTTTGGATACGCACACTACTATATATAAAACAGACAACCAACAAGGACCTACTGTATAGCACAGGGAACTATACTCAGTACTTTGTAATAATCTATAAGGGAAAATAATCTGAAATATATATAACTGAATTACTTTGCTACACACCTGAAACTAACACAACATTGTAAATCAACTATACTTCAATAAAAAAATACTTAGGCTCCAAAAAACCATTTGCTGGGGATGGGACCCTACCAGATGATTCTGCTGTAGATCATCTCATGTCCTGGCTCAGAGGCACTGATATAATCAGTATAGTCTAGGAAGAAAATGTCTAAATTGACTATCTACTTGCGATTATACTATTCTCTTCCTTAACAAGATTATCTAACAAATGATTTTTCTATTAAAATAATAACGGTGAATAATTACATACCACATTACTAATATTAACTCATTTCATCTTCAAAATAATCCTTTGATATAGGTGCTATTATTATCCCTATTTAACAAGAAACAGGCCAAAAGAGTTTATATAAGGGGGTAAAGATAACACAGCAAGTAACTGCAGAGATAGAAACTGAACCCAGCACTATGGCTAGAGAGTCCATGTAATTACTTTCTTCAAAATTATAAGCAAATTCACAAAATATGAGGCTCATTCAAGAACATATACTTAGTTATCAGGGGATCCAAGATCAGAACTCAGGGGTAAATTCAGGATCTTTCCATCACATTCCACTCTGTTTCAGCAACAACAAAATTATCTGGTAAATGAGATTCAAGCAGAAGAGGAAGAAAGACACACTTACTTGTTCATATTTCTAGTGACTGCAAGTTCAGTATATAAACAGGTTGATTATATACAGACATAAATAAAACATTTTGAAAAATGGTATGATTTTTTCCTACCATCTACATTCTTTTTGCTACCATATATCACCAAAAGCACATAGGTCCCCAAGTTCTAAGAAGTGGCTGAATTAATATTCAGCTTTCTATAAAGAAAATCAGAGCTGTTCAACCTCAGAAATAATTCTTTAAGACACAGCAGATACTTCAGCCTATAAACCTATGAGCTACTGATAGCCCACATATGTAACAATGGCTGGTTTGCATTTCAGGAGGCAGCTGGACTATGAGAAATTAGTAGAACACAAGGAACTGAGCCATGGTCTGTCCCTCCCAGGACCAACAAAAGAAATGTCACCATCCTGGGTAGTTCTAAGATCCATTTTCTGTCACAGTGCATAGTTCAGTCTTCCTCAAGCAAATCACATGGTTAATACTAGAAAGTGATCACAATGAACCATATTCTTGTCACTGTGTCAATGAGCATGGACACAGTGCCCATGAATACACCTCGCCAGCAGTCCTCCTAGAGCCATCTGTAAAACATCTTTGAAAATGGACTAAGTGGGGTCCTATATGTCATAACAAGTACTCCTGTCCCATCCCCACACTTGAAGTCAAATGACATTTTTACAGGGTGATCCCACATATTCCTTTACTTCTCTGTCCCCGAATATATAGAAACTAGCCTCCCGCCACCACCACGACTACACACGCACACACGCGCGCACACACACACACACACGCTTTAAACCTGCTATGAAAACAGGATCAGTAAGTAAACTGAGTTCAAAGTTCTACTACAAAACTATCTTTACTTCCAAAAAAAGTCACTTAACTTCTTAGAGTCTCCCTTTCATTATTTTGAAATAGAGAGTTAATGCTATAATCTATCCAGTCTCTTTTCTACCCCACAAGTCACAGGCTTAATGTAATCCATTACATCATAGACATAGGGTATACTTAACCAATTTCAGCACCCCACTGACCAACGTACAGTTCTTCAAGATTCTCATTTTATCATGATCTCCCTTTCCACTCCTAATTGGTTACTTAAGGCATTTCAAGTGGGTAACATCAAAATCCTCAAGCATTTACAGCCATCTAAACTGTTCCTTTGGTGTTTTTTCCAGGGAGGAACTAAAATGGCACCACTTCCTGTTTGTCATTCTTAGCCTGGTGAGCTAATCAGTCCACAGCATCCAGCAAGACTTGGACTCTGATATTGTGAACAAAGTAGTGATTTAGAGATGCTGAAATGCACACTGTAGAATCACCAAACTATGGAAATGCACCCCACAGAACATATCACTTCCAGAATATAAATGAATTAATCAGTAGGCTTGCCACCCACAGGCCAAAAACATTTCTGATTAAATTTAATGTAGTGAGTTTGTGCAGTCACCACCAAACTAACCATCGATTAAACAAAGGCCTCTGAGTGCTAATTCTTTTAATGTGCAGTTTACTTCTGCTCTTGTCTGAAGGGCATACCTTTGAAAACAATGCTAGTTTGGGGCACATATCTACATTTGGAATTCAGTCTGGGTTTATTTCCGAAGGCAGCCAAGCTCTGTTATAGGAAGGGCGACTAATGCATCAGACATTTAGACAGATGCCTATTTAGTTAATTTGTCATAGGGGCACTAAGATTTCTCAACTACCTTGTGGATAGGTGGAGAAACCTGTTTATTGCAAAGTAATTAGTCACCTAATTCCCTCTCTGCCTGTATAAACAGGAGAGAACTAACTGCTTTTTACCCCAGAGATAAAAGTTAAAGGTTGAAATATACCTAAGATTCCTGCCTACTCTGTCCTACACATTTGAATTTCAGGCATAATGGTATTTGTCTGCCCATGGATGATAAAGGAGTAAGAGAACTGCAAAATATTATAAAGAGACTGAGATTTGTCAAGACTAGCTCTTATTTTCCTCCCAGACAGATATAGCTAGATAGATTTAGATATATCACATATTAACTAGAATCTAATTTATATAGCAAATCCACTTGCAGACTCCTGCTGTAATTTAACAATAGTTCAGACTGCATGTACTGTGTTCCTGGTATCCAACAGGTACCATAAAAAAGAATCAAATTCCTGCTCTCAAAGTAGCTGAAAATTTAGTGGTAGTAAATGGGGAGTAATATTTCTGGACTGAAAATGTATCCCCTGGTAATTTATCAAAGACTGTCTCTTAAGTCCTGTGGAATCACGCTCATGTAAATACTGGACATTCAAAAGTATATTTTTAAGAAACGAAATTGAGTTATCTGTAGTGAGGTGGATGGACCTAGAGTCTGTCATACAGAGTGAAGTAAGTCAGAAAGAGAAAAACAAATACCGTATGCTAACACATATATATGGAATCTAAAATAAAATAAAATAAAATAAAAATGGTTCTGAAGAACCTAGGGGTTGGACAGGAATAAAGACGCAGAGGTAGAGAATGGACTTGAGGACATGGGGAGGGAGAAGGGTAAGCTGGGATGAAGTGAGAGTGGCATGGACTTATATATACACTACCAAATGTAAAATCGATAGCTAGTGGGAAGCAGACGCATAGCACACGGAGATCAGCTAGGTGCTTTGTTACCACCTGGAGGGGTGGGATAGGAAGGGTGGGAGAGAGATGCAAGAGGGAAGAGGTATGGTGATATATGTATATGTATAGCTGATTCACTTTGTTATAAAGCAGAAACTAACACACCATTGTAAAGCAATTATACTCCAATAAAGATGTAAAAACAACAATTACATTTTTAGACTTAAAATAAAGCTGAGTGCTAAATATCTAATCTTAATCCATAATGAACATATAGGACTGCTGTCTCAAGTCAAAACACGATTTTTATGCCCCTATTTGACCCTAAGAAGTCTGGCAAACATTCTCTTAGACTTACAGAACAGCCCTATCTCTGTATCATGGAGCAACTATTTGAATGCATGTTTGACTTTGCACCAAATCTAGTATATTGAACACATAGGAAAATGTGTTCAGGCTAAAAATGTTTATGGCCCCTTCTCTCACAGCCCACATCTATCTCACGATCAATTCCTGTGGACCGTACCTTCTAACTAATGCTGCTACATATCCTGAATATGATCACTTCTCATCCCCTCCACTGCTAGAATCCTCGCTTGAGACTCAAAAGGTTCCAGAGGACAAGACAACAATATATAAATATACAAGGACTATTAATGTGTAAGATGGAAAGCCTTGGTCCTATGCGACTCCAGGTGGCAGAATCAAAATCAATAAAGTGGTATTTTTCAATGTACATAAGAAAATCTAATACTCTCCAAAAACCTAATAGGTTACCTTAGGAAGCAATGGGTTTTTTCACATAGCTGTTGAGGAACGTATCAGAGAGCGATCAGCAAGGTCAATCAAGAATGAGAAAGTAGGGAAAGGAGAGAGATTAGAAAAGAGTTCCAGCCAATCCCAAAATTCTATGCTTTCAAACTGTCACTTTCTCATGAAGTTCATGAGTCATAGATGAGATAGGATTGTCATGTATAACATACACACATGTTTATAATGGTGTAGAACCATGAAATAATATCCTATTAGAATTTGGGATGCAATTCAAATATTCCTTTCATTCCAAATGAATCTCTCCTGCTTTGATTTGTATACATCATTTCAGGATTTCACAAACCAGCAGCTGTGAAGTTGCTGATTTGTCTTCAGTATGAATTTCTTTGTTAGGAAAGAAAATGGCTCTTTGAAACAGTCCTCTTCCTATGAGAAGAGGAGATACTTTTGCTTCTTTTACATACATATGCAGGTCAATTCAAAGGAAACCTCCTTATTCCTAAATGGCTGTATCACCTCAGGAAATGGTTCTTTCAGTGGTTGTTATGCTTAATTTCTACACCACACAGCCATATTTGGCACAGGAGACAGAAAAGGAGGTGAATGGTATCTTTTAGACACAGGCAAAGTTCAGTCATCAGAAGCTCTTTACATCCCTGAAAGGCAAATTCCCCAAGCACCATCTTTGTTTCTTTGAGACAGACAGATCCTGAGAATAAATGCATTTAATTCTTAACTGACTTCCCTTGAAAATTCTATAATAATAAGTGTCACTCCACTGCTTAATTATATTTGAGGAACCATAAAAATAACTTTGGCAATTTCATCTTTGGTTTTAGTCCGTGAGAGCCCATACTCTTTTGGTATCTAAAAACCCCAAGCCAAGCATATTGCTCGAGTGTGATGGCAGCTGTTGCTACTACATATGACCTTCCCCTGCTGAGAACTCTCCAGCAATCCTCTGAGAAGTCTCCAATATTGTGACATTTCTAGGAAACTCAAAACAGCAATGCTGTTCGTTACCAATGAATCAGTTTGCATAGAAGGCATTATACGCCTTCAACAACAGAGCTCAATAAATGAAACATTTAATTAACCTGATCCCAGGACATTAAGGATCCTTGTCTCAGGAGTATGGGAACCTCAATCACAGTTAACAGCCCTTATTTAAAAATCCTTCAAGGGGACCAAATCTCTACTATTTGCCATCCTACTATGGTAGATTTTTTTTTCCTTATTGGAAGAATCAGAAAGCTGTCAGAGCAAAAAATAACAAAAGCAGGTTTTAAGAGAACAAAATAAGTAGTGAAGAGAATTATTTTCTTATATTGATATGTTTTAAAATTTAAGTCTGAACATCATTTCCAAAGAGGAATCCACAACATGCCTTGATAAATGGTTGCATCACAGTTACCGGTTTGAGAAAAACTCTAGTAATCTGACTACAGTACTTAGCAGAAGTTCAATAGTTATTGAAAGAATAAAGATTGAGTACAACTGTTTTAAACTTTAAAAAATCAGTCTCCTTTTTCGTCATATTTCACATTAAAAATACTCTTTGTGTGCATCTTCAATGACTAATTTATTCACTGCTTTGTTGTCGCAGTAAGTTAAGACTGATAACACAAAATTATTTTATTATACTAGTCCCTGTCCGCATGTAGTTCACAATCTACTGAGCAATATTCTCAAGTGGAGGATATATTAAAATTACTATTTGTGGGAAAAATACTGCTAGTCTTCCTCCACAAGGCAGAAATTTTAGCTCGGCACAGGGCCACAAGAAGAACTATATCTTCCAGTCTTCTTTGAAGCTACACATGACCATATAACTAAGTGCTAATCCATGACACTAACCAGAGCACTTGTATGGCAACTACTGGGAACTTCCCTTAAGAGAAAATAATTGCTCCCTTTCTCTATTATGCTGCTTGGAATGTGCCTATGACACCAAAGCTCCATCCACAAAGATGATGTCTGACAAAGCCTGGATCCCTAACATCCTGCAACACTGTGACTACTTTGGACTGCCTACTTTGACTTTTACTTGATAAGGAAAAATCAACTTTTATCTCATTTAAGTCTCTGCTATTATGGATTTTCTTTCTCTTGCAGCCAACTCTAACTCTACCTAACATTGTATGAAGAAATGTTATCTAAAGTTCTAATGGGTCTGATGGTACAGTTATCAGAAAAAGTTCTAAAAAAATGCATTTGAAAAATAAAATAAACATGGAACTGCAGAAGTATTTCACATCTTTGTATACCTCACTTTTGGAAACCTCAAAAATCCTCTGTACAGGACAAGGACAGATGATAGAATTTTCCTTTTAAATAGAAGAACACGGCACAAAGAGGTTATAAGACAAGTCCAAGCTAATAACACCTGCTCTTCACTCAGGTGCCTAAAGGGGTTGCTTGCCTTAGTCCAGCATGAGGATTTTCATTCCCTTACATAAAACCCCTCCATAAAATTGCAAAAAACTGTAAGTGGGCTCTGGTACCGTTTTGTTAGTCAGAAAGTGTGCTGCACAAAATGATTCTGCAAAAAAAATAGCTTTTATTTTTCTGAATTATATCATGCAGATGAAATTGCAAAGAAAGAAAAAATTATCTGGAAAAACTAGTCCAGTTGGGGATACATAGCTGAAAACAGATGATACCTTTTTTTTTAGGTATCCCTTCTATATTTATATAGCCTGAGTTTTCAATAAATGGAAAGCGTTGTACAGAAGGGTTAGAAATATATTTGCAATTTTCACATTAAAAGTGAAGGGAAACATACAAGGAATAACTAAATGGAAAACTCTGAATATTGCTGAGGGGGAAAAAATGCATTTTACCAGCTGGAGAAAGACCTGGGTAATAAGTAGAGACAATGTGATTTGTGAGGCAAGTTGCAAAAGGCACTCTATGGGAGAGGAAAAATAAAATGAAGATGACAGCATGTTTGGGACTTACTGGGCAAAAATAAAATCACTTTCAACATGCATCCCACACACAGACACTCAGGCAGATTTAGTTGATCAGTTCTGACAAAAACAAAAAACAGTACAAGTGGAAGATGTCTAGCTTCTCAAGGTATATAGCTCTGTCTGAAAATTAAACTAACTTCCACATCTGAACAATACTCCACTGCCAGGAAAGAGCAATGAAGAGAGCTTGTCCTACACTGTTTGCTCTATTCCATATAATTTTTGAACTGATCCTCTGTAGCCTGGAATAGGCGGTGCTAGTGCTCAAGCTTCTATCCCAGATGCTAAATGCAGCGAGTTACATTAAAATAAAAGAGCAGAAAATTCTTGATGGAGAAGATGCTCACATTCTTCTCAAAGCCCCACCACTAAAGCCTATAATATAATGTATGAATGGGTCATTTTATAACATCTCATATATGAATATCAGCAGACTTGATAATAACAGTGTGAGCCATAACATGTTCATGCCATCTCAGAAGACTGGTAAATTCTTACTCTGAGTAGTAGACAAACCAACATGTAGACCTTTAAATTTAATTGGCACCTTCTATAATTTCAATTCAACAAAGCTAATATAGCATAAATGCTCTCACTCTGAATAATAACTTTGATTCACTACATACCAGCGAATACCACAAATAGGAGTAATATGCAATAAACCATGTGGGAAAAAATTAGGGAATTTTTTTCCCATCTCCAAATGCGGTGTGCTCATTTATTTTGACAACTGTAATTTAGTTTTAATTATTCATCATATGGTGGTGAATGTGCTGCAGGATATTTCATAAAGTAATGAAAACTCAAATCTGTAATGGGAACTCCTGTTAAGAGGCAACATTATATTAAATACTTGCTTAGAATAATGCAAAAGCAAGGAATTTATAGCAGGCATAGGAGTGAGTGAGCTTTCACAAGGCAGTAACAGTAGGGGGGCCAACTTTTGTCCTTAATACATCTGCACTGTTTTCTCTTATGCCTCCTTTTCTCAACCACCTCAGTGAACTTTTATTGTTCTTAAAGCTCATCCTGATAACACCTTGAATTTAAAGAGCATTTCAAAATTTACAAAACATTTTCCCCTTCATTATCTTAATTTAATCCACAGGTTCTCAACCAGGGGCAATTTTGCTTCCCCTGAGAGGTAAAAAATTTGTCATTGCCCAAAGACATCTTTGGTTGTCACAACTAGGAAGGTACTACTGGGTAGAAGTTACTGACAAACCTAACAAAACACGGGGCATCCTCCCACAAAGAACTGCCTGGCCCCAGATGTCAGTATATGAGGCTGAGAAACCCTGATTTAATCCTACAGCTACATTGTATGGTAGAGTAAACGAACTGCTACCTCCATTTGTGGATAAGAAACTGAGTCCCATCAGTCTTTAACATATATAAAAAAAAAATTAACTACGGCCAAGTACCTCCCTTATATTTCCTAAAACATTACAAAAGTCCAGTGATCTGTAGAAATTGTGGGAAAGCTTGGTGACAAAAACAAAAAAGCTTGAAAATAATAGAGCAAAGTTCCCGAAACCAAGGGACAAACGAAACAAAGAAGTATGGGAAAAAGGGAACTACCTGCAGGTACCACAGTGCAACAGAGGGGAATGAAAACAAAATAACCAGATCTGGGTCCCAGGCCTGCCACTCACCCATCAGATACAGACTTAACATTTTCAACTCCGAGCCTAGTTCCCAACTTGTAATATGAAGATTACTCAATAAGAATACATATGCAAAGCTCTTTATAAAACATAACATGCTGTCCAAGTGTTACTTATTATCATCAACATTAGAGACAAATTTCACTGTTCTCTCCTTGCTTCATTATCATCTGGTTAGTGAAGTCCTAATTTGTGTTCACATACTGACTTAAAAAAATAGGCTTAGGGCTTCCTTGGTGGCGCAGTGGTTGAGAGTCCACCTGCCGATGCAGGGGACACGGGTTCGTGCCCAAGTCCGGGAGGATCCCACATGCCGCAGAACGGCTGGGCCCGTAAGCCATGGCCGCTGAGCCTGCGCATCCGGAGGCTGTGCTCCGCAACGGGAGAGGTCACAACAGTGGGAGGCCCGCGTACCGAAGGAAACAAAAAAAACTAGGCTTAGGTCAAAAAGCAAACACATGTCCAGATCCCATAAAGATATGGGGCAGGGGGAAGGGGATACATGCAGAAGAGAAGTTAAAAGAAAGGGGTCTGAAGTCAAAAAGTCTTAAATTTAGAGAGAATAAACAATCACTAAATAATCAGCTAGCCATTGCAATATAGCTTTGGGTGAATTATTTAACCTAAGTCTCCATTTCCTCATTTGGATAATAGTACTTGTGCCTCATAAGGTTATAAGAACTAAATGAAATACAAGAAAAAGAACTGTGTTGGAGTATACAATACCTGCTGTGATATTAACAACCATAGGGCATGATATATATTAATAACAACCATCATGTGATATATCTGTATGTTTTTTGAGAATCCCTCTTAGGCCCAGCAACACCCTGAGGATCTGCGAAGTAATGGTGGATGAAATGGACAAGGTCTCTCTCCTCATAAGCCCCACATTTCAATGGGGGACATGAGCAAATCAATATATGAATAATAAAAATAATCAAAAATAGGGCTTCCCTGGTGGCGCAGTGGTTGAGAGTCCACCTGCCGATGCAGGGAACACGAGTTTGTGACCCGGTCCGGGAAGATCCCACATGCCGCGGAGCGGCTAGGCCCGTGAGCCATGGCCGCTGAGCCTGCACATCCGGAGTCTGTGCTCCGCAACGGGAGAGGCCACAACAGTGAGAGGGCCATGTACAGCAAAAAAAAAAAAAAAAAAAAAAAATCAAAAATCAGAAATTTTAAAGGTCAGGAAATAAGGTTAAGACATGAGATGCTAATTCAAAATATCTGTTAAGCCAAAGATTAGAGTTTCCCGAAATTATGTGAGAAACAGACTGTGTGAACAGAATTATTAAATTTAGGATTTGTGATCCAGGATGTTCAAAGCCAATTATAGTACGGGTTGTGAGTTCACAAACATGAGCAAATAAAGTGCATCTAGCAGGAGGATATGATTAAAAAGGTAGGAAAACTCTCCCATTGTTTTCTTAAGCAGTATTTCATCCTAAAATAAAATATTTCATCTAACAACTATCTAGGCCTACTTCTTACTTATTAGGAAGTATCTATCTAAATGCTTAATATGACAAAAAAAATTAAACAATATTTTTGCAATACTCAATGAAACTTCTTGAATCAGAATATCAGAAAGTAACATCTATCAGCTATGCAGATATAACTGAAAATGTTAAATTAATAAGAAATCTTGGCACATTATGGTCATACTGATTCCACTGAAGAGGAGATTAATAGTAGAAAGCTGTATTCTGCTTCAAGGAAATAATTCAATTTAAAAAAAAAGGAAATAATTCAATTAAATAAAAATTCGTGAGCAGAGCTTTTAGCAGTGCATTTATCAAAGGCTAGATAAAAGAAATTCTAGAATTAGGGCATAAATCATATGGCAGGATATTGGTTGTTTTGCTTTGTTACTAAAATGTAGTATCACTTTTGAATTTCTGATCTCACTTCTCATAGACACCATAACATCAACCCCTATCAAAAAAATTTTAAAGGAAATAAGGCTACTTCTTTCGGAAATAAAGTTACTGTTCATTCTAATGGGCGGAAAAATAAGGCAGCAGAAATGGAAGTAGTTTAAACTCATTTAAGAACACTGACAAATTCTTCAATATGTTTAGAATAATTACATAGCACAAAGTACACGGCAGATTTAGAATCTAGTCACCTTGATCAACTTCAATTAAAAGAAAACCAAGCTAGTAATTCTAGACTCTAGGAATGCTCTTTGGATCTTAAATTACTTTTAACGGCCTTTATATACTCAAAGCAATCGTATAACTACTAAATATGGTTTTTTTTCTTTGTGCTTTGCATATATTATCTACTATGCTTTTGTGAATATAATAGTCTCTATAACAAAACAAATTAAAAATTAAATTAACTAGCTTAAAAGCGACTAAGTAAGAAAACACCACACCCTGGCAAGCAAAGAAGTAATAAATAATTCAAGATAATCTTTTTCCTGAGGCCTTTAGATATTAACAGTATTGATGACTTTAGAAAGAATCAAAAATGCTTTGGAAGACCACTGAATCATCAAATACGATTATCAAGCCAATCTGTACTTAAAGGGATTCAGCATTTTTATCACCTTACTCAAGTATGTGAGTTAAGTTCCCTAGTGGATGGGCTTTTAATCATCAGCCATGTTAAATCTACAGTTTAACCCAGAAAAAGAGAACATATTTTATAAGAGCCAAAAGGTAAAATCAAAGTGATGTTCTATGATTTGGCCATTATTACAAGCAATACTGTTTCACTTTCAATGAACGCCTTCCAACTTTTTTTTCCTTTATCTGGTTCATATGTATGGAACATAATCAATGGAAATGTAAGAAAGGTAAGGGAAGAGTAGAAGGTAGTTTTTATCTTTATTGATACCGTGAATGTATGGAAACATGTTTACGGAATACCATAATGTTATAAATTAATAAAGCAATAATAAGGTCCCAAAGGTGATATACAAAAATGTAATAAATGTAACGTAAACACTTAAATGTTTTGCTAAAGATTCATTTGGAAATAAGTCCATTTTATTTTCAACATGACTTACTGTATTAAGTTATAATCAAAAACCTTATCAAGAGTATTTTTACCATTCAACTACATTGGAGGGAAAAATAAATTCAACCATTTCATTAGCAACTGTTGGCTTTAATAAGTATAGTCCCTTCATTCATTAAGTCAGTATGTATCTAGTACCTATTATATGCCAAGCAATATTCCACCTCCTATAAATATGAATGTAGAGTGTGTGTAGAAATCATCACAGGTTACAATGCCATACATATTGAGATGATGTGAATTAGGTTAGGCCAATATAAAATCAAATCAGTGAAACAGTTTGATGTGCTCACTTTCCTAAGGGTTGGTTTTTATTACATAGATTGAATAAAAATATATCAACTAGACAACTAGTTAAAATGGTACAACAGCCTCCTCTTTTTACTATCTATGCTCCAGGGCATTGCTTCAAAGAAACTAAACCAACTTTATTTTTCCGTGGAATCCATGGTGTATAATATACAGAAAAATATGAAACCTGCCTCCACAATACATTACAAATCAAGAAAGATTAGTAGTACTAACTCAATTTTTTTAAATCGAACAGTATCTTTTTTTTTGCCAACTTGCAACCCTAAGAGAAGAGACTACATAGTATTTTATAACTAGGACTAAATTAAATAATAATTTATTTCCTGGCTATCCAAAAATTCCCTAATACAGAAATGGCAGTGGACCTATGAGGAAGTAGACGGAAGGGCAAATTCATTCTTTGAATTTATTACGAAAGTCCCCTTAATGACTTGATTATGCAAGGACATATTTCCTAAGGGACCACTAGTGATGTAGCCCTGAGAGCCCTGTTTCCAAACTTGGACCTCTAAATGTAAGTGAGAGTGGTCAGCTTTAAATGGGAACACAAAAATCAGAAGAATTGAGCAAAATGAATCTAAATAGATATTCCTTCATTCATTTGATACCCCTTAACTTTGCTGTTACCATTAAAAAATACTTTGGAAAAAAATGTCATCGTATTTTATTAGCATTCCTGGAGCAAATATTTAATATCCTAGATGGCTATGCTCAACTTCCCAAATGTTAACTGATGTTATTACAAATTGCTTGTGGCATATTCAAGGTGTACCAGGAAATTAACGACAGAGCTTATAGGACGCAAAATACATTTTAATAACTGGTCAGAAGGATCATTGTTCTCATTATCTTCTTTTCTATGGTAAATAGTAAGACATTCCTATTTGAAATTCTGAAAATATTTAGATAATGACACTGTAAATAGGTGACAAGGCAACATCAGCATTGTAAGCAGAATTTCTCTTCCTCAGATTTATGTGTAATATTTACAAGTGCCATTACTAATTATTCTTTTAAAATAATTTCTTCTCTTCCTCTATTAACTAGAACAAGAACAAAATCAATGACACTTTCTATTTTAAAGAATTAGCAATTATACTGACCACTGAGTATTATATTCTGGGTTTCCATGATCACCGTCTACTTGTGTCTTCATTTGGGACATGTTAGAAGAAATGTAATAGTTTAGGCGGGGTAAAATTTAGTACGTTTTAAATACGGTTATGCAATCCGAAAACCAAATCAACAAGAAAAAAGAGGGATACAATGCAAATTATTTCATACGCAAAGGTTCCAAAATAGTTTTGTTACCTTTATTTACCACTATTATCATAGAATCACCTTTAATTACAGAGCTCTCAGACATCATAACCTCAGAAGTATATAATAATGAGAATAATTAATAAAAATTAACAATAATAGTTTTCTGAAGAAGCCAGAAATCTGTGACAGCCCCCAAGATTCCTGCCCCTTGGTATATACCACTTTTGTAACCCTCTCCCTAGTAATGATGGTATGAATATGATGGATTTCACTCCTTAGATTACACTACCTTATACGACTAAGGGGACTGGATCAAGGCTCCACATCAGTTGGCTTTGAGTTATTCCAAAGGGAGATTCTCTTGGAATCTTGACCTACAGAGGTAAGAACTTAAAAGGGACAGGCTCCCTTCTTAAAAGGAGAGATGTCAAGTGACAGAGATTGCCCTCTTGAATATGAAGAAGTAAGCTGCTGTGTTGTAAGGTGCTTACAGAGAACATCACGTGGCAAGGACCAGAGGCAGTCTCTGGGCGCTGAGAACAGTCTTGACTGACAGAAAGCTACCAAGGCCAGGGGCCCAGACCTCAGCCTCACAGTTCCAACAAAATGGATGCTGCCAACAATCTTAGGAAGTTTAGAAACAGTTATTTCCCTAATTCAGCCTCCAGATGAAGACACGGCCAGCTGATGCTTCCATCTCAGCATTATGAAACCCTGACCAGACAACCCAGCTAAACTATGCTGGACTCCTGGCCCAGGGAATTTACAAGATAATTAATGTGGATTATTCTAAGCTTGTTTATCTGTGGTCATTTGTTACACAGCAATAAAAATGTAATACAGATGGGCTATCATGTATTGATTATTTTCGAAGACTTTGCAGGCATTGTGCGAAATCCTACATTGGGCTGGCCAAAAAGTTCGTTTGGGTTTTTCCATACAATGTTACAAAAAACCCGAACAAACTTTTTGGCCAATCCAATATTTATTATCCCATTCAAGCCAAATTCGTAAGTTAAACATTATTACCAACCCTATGTTACAGATGAAGTAAAAGTTCACAGGGTAAATATCTTGATTAAGGTCACACAGCTAATAGAGATGACAGTTGCAATTTTAACACTCACCAACACTCCATTCTGCTCTCCTGTGAGGAAAGAGCACCGAGGCCACAGTCCTAAAACCTGGGTTCCAATCCCATTTTGCTATGAGTTAACCATGCCATTTAAAAGAAAACACGGATTCACCCTCCTTATCCCTGGTCTGCTAATTAAAGACTAGTTCATCCTCCCAAGTTCTTTTAAATCTAAGATTCTCTCATGAAATGAAAAGCTTATATTTTTAACTGGCCACACAGAAATTAGTGTAGTTTTATGTAGAAAAGTTAAATTACAAGGGCCAGTGACGAGATAACTTATTTTGTCAAGAAGCCACTTTGTCTCTATGAGACTCAAAACCCACACTGAAAACATTTTAGGGCGATGTGCAAGTCCCTGGAAAGGGATGAGGAGATACTAAGAGATGGTTTATTTTAAATTCCATTTTCGCACACATCCCAGCTAAAGCAGACATAGAAATGATTCAAAGTCCCTCTGCAGGAATCTTGAAAAGAACAAAATCTAAAAGTGAGGCCCAGTAACAACACTCATTATGTAGAGGATAAGGTCGAAGTGTGCTTGCAGCTTTTTCAAAAGAAAATATCTATGGCAAGGAGTACTACGGTACTGTGAGTGGAAATGTAAACCACACTTTTGTGGGACAATTTCTCTCACCCTGTGACTTTCCAGGTCTAAGATTTCTGTTTTCTTGATTTCCTTCCAACTCACTGGATCTCAATGTATGCTTTTCCATGACCCCCTTTTTCCCCCTCCATTCAACTCCTTGCCCAATCTATTTCAAATGCTCTCCACACTTGTTCTTACCAACCTCAAATGTCTGAACTTGACCCAATGAGCTAGATCCTTTGCCCCAGCCCTACCAGTTCTACCACAAAAAATAAATGAGCCTGTCTTTTAGAGACAGGCTTTAGAGACATTTATAGAGAGCCCATCTATCTGCTCTCTTTCATTAGCACTAACTGATCTGGGAAACAAATAACATTTGTATTCATGAGATGCCATACAACTGGATTATTATCTCACTGCTGAGGTCTCAGCATGATTTGGACCACTCTGCAACAGACCATTTATGTGCAGTGTTCTCTGGATGTGATACCATAAGCTTGCTTCCAGTGATTCAACTTTTCATTTTTCATAGCACTTCTTTACCTCCTGCACAAAACTGTTCATCAATCCCTCTAAATAGTGCTGGTGACAACAGCTACCTGTATCTTGGCTATTTAAGGCCCTGTGCGATTTTTTAAGGTAGCTTATTTAAAACAGTAGATGATTCTGTTTTCAGCAACGAATATTTTCAGTCCCATCAGAAACTCCCCCATGCATTAGGAGGGCTCAAGGGAATACTTTCACCATCTGCATCTTTGCTTGTTTCACACATATCTCATTTCCCCATTACAACAAATCCTCCTCCTGAAATTTAGCTGGATTTCACCACATCCAGCCAACACAAATGTCAACAGGCTACAATATGCTATGTTATGGTGTCAGGAGAATACATGTTGTTCTGCCACTTTAACAAGCTTTTCCCTTTACATATCCACCAAACAGCTATTCTCAGTGTTAACCTAAGACAGTGCTCAAGCTTATCATCCCAGCTTCCAGATATGATGAATGACCAAGGCAAAAAAACACATTTGTTAAGGAAGCAGCCCATATAAAGCTTGTAAACCTTTGATTGATCATGTTTACCCAATGGATACAAATGTTACTGGTCTTAAAAAAAAACTGGGGGGGCGGGTATGTTTTGTTTTCCTGTCCTTTCTGAACATGGCTTTTTCCGACCAGCATCTGCTCAGGCTTACACAATGGAATGGTATGGAACAGTGGTTACCAGTGATTTTGTATAAATAAAATTGATTCATTTTTCCTAGAATGTGTGAAAGTGGTCTACCTACAAGTAAGGAAATGTTCCATTTCCTTTTCAGGGCTCTTTGTTGCCTGTATTATTCGGGTATATACAAACTAAAACACTTTGTGTTAATAAACCAAAGTTCTTGAGTTTGGCTCTGGAGCCAAATATTAGCTAGCTTTCTAAATCATCTTTAGCACCCTATTTAGCCCCCTCTGTGCCTACAATAAAAATTCATCCAGCTAATCATTTATGGGGCAGAAAATTTTACAGGCGCTCAGTTTACAGCACTAAACAGTTCAGTCTCTGCTCTGATGCCGCTTACATCCTAGGAAAGAGACAATAAATAAATACCTCGGGGGGTGAAAAGTGCTATGTAGCAAAGACAACAAACAGAGGAGGTACAGACACTCTTCTAGAGATGATGCGCCAGGAAGGCCTCTCTGACGAGAAAATATTTGAGCAGAAATCCAAAGAAGTAAGGGCCCCAACCATGCAGGTATCTGGGGGGAAGATCAATCCAAAAAGAGGGGACAAGTGTATAAGCCGTGAGGAACTTGAAGAGAACACTGAATATTAATGTGTGTCAACACTCTTGCAAGACTTTAGTAAGGCATTTATTATCTTCAAAGTACCACACTGTCTGCCACTTCTCTGTCTAGATTTGGGTTGCTATTTGTTCCCCAAATGTAACTCAAAACAGAGGACACTGTAAAGCCCAGAATAACTGCTGTCACTCAACTAACATGTACAGAACAACTCATTATCACTTGCCCCATAGCTCAGTTTTAGAGTCATTTTATCATAGAGAATACAGTCCTTAGCAATTTCCCATTTAATCAAAAAGATACCTAATATGACAAGAAATCCCCAATCCGGATTACAACATCGGCCAAAGAGAAAAACAGCCATTTCCCCTGCAAAACTGATTTCAAAACTATCATCATCCATCATCATCATCATCAATCACAAGAGGCAGCTGCTTTGGCAGCATTATTTTAAGTCCGTATTTAACGAGATGACAGCTTAACCTTCTCAGGGGAGCAGAGTAATCCCTCCTTCCAACCCCAACCAAGTACAGAGAAGCAGATTTGCTCGAATGTAGAAACTGGCTTTCATCTGATTTCATAAACACACAATGGCATTTGATGATTTAATAGGTACATAGATTTTTCTTTTGAACATTCAACATTCTATCAGGGCTGGTGAGGCCTGTGTAACTCAAGGATTACTGCAGTCACTACATCAGCAAGAACTTATCAACAGAACTGACTGTGCACGATGGCCAGGGAGAAAGCTATCCACGCAAATATACCTTCCAGAGCAAGAAGAGACACTTGACTAAATACATAGCGGGACACAATGTGCATGTGCTTCACACATGATAGACATTTCTTTCCCCATTCTATGCTTGTATTTAACTGACCTCCTCCTCTCACTGTTCACATCCATGCCACAAAGCTTTTCATAGCTCTATGTATGTATTTATACCACTTACTCAGCCTGCAAGGACCATCACCAACATCTCTATATGTTCACATCCCAGCCATAGTCACTGAGGAAATTTCATCACCAAGCCCTTCCATAAAACTATTCCTGGAACCCCAGAGAGAAGTAATTTTGGCCTTCTCTGAATTTCCCGTCAGGCTTCATTCTATACCTCTTTTAGGAACTCATCTTGTATTCTACCTGATAGTAAAGTCATTTGCTTGTATCTATCATCTTGTTTTTCCTATTAATGAAAAAAATTATTTATGGGCAATAGGAGTGTATCTTTTTACTTACTAAAATAGTCTTTCCCTATTACAGTGTTACAGAAATGTGTGGTAAATTAACAAATGCTACATATCCCAATTATGTTGCCCCTTCAAACAAATATCCTCAGTTAAAAATGTGCCTTCCATCATTTCCATCATAGCTAAGCGCCAGAATCAAAGTAAGTATCTATGAAAGCTACTTAAAGCAAATGTCAAATACAGCAGTTTCATTATGCAAAAGACATTTTTTAAATATAATGGCAAAAAAGTCTCCCTATTAAAAGTTTCCTTTCAGAATAAGAGGCATTAGGAATTTTTTTTTTCATTATGATTCCCACAACAGCTAGCACAGTGCCTTGATGACAATTTGTTGAATGAATAAGTAAATGATTGCATGATTATGCACACATTACTGTAGCTCAGACACAGCATGTCAAAATTTCAGGGAGGGGAGATGGCTGAAGGAGGAGCATGTCCAAGATAAGCAGGGAGTACAGGTTGAATTATAGGAAAAATGGAAAGGAAATAGATCAATACTGTTGTTAAACAGCATCTTAATAGAGAATATGAGGTTAAGAATCGTATCTGTACCCAGATAAAATAATTAGGATTACTGACAATCATTAGCATCCAGGAAGGTGTTCATCTAGAGAATGGGACAGTGTAAGAATGTGAGAGTGTGGGCGAAAGAAAGCACCCACGCACACACATGCGTGTGTGCCTATGGGCCTGCCCATGGCTGTGACGTCAGAGGAAGGGGTGGGAGCAGAAGGCTAATTCTCAGAAGGCACCTCTACTTACTACTGAGAGGCGTGCACTGAGTCATAAAAAAAATATGAAAACTGCAGCATCGCTAGACAGCTCGTGATTAATGATAGGATACCTAGTTAAAGGGAGCTGAAAGGTATATCGTTTTTCATGACATAGGACCAATGAGACTCAATTAATAAAATGAAATATTAAGTTAAATTTAGAATTTTTCACCACACAGTCATTTCTTTGAAGAAAAAACTACGTGCACTCATTTTTATTGTTTCCGAGTACAACGGTAGGAGTTTTAAAAACATGTACAGGGTAAATTACTAAAACTCAGTGCTCACAGCGATTTTCTTTTGCCTACTTCAACGTCTGTACTTCTGAAGAACAGTTACAAGAGTTTCAATGCACTATGAGCTTTTAAGAAATTAATTATAGCAGGAGAATCACATGCAGATACAGTGCGTACACTGTCACTGCCTTTTTCTGAAAATATGAGAACTATCATGTGGGAACCTATCGACTGTGATACTTCTCAACCTGCCTATGTCATGCATCTTCACGTGCCAGAAAGTGCCTGGCACAAAGTGGCTACTCAGAAAGTATCTGTTAAGCTGTGTTGACTATTTCATCAATATATCTATTTTTCCCTAACATTCAGATTCTAAAATGGCAGCTTAAAAACACAAATCAATTGGGGATTCCCTCAGCCTCATTTCCTCCCTATCAAGCTATTATTAGTTTATCTTCTGTTAGATCAGCAACTCCCAAAATATGTTCTATGAAATACTGGTTATGAGTAGGGGAGTGGGTCCTATCCTCAAAATATGTGAACACGTGTCTTTGAAACAGGAATATATTTTGAGCTTTAGAACTTCTTAGTTTATTTAATATACATACATACATTGTGTATATTATGGTAGATGGATTAAAATGTATATAATACATCTCAATTTGACTTGAGAATACTTTTCAATTAAACTACTGTATTGGGTTGACAAGACCTTTTCATACATTGAACATGAAATATCATGAATTATAAGGCTTTCAGCTTTGTCTCAAATATCTTCCTGTAGGCAACCAGCATATCTTAGTCTTTTTGATTGCATAGTCTTTTTGAACATAGATCATAAAGAACGTCTGTAATATGATTACTTTATAAGATAAGAATTTGAACAATGTACTTTCCACATGTCAATTCTAAAAGTTTGAGGAATAACATATCTACAAATTTCAGAATATTTATTTTGACCTTATTTTTGAGAAAGGCATTACCTTTTACTTGTCCATACTGGACTACACTCTGTGTCTCATTCATTCCATTTTGTTCATTTATTCACCAAACATTAAACCCTCAATATACCCCATGCATGGGCCTGGAAACTGGTCACATAAAGATGAATATAGGGCTTCCCTGGTGGCGCAGTGGTTGAGAGTCCACCTGCCAATGCAGGGGACACGGGTTCGTGCCCTGGTCCAGGAAGATCCCACATGCCATGGAGCGGCTGGGCCCGTGAGCCATGGCCACTGAGCCTGCGCGTCCGGAGCCTGTGCTCCGCAACGGGAGAGGCCACAACGAGAGGCCCGTGTACCGCAAAAAAAAAAAAAAAAAGGATGAATATAAAAGGTTTCTGCTCTAACAGAGCCCTTGTTTCATTTGAGAGAGAAAAATAAAATAACAGTAACTCAAAGCAGAGTCTGCCGACATGAGCAAGAGATGCACACACTTACAAAGTAAGGCCAACTCTGCCTTGGATCATCAGAGAAAGCTTCCAAGAGGTAGGCCTTCAAACAACGAGTTCACGAAGTATCAGAGGATAGCCTTTTGAGAAGTATGACACATCCAAAGAGAGAAACCCCATTTGCTGAGGCGTGGAAATAAAGAAACACAGAAACTTAGAAGACTGAAGTGGTGAGGCAAAACTAGACCATGACCTGCTTGCCAACTAATTAATTTAGCTGAGAACTTTTGTAAGAGCAAATGTTACAGATAAGAGGGCTCAAATTTTCCATCTTTTGTCTCCAAATTACAACCACACTTGGGAATGTCCATGTGAGTAGACTTGGACTGAATTTCTGCACATGCTTAGTGTTTCCAGGAAAAGTTCACCAATTCCTCTGGGGCTGGTCTCTCGTGAAATTATGATGACCTGTACAAGGCAGTGATTCTGAGATGTACTGTATAATTAGTCTCTCACAATGCTTACTAAAGAAGAAAGGGTAACATGTCCAAATCCCTCTTTACCCATACCTAGTATCGATAATAGAGTACAAGAAGATTCAATCTACTATTCAAAGTACATTTTTTTTTTTTTACCTCGGCCAATTTAAATGATGCACAGTTATGTATTTTGAATTTGTCATCTGCCTAGAACATGGTGAAGAACTGTCATTAATAAGAATTCTCCTCTAGGGCTTCCCTGGTGGCACAGTGGTTAAGAATCCTCCTGCCAATGCAGGGGACATGGGTTCGAGCCCTGGTCTGGGAAGAGCCCACATGCCGCAGAGCAACTAAGCCCGTGCGTCACAACTACTGAGCCCATGCTCTAGGGCCCACGAGCCACAACTACTGAGCCCGTGTGCTGCAACTACTGAAGCCCACGCACCTAGAGCCCGTACTCAGCAACAAGAGAAGTCACGGCAATGAGAAGCCCACACATTGCAACGAAGGGTAGCCCCCACTCGCCGCAATTAGACAAAGCCCATGCCTAGCAACGAAGACCCAATGCAGCCAAAAATAAATAAATAAATTTATTTAAAAAAAAAATCCTCCTCTAAGCTCACTTTTTCATGACCCCTTTCCAATTCACCCTTCATACCTTCAATCTTTCCACCAATCTAAAATATTAGGCATATGCTTTAAGGATTTCTTTTTTATGATCTTTCCCCCATGTTTGGCCTGGGTTCTGCCTCCCTTTCCAGAACACCAATGTCTTAAAAACAAAAAGAGGAAATTTAATTCTAAAGAGAACAAAGACTATATGTTGCTTATCTCTTTTTCCTCGGAACCTAGCATAATGCTTAATATATGTTCAACAGTTGATGACTATTAGATGAATGCACGGATAGATGGATGAATGAACAAGAGAACGAGAGGAAAAAAGATAGGGGAAGGGATAAAAGGACAAGTAGAAAGAAAGGAAAGACAGAAAAGAGGAATGGGAAGTGGAACAGAAAGAAAACTTCAATTATATCAATAATTTTATCTCTATGAGTCAGGACTTTGAATTGAATAACAAAGACCCAACTCAAACTAGCTTAAGTAAAAGGGTAAATCATTGGTTTCTGTAGCTCCTAAATACCCAACGATATAGTTCAAGGGACTGGACAAAGTAGCAGGAAACAGGACCTGAGAAGACAGAAGTGGGGACTCAACTCTTTGCAGAGTCTTTCCCAGTCTCCTTGTTCACCCTCTTGTCTGGGTACCTTGGTTTAGCTTTATCTTATGGACATTAGCCTCCTTCCTGTATACAGAGCTCCCCACCCTCATCCTCATTCTCCTCATTCTCTGATGGTCCTTTTTAGAGTTTAGGCCCACACTTATTTTAATCCCTTTGTCCAGAGGAATAGGGAACTGTGAAATGGTGAAACTTGGCACACTGGCCTATGAATTTTTATCAGAATTGCTATTATATCTGTTATAAAAGATACAGCTAGGGCTTCCCTGGTGGCGCAGTGGTTGAGAGTCCACCTGCTGATGCAGGGGACACGGGGTTCGTGCCCCAGTCTGGGAAGATCCCACATGCCATGGAGCGGCTGGGCCCGTGAGCCATGGCTGGTGAGCCTGCGTGTCCGGAGCCTGTGCTACGCAACAGGAGAGGCCACAACAGTGAGAGGCCCGCGTACCGCAAAAAAAAAAAAAAAAAAAAGATACAGCTCTAAGTATATAGCTGTAAATTATGCCATTGCATTTTGGATTACAGATGTTACTTTATTTTTGAAATTATGCATAGAGATAATAGACGTTAAATATTAGACTAATATTTAATAAAAGAATAGTATGGTTTTGTCATCAGTTTTGAAAAAAATATCACAGAGTTCATAACAACCTTGGCTGTATCTGAATAGTATATAATTTCTGCCCTACCAATCTCACGGTGTGACATGAGGATCCAATAAGATGAAGTATGTGAATGCATACAGTAAACTCTAGGAAACTACAGTGGCCATTGGAGTTGGCAATTTTGCTGTTTTAAAAATTAAGTAAGTATTAAGAAACAGAGCAAGAATGGTCAAAGAAAGCATCTATCGCCCTGTGATTTCTACCGAAGATGTCCCTCTGATCTTTGATTAAATAAATATTACTCATTTAATTCCCTTTTAAATAACTGTGTTCTCCCCAGAACCAATATACATTTTTCATGGTCTCTTGCCCAATACCTAAGACCATGCATGCAGATGCATTCTTTTTTTTTTTTTCCTCGTATTTCTCAACACTTAGGAACTCTGTTTGCATTAAATAAATGATGCTATAAGATGATTTATCCAATGAAACAGAAAACAAGAGGATAAGTGAGATCATTTTAAAAGTAAGGAGCAAAAATTATTGACCCACGACAAACACACCATGTGGGAAAAATCAAGCCTGAACCTCTACTACCTTGTCTGGTGTACAGTTTTAATTTTACAAAACAATTCAATCAAAAGCATGATTTGTGCCAAAGCAGGGAACACAGGGGAGAGAGATACACAATCAAATTGGAGAATGGACACAGAATCTGTTAGTCACAAGGCAGCAAGATAGAGATGAGCTCCAGATGGAAGGACAAGTTGACAGCGATGACCTTGAGCAGCAAGTTCTGACTAGAGGGCATCTGGATGGCCTCCTAGAAGAGGCAGGAAGGAGTTCAACTCGACATAGAAAGATAAGTAGAACTTTAACAGGTAAGGACTGGAAGAAAGGGGTATCCCTGACAAAGGAAACTGAATTAAAGAAGGCAGAGAGGTAGGATCAAACACTGGGTGAAATAGCAAGTGACAAGCAGCAAGAGTAGCAGGAACATGAAATGATGGTTAGAAAAACTGAAAAGTAACCGTAGAAGATTCTCAAGGTCAGCATTATAGCTATCTATCCAACAGTATACTTAGCAATAAGATGTAGGTATTAAAAATGGAATGAATTCACTAGAATACTTATGATATTTACCACTTTCCTAATTAGTATTGTACTGGCCTCTTAAAATAAGTATATCTAGCTGCTCTATTTATATGTTCATATAATTCCAATAAGTAACATAAAATATCCATTATTTTAATTGTTTATTTTTAAATATTTCCCTTAAAATTTGCTTCTACTGATTTGCATTCCTTTGAAGGGAAATAGCACATTTATATGTTACCTTTGTCAAGGCCATGCTGAAAACCACCATTTGGCATAAAAAGATATTTTTACTAATGGCATATAATCAAGCATGCACTTCATTAGTCATGAAAATTTACTGCAAATATTCAACAGCTATGTAGCAGTTGCAAAGAAAACAATGATCTTGATTTCAAACTGTAATGCCTATGATTTGTCTCATAAGACACAGGAAAAGAATTCCTGAAAAAAGAAAGATATGCAATGAAGGTTTTATTCCTATTTGATTTACAAATATTTAAAATATAGTTTTTAATACCTGGTACTCACGATGATAACTAAGTTTTCTTAAATGAAGTTAGTGTTTTAGTAAGCTTTGCTGCTTGACATTACCATTTTCACAGATGAGCTATATTTTTTCTCAACAATGAATAACTGACATGTAGGCTGATCCACATACAATTGACACCATCTTACCATTTTTCACCTGCAAAGATGTTAATTTTTTAGATTTAACCTAAAAGATTAAAATTGTAGTATCATAGAATCTTAAAGTTAGAAAAATGGTCTGAGAGATCTAGTAGATCCTTTGGCCTGGTTCATAAAAATCCCCTCTGGTATAAAACAGCAATCATTTGATATCTGCTGTTGGAATGCTTGAGGTAAGCTTAAAATAATATATGAATGGGAGTAAAAAGAAGCAATGAGAACAAGCCCAACACTCACACGGATCTTTCTACTTATTCACTGACTTCATTTATTTTTTTTTTTAATAAAGGAAAGGAAAAAACTAATGTCAAGCAAACATCTAACCTCACAATAGAAAAGGTGCCTGAACATTGCTTAGAATTTTTTAAATGACCAGATAAAGGATATGAGGGCTTACTCTTCAGACTAAATATATAATGCATTTTTTTTCTAATTTCAAACAAAAGTAACTAAAATTAGCAATCCCTAGTTAACACTCTTTCATCTAAGTATCTTGGAAGAATCAAGTGAATTATTCAAATCTAGAAAAGGAAATCATGAAGAAAATAGCTATTTTAATGCTCTTCAGCCTGCAACCTATACAGAAGAGAGAAATCAGATAAAAGATAACCCTGAGCTAACAAGGTTTTAAGGGATTCTTTCAAAATGAGAGATTTTTCAAAATGAATCAATCCTATGTCTCCATGTCAGGTAGGACAAAAGGGCACAGAGGGAGGAAAGCCTGCCTTCCTAGATCCACCCAAATCCCCGAATTCAGTAAGTAAACAAAATACTGCTGACTAGACAATCGATGAACCTTTCTACATGATTATCCCAATACATGAATTCACCTTACCCTGTCACCTCTTAATTCATAGCAGTTTTACCAATATGAAACTATTCACCTCTAAACTTCAGCTTTTTGAAGTAAGAAATGAAAGTATTTCAGGAGAAGAAGGAACCTAACAAATCATGATTTGGCACGCTAACCGTACAAATGAGGAAAGTGAACTTTAGGGAAAATGAATTGCTCAAGATCCCACAGCTTGTGAGAGCATGAACAGTCTCAGAACACTTGACTCAAGAACCTCTGGCTCACTACTTCCTGTGATGGCCCAACATAGTAGGACACCAACCTCTTTGTTGTAATCTGGTCATTTTTGCTATGGGATTGGCTAATATGTGTGTCTGTGCATGTATCTCTGTGTAGCTTAGAAAGGCATTAATACAGTTAAGACTCAATTTTATACTGATTAATTAATCACTCCTAAATGGTCAGTAATCCTTTTTAAGTCTAAAGATCTTCCCCATAAATTAAACTCTGTAATGCCACAGGATTATCTGCAATTGGGTAACCAAATACAAAGCATGTAATTATCATGGAACTACCAAAGTACAAATTGCTAAAACAAACGGATAATTCTCCAGTATACGATGAATGCACTAAACCAAAAGGAACGAAGACAGAAAACTTTGTACAAAATATAAACGTGTTAGGTTGAAAATCAAAAAAGATGATTTTTGAGATAGTTGCTATTAAGAACAGAACCATTTGATCACTAACATGACAACATATAAAATAATGTTTACAGGGGTAAGTTGTGTTCCAAAATGCACATTTTGGTAATATTAGAATTTAACATAGCAAAAATATAAATTTCATAAAATGCAAAGATTTACAGCTGAATAAATATGTGAAGGAAGACAAACAAATGCATTGTCTATTATATTTAGTTATTCAGATAATAAATTTCAGATAGTTAACTTTCCTACTTTAAAAAGTATAGTTTTTAAATGCATTGATAAATGAGATTAATAATAAAATGTTATTTGTAAATGAATTTTGAGGACCACATATTACATTTAAAATCACCTCCTATCTTATGGTTTAATATAAAATCCATTGCTATTGCTTTCTGTATATTTACATAAGTTATATATTAATCCCATAAGTCATAAGGAAAAGTAGTCCCAATGAGTATCAACATCAAAACTTTTCTACAATTCCTCAAAGATAAAATATATTTATATATTATATTACTCATATATTTTTATTTAAATAAAATGGTACTTACTCCCAAAGATGTTATTCATCTCAAGTTCAATTGCATATCACCTACAAAAAAAGAAATGGATTTTAGAATAAAGCATAAACCTAGACTTTTTTTTTAATAATCAGTTGCATTCCAGGGGCATCAATGGTGTTAGAAAAAAGTCTCAATGGCACGTTATGTGAGAAAAAGTTTTTCTCAGTCAATTACAGAGAACCTGATTTTACCAAGATATTCCTTAAACTGTGTAGTAAGATACCCTGATGAGCAAGAAAACTTTTTGTAAGTCACGGTTAACCCATAAAAAAGGCCAAAAGGATGATCTATATTTAAATACCTGAAATGAGAAAGATACTGATAAGGCAATATGTTTAAATAAGCTAAATTAACTATTTACTTTTCATATTAAAGTCAAAACTCTGTATCGTTTGAAATTAAAGGATAAATTACATAAGATCGTAAAGAGCAACAATTAATATTCATTCCGTATAAACTACATGAGAACAATCCCTTATCCTTGAAAATCACTGCCAAATTTTTAGAATACATTTTTTAACACTTGAAACCTAATTTATAAAAGTAGGACAAATGGTACAATTATAAAACTTTTAAATAGTATGAAGGCTCTCCAAGGTTTACAAATCCTCACTTTTTTACCCTCAAAAATTATACACTATACGTTTCTAAATTTAAACTCCAGGTGATACCGATGATAGTTTGGACTTAACACAAAAACATATTTATGTTTCTTTGAGTTCTATATTGCCTTCATACTTTCTTTTCTGAGCTCTAGATCCATGCAGCCAATTGACTACCTGACATCTCTATTTGGATACTCTAAAGGGATGTCAAACTCAATGTGCCTGTATACAAACACATGACTTCCTATACCAATCCTCCCTCCCCACTAAAGGGCCCACTTCTAGAGTTGATAGCGAACGGCACCACCATAATTTATCAAGCCAGAAAGTCAGGAGTCACACATACCTTCCCTTGTCTCTCATTGCATCAATACTCAATCCACCACTAAGTCAAGATCATTTCACTTCATCCACCTCTCCCTATCTCTACCACTAGTTCCCTCAACCTACCATTACCTCTCACCTGTAGCAGCAATGAGCACATTCTCACTGCATTGTCTCCTGACACCACCTATGCCTTTGCTATCCATTAGCCGGTATTATCACCTCTCCCAACCCAAACCCTCTTAAGATGCTTCAGTGTCTTCCAATTAGTCATAAAAGTAAGACCACAGTCTTTAATTGGCCTACAAATCCTTGCATCATCTAACCTTTGTCAAATATTCCCAAGAGCTCACCTTTCTCCACCCTCCACCTTGCTCTCTGCACCCCAGATACACTAAAGTCTCTTCAGTTGTAGAAATGAGCCATGTTCTTTCCTATCTCAAGGCTTTTATACATACTGTTTCTTCTGTCATGTTCTTTCCTTTAACCCATTTCCACCTATTCACTCTGTGGAGCCCCACTTAAATTTCACTAAGAGAAACATCCTCTAACACCTTAAGTCAGGTTCTCATAATATTCTATACTCTCACAGGACAGCATTTGCTTCTTCAAAGCTTTTATCACAAACTGTCTTTGTAATCATGTCATTTATGACTACAGCCCTCACTGAACTTTAAACTATATGATTATAGTATCTATGTTGCAGATCCCTGGTGCCTAGCATAAAGCTTCATATCCAAAATATTAGTGAGTAAAATTAAAATGAATGCCTGAAAATGACAGTTTCGGGCTTATCATTTTCACGTTCCATTCATACCAAAGTATGTTGCTCTAAAAGGAACAAAAGCATGTTGCGTTCCTGAGGAAAATATTTAAGATTATTAGATTATTCCGGAGTCCCAAAACAAAAGGCATGGGGTACAATAATGACCTTTATAAAATGCTAATTGCTTTTTTAATAAACCAACATTAGTTATTCTCCAGATGTAATTTGAAGAATGGAATATAGTTGGTGTGGAAAAATTTATACAGAATAAAAGAACTTTATTTATTTTTAACATCTTTATTGGAGTATAATTGCTTTACAATGATATGAGTTTCTGCTTTATAACAAAGTGAATCAGCTACTGGTGTGTTAGTTTCTGCTAAATAACAAAGAGAGTCAACTATACATATACATATATCACTATATCTCCTCCCTCTTGCATCTCCCTCCCACACTCCCTAACCCACCCCTCTAGGTGGACACAAAGCACATAGCTGATCTCCCTGTGCTATGCAGCGGCTTCCCACTAGCTATTTTATATTTCTTAGTGTATATATCTCAATGCCACTCTCTCATTTCATCGAGCTTACCATTCCCCCTCCATGTGTCCTCAAGTCCATTCTCTAGGTCTGGGTCTTTAATCCTGTCCTGCCCCTAGGTTCTTCAAAACCTTTTTTTTTTTTCTTTTAGATTCTAAACATGTGTTACCATATGGTATTTGTTTTTCTCTTTCTGACTTACTTCACTCTGTCTGACAGTCTCTAGGTCCACCCACCTCGCTACAAATAACTCAATTTCATTTCTTTTTATGGCTGAGTAACATTCCATTGTATATACGTGCCACATCTTCTTTATCCGTTTATAAGCCGATGGACACTTAGGGTGCTTCCATGACTTGGCTATTGTAAACAGACCTGCAATGAACACTGTGGTACCTGACTCCTTTTGAATTATAGTTTTCTCAGGGTATACACCCAGTAGTGGGATTGCTGGGTTGTATGGTAGTTCTATTTTTAGTATTTTAAGGAACCTCCATACTGTTCTCCACAGTGGCTGTATCAATTTACATTCCCACCAACAGGGCAAGAGTGTTCCCTTTTCTCTACACCCTCTCCAGCATTTATTGTTTCTAGATTTTTTGATGGTGGCCATTCTGACCGGTGTGAGATGATATCTCATTGTAGTTTTGATTTGCATTTCTCTAATGATTAGTGATGTTGAGCATCCTTTCATGTGTTTGTTGGCAATCTGTATATCTTCTTTAGAGAAATGTCTGTTTAGGTCTTCTGCCCATTTTTGGATCGGGTTGTTTCTTTTTTTGATACTGAGCTGCTTGAGCTGCTTGTATATTTTGGAGATTAATCCTTTGTCAGTTGCTTCATTTGCAAATATTTTATCCCATTCTGAGGGTTGTCTTTTCATCTTGTTTACGGTTTCCATAGCTGTGCAAAAGCTTTTAAGTTACATTAAGTCCCATTTGTTTATTTTTGTTTTTATTTCCATTTCTCTAGGAGGTGGGTCAAAAAGGATCTTGCTGTGATTTATGTCACAGAGTGTTCTGCCTTTGTTTTCCTCTAAGAGTTTTATAGTGTCTGGCCATACATTTAGATCTCTAAGCCATTTTGAGCTTATTTATGTGTATGGTGGTAGGGAGTGTTCTAACTTCATTCTTTTACATGTAGCTGTGCAGTTTTCCCAGCACCACTTATTGAAGAGGTTATCTTTTCTCCATCGTATAGTCTTGCCTATTTTATCAAAGATAAGGTGACCATATGTGTGTGGGTTTATCTCTGGGCTTCCTTTCCTGTTCCACTGATCTATATTTCTGTTTTTGTGCCAGTACCATACTGTCTTGATTACTATAGCTTTGTAGTATAATCTGAACTCTAGGAGCCTGATTTCTCCTTTTTGCATCTATGTTCATCAGTGATATTGGCCTGTAGTGTTTTGTTTTGTTTTGTTTTGTTTGCGGTATGCGGGCCTCCCACTGCCGTGGCCTCTCCCATTGCGAAGCACAGGCTCCGGACGTGCAGGCTCAGCGCCCGTGGCTCACGGACCCAGCCGCTCCGCTGCATGGGGGATCTTCCCAGACCAGGACACGAACCTGTGTCCCCTGCATCGGCAGGCGGGCTGCCAACCACTGAACCACCAGGGAAACCCAGTTTTCTTTTTTTTGAGACATCTTTATCTGGTTTTGGTATCAGGGTGATGGTGGCTTCATAGAATGAGTTTCGGAGGATTCCTCCCTTGGCTATATTTTGGAAGAGTGTGAGAAAGATAGGTGTTAGCTCTTCTCTAAATGTTTGATAGTATTTGCCTGTGAGCCATCTGGTCCTGGGCTTTTGTTAGTTGGAAGATTTTTAATCACAGTTTCAATTTCAGTGCTTGTGATTGGTCCCTTTATATTTTCTATTTCTTCCTGGTTCAGTCGCAGAAGGTTGTGCTTTTCTAAGATTTTGTCCGTTTCTTCCAGGTTGTCCATTTTATTGGCATATAGTTGCTTTTGGTAAAATCTCATGATCTTTTGTATTTCTGTAGTGTCAGTTGTTACTTCTGCTTTTTCATTTCTAATTCTATTGATTTGAGTCTTCTCCCTTTTTTTCTTGATGAGTCTGTATAATGGTTTATCAATTTTGTTTATTTTCTCAAAGAACCAGCTTTTAGTTTTATTTATCTTTGCTATTGTTTCCTTCAGTTCTTTTTCATTTATCTCTGATCTGATCTGTATGATTTCTTTCCTTCTGCTAACTTTGGGGTTTGCTTGTTCTTCTTTCTCTAATTGCTTTAGGTGTAACATTAGGTTGTTTATTTGAGATGTTTCTTGTTTCTTGACATAGAATTGTATTGTTATAAACTTCCCTCTTAGAACTGCTTTTGCTGCATCCCATAGGTTTTGGGTTGTCCTGTTTTCATTGTCATTTGTTTCTAGGTATTTTCTGATTTCCTCTTTGATTTCTTCAGTGATCTCTTCATTATTTAGTAGTGTATTGTTTAGCCTCCATGTGTTTGTATTTTTTACAGATTTTTTTCCTGTAATTGATATCTAGTCTCATAGCATTGTGGTCGGAAAAGATACTTGATATGATTTCAATTTTCTTAAATTTACCAAGGCTTGATTTGTCACCCAAGATATGATCTATCCTGGAGAATGTTCCATGAGCACTTGAGAAGAATGTGTATTCTGTTGTTTTTGGATAGAATGTCCTATAAGTATCAATTAAGTCCATCTTGTTTAATGTATCATTTAAAGCTTGTGTTTCCTTATTTATTTTCATTTTGGATGATCTGTCCATTGGTGAAAGTGGGGTGTTAACGTCCCCTACTATGATTGTGTTACTGTCAATTTTCCCTTTTATGGTTGTTAGCATTTGCCTTATGTATTGAGTTGCTCCTATGTTGGGTGCAGAAATATTTACAATTGTTATATATTCTTTTTGGATTGATCCCTTGATCACTACGTAGTGTCCTTCTTTGTCTCTTCTAATAGTCTTTATTTTAAAGTGTATTTTGTCTGATATGAGAATTGCTATTCCAGCTTTCTTTTGATTTCCATTTGCATGGAATATCTTTTTCCATCCCCTCACTTTCGCTCTGTATGTGTTCCTAGGTCTGAAGTGGGTCTCTTGTGGACAACATATATATGGGTCTTGTTTTTGTATCCATTCAGCCAGTCTATGTCTTTTGGTTGGAGCATTTAATCCATTTACATTTAAGGTAGTTATCGATATGTATGTTCCTATTACCATTTTCTTAATTGTCTTGGGTTTGTTATTGTAGGTCTTTTCCTTCTCTTGTGTTTCCTGCCTAGAGAAATTCCTTTAGCATTTGTTGTAAAGCTGGTTTGGTGGTGCTGAATTCTCTTAGCTTTTGCTTGTCTGTAAAGGTTTTAATTTCCCTGTCGAATCTGAATGAGATCTTTGCTGGGTAGAGTAATCGTGGTTGTAGGTTCTTCCCTCTCGTGACTTTAAATATGTCCTGCCACTCCCTTCTGGCTTGCACAGTTTCTGCTGAAAGATCAGCTGTTAACCTTATTGGGATTCCCTTGTATGTTATTTGTTGCTTTTCCCTTGCTGCTTTTAATATTTTTCCTTTGTATTTAATTTTTGATAGTTTGATTTACATGTGTCTTGGCATGTTTCTCCCTGGATTTATCCTTTATGGGACTCTCTGCACTTCCTAGACTTGATTATTTCCGTCCCCCTATTAGGGAAGTTTTCAACTATAGCCTCTTCAAATACTTTCTCAGTCCCTTTCTTTTTCTCTTCTTCTTCTGGGACCCCTATAATTCGAATGTTGGTGCATTTAATCTTATCCCAGAGGTCTCTGAGATTGTTCTCAATTCTTTTCATTCTTTTTTCTTTATTCTGCTCTGTGGTAGTTATTTCCACTATTTTATCTTCCAGGTCACTTATCCATTCTTCTGCCTCAATTATTCTGCTATTGATTCCTTCTAGATAATTTTCCATTTCATTTATTGTGTTGTTCATCATTGTTTGCTCTTTAGTTCTTCTAGTTCATAGTTAAACATTTCTTGTATTTTCTCCATTTTCAAGATTTTGGATCATCTTTACTATCATTACTCTGAATTCTTTTTCAAGTAGACTGCCTACTTCCTCTTCATTTGTTTGGTCTGGTGGGGTTTTACCTTGCTCCTTCATCTGCTGTGTATTTCTCTGTTTTCTCATTTTGTTTAACTTGGTGTGTTTGGGGACTCCTTTTCGCAGGCTGCAGGTTCGTAGTTCCCTTTGTTTTTGGTGTCTGCCCCTAGTGGGTAAGGTTGTTTCAGTGGGGTGTGTAGGCTTCCTGGTGGAGGGGACTGGTGCCTGTGTTCTGGTGGATGAGGCTGGATCTTTTCTTTCTGGTGGGAAGGACCGCATCCGGTGGTGTGTTTTGGGGTTTCTGTGACATTATTATGATTTTAGGCAGCCTCTTTGCTAATGGGTGGGGCTGTGTTCCTGTCTTGCTAATTGTTTGGCATAAGGTGTCCAGCACTGTAGCTTGCTGGTCGTTGAGTGGAGCTGGGTTTTAGCATTGAGATGAAGATCTCTGGGAGAGCTTTCGCCATTTCATATTACTTGGAGCTGGGAAGTCTCTGGTGGACCAATGTGCTGACCTCGGATCTCCCCCCTCAGAGGCTCAGGCCTGACACCCGGCCAGAGTGCCAAGACCCTCTCAGCCACATGGCTCAGAAGAAAAGGCAGGAAAAAAAAAAGAAGTAAAGAATAAAATAAAGTTATTAAAATAAAAATAAATAAATTATTAAAAATTTAAAATAAAAGAAGAAAGAAGAGAGCAACCAAACCTAAAAACAAAGCCACCAATGATAACAAGTGCTAAAAACTATACCAAAAAAAGCAGGCAGACAGAACCGTAGGACAAATGGCAAAAGCAAACCTCTACAGACAAAAATCACACAAAGAGCATACACACACACTCACAAAAAAAGAAAAAGGAAAAAAAAAAAAAAATATATATATATAAAAAAAGGGAGAGCACAACCAAATCAACAAAGATATCTTCCAATGATAATAAGCTCTAAATACTCAATTATAATAACCATATAACCAGAAACAAATTAGATACAGAAAGCAAACCCCAAGTTGCTCCCAAAGTCCACCACCTCAATTTTGGGATGATTTGTGGTCTATTCAGGTATTCCACAGATGCAGGGTGCATCAAGTTGATTGTGGAGATTTAATCCGCTGCTCCTGAGGCTGCTGGGAGAGATTTCCCTTCTCTTCTTTGTTCGCACAGCTCCTGGGGTTCAGCTTTGGATTTATCCCCGCCTCTGCGTGTAGGTCACCTGAGGGCATCTGTTCTTCACCCAGACAGGATGGGGTTAAAAGAGTGGCTGATTCGGGGGCTTTGGCTCACTCAGGCCGGGGTGAGGGAGGGGTATCGAATGCGGGGCGAGCCTGAGGCGGCAGAGGTTAGCATGACGTTGAAACAGCCTGAGGCGCGCCGTGTGTTCTCCTGGGGAAGTTGTCCCTGGATCATGGGACCCTGGCAGTGGCTGGCTTCACAGGCTCCAGGGAGGGGAGGTGTGGAGAGCGACCTGTGTTTGCTCACATGTTTCTTGGTGGCTGCCACAGCAGCCTTAGCACTTCATGCCTGTCTCTGGGATCTGCACTGATAGCCACAACTCACACCCATCTCTGGAACTCGTTTCAGTGGTGCTCTGAATCCCCTCTCCTCACACACCTTGAAACAATGGTCTTTTGCCTCTTAGGCAGTTCCAGGCTTTTTCCCAGACTCCCTCCCGGCTACCTGTGGCGCACTAGCCCCCTTCAGACTGTGTTCACGCTGCCAACCCCAGTCCTCTCCCTGGGATCCAACCTCCAAAGCCTGAGTCTCAGCTCCCAGCCCCCATCCGGCCCGGCGGGTGAGCAGACAAGCCTCTGGGGCTGGTGAGTGCTGGTCGGCACCGATCCTCTGTGCAGAAATCTCTGCTTTGCCCTCCACACCCCTGCTACTGCGCTCTCCTCCGTGGCTCTGAAGCTTCCCCGCCCCCCCCACCATCTCCACCAGTGAAGGGGCTTCCTAGTGTGTGGAAACTTTTCGTCCTTCACAGCTCCCTCCCAGAGGTGCAGGTCGTGTCCCTCTTCTTTTGTGTCTGTTTTTCCTTTTTTCTTTTGCCCTACCCAGGTACGTGGGGAGCTTCTTGCCTTTTCGGAAGTCTGAGGTCTTCTGCCAGCGTTCAGTAGGAGTTGTTCCACGTGTAGATGTATTTCTGATGTATTTGTGGGGAGGAAGGTGATCTCCATGTCCTACTTCTCCGCCATCTTGAAGGTCCCTCTCCAGCCTCAGAAGTTACGTTTTATAGACCTTTCCCATTTGCTACATGCTTCCAGATACATGATATCCTTTGAACATGAAGTCAGACATTGACTGAGTACCTACTGTCAGTATCTCCAGCTGACAGATACAAAAGTACAGTAAGAGAGGATCAGTGTGTGGCCCGCGTGGTTGCATTGCTAATAAGCAGCAAAATGAGACTTATCTCCAACTCCTGTGTACTTCCTGCTCAATTACAAAGGCTTGGCAATGATCCAGATGATGTAAACCTTACAATTTCTCCCACTGAGACCACCTTGTAACTTCATGACAATGATATTGCTGCCGCACAGCATTTTCACAATACTGTGGGTGATTCATGCTACCTTCCAGCTATGGAAGCATTCACTCAACATCCCTTAAACTCAACTCCACCAACCTCAACTTCCCAAGCCCTTCTCCACTGAATTAAGATGGGTCTTTTCTGCATCTCCTATCACAACATTTTCTGCACTAAATTTTAAACTGGTTTACTAACACATCTACTTTAACTAAACTGTATGTGCCTTAAAACAGGATGGTGCTCAATGTTTATATTCCAGCACCAGGTGCAATGCCTTCACCACAGTGGCCACCTAAAATCAGGATAGTGAGTGGTTGTGTGCAACACTTAATAAATGAATTGCCCAAGAACATGCATGATACTAGACTTCTCAATCATCAAAATTTAAAATCAAATGAGAGCATTTTGTTGAAATCTAGTTCTCTAGTTGGCATAGTAACCATTAATACATCATATGCTTATCATATAGAGACAAGTTAAAGGACTATGAAATTTGCACTGGGAAGATTATTTTTAAGTGGATATACAAAGCCTCGAAAATACAGAAAAACAATGACGGGAATTAATTTTTTTAAGTTAGAAACAATTTTAATTTCTTCAAAATTTTGACAGATTTATTTTAAATATTTACTGTAGCATGTTCAAACACAGGCTGACATATACCCTTCCTAGATAGTTATTTGGGGTTCTCTGTTTGTGACTGCATCAAAGTTAGCTTTCATATTAATGAACTCCTTAATCTAAATAGCTTTCATGTTATCCTGTTATGCACATCTGTTCACACCTGGATAAATGTACAAATTGACAATGTTAACATCATTAAATCTCATGCAATTCACAGTAATCATTCAATTCAAGCTCTAGTCAAAAGGTAAAGAGAATAGGGAAAAATAAATCTTTTTTGTTTCTGAAACACCCAGACTTATGGGTCTTCTTGGCCACTTTGTTCTTTTGTTAGTTCTGAGTGAGCTCTAAGACAGAAGCCCTTACCAATGCCACAGAGAAACCAAGATAAGTAACTCATTTTTTCCAAATACCTATGGCCCTTTTTCCAAGCAAAAGTAAACTCAGAGCAATACTGTTCAAAGCAAGTGAACAGGTTTTGTCAAAGCTTCAAGCAAAAAGAAAGACAAGTATCTGGTCTCCACTTAGCATAAACTTGAATCTTTTGTGACCGAGGTAGTACTGAAGATGCAGTAACATGTTTTTCTGGTGGAGAGATGGGGGCTACTAAGTGAGCAAGAGAATAGAAGAGGAAAAAAAGACAAAGGCAACATGCTGTTTGTGAAGGGCACACTGCTGAAATGATTGAACGTCATCTGAAGTAACGAAGATTAAAATACAATTCCTTTATGACAAAGGCAATCAACAATGCACCTGCCTCATGCTAAAGAAAGTAATTTTACTTCCTCCTAACTCTAGGTGCTATACCCAGTCTTGTCAGCTCCATAAGAGGGCATTTAATAAATTTTGCTATCAGATATATCAGCATGAATCCCTGTCAACGACTTCTTGGTCCAGTGTCCAGAATAAAGTCACTTCTATAAGTAGTTCTGTATAAAAATGTGGTAAGCAGAGAAACTCAACAACCTGAAGAAGTTTGTTAATGTCTGCTAGATGCAATAATGACCCTTTAATAAATATCTATTCCCGATTCTCTTGCCAAAAAGTAGGTCGTCATTTCAGAATCTAAAAGCTACCTGGCCAATTATCATCTGAAAAGAAAGAAAACATGTTACATGCCTAAATGAGCAAGAAATCATATGGAATAACAGGAGTGGGGAGGAAATACCGCCAACACTAATTACATCAGGTATATTTTCCAGGTAACTGTCCTTGTTTGCTTTTCTTCTTCTATTGCACATTCACTTCTTGTTCAAACAGGGCATGGATAATTTTGAGAAAGGAGAACTCACTAGGCTCAAACCAAGGAGTCTGGACAGACGTTTCCAATAATTTCTTGGAAAAGTCATTTCTCTAATGAGCTTCTTCATCTACAAAATTATAGGGGTGAGCTAGATGACCTTGAAATCTCTGCAAGAGATAATAACTGCGATATCCAGGATGATTCTATCATACTGCTGCTTTGCCAAAAGGTTTATTAGAGAGAACACTGAAATAAGCACCCAGAAAAATGATCTGAAGATTCTCAACAGATTTCATTTCCCACGCTGTCCACACCTGTCCTCAATCACTGCAGATAATGCTTAAGTTAAGCGGTATTATGCAAAATCAAGTACTACATACTGAATTGTATCTGCCTCTTTCAGAAAGGCTATCTATATGATAGTGCACATAACCATGAGGGAGAATGCAGAATATATCACAAGACTGAAAAAAAGGAGGCAAAAGCTTTTTAATTGACCACTTAAAAGGTTATGTAGAGGCCAGGCCACAAGGTGAAGGTACGAAGTATGTTTCTAGTACAGAAAGCTGTCTACTAACAATGAAATGCTCAATATTCTTATGACTTTTTTGAGTGAGGAGTCTACAGCAGATTTAAGTCCTGGATCAGTTAAGAATCTGGTATGTAAAAATAAAAGCCCATCAATTCTTAGCATCCCTTTGGGGTTTCTGTGGGTATACGTGTAATAACTGTCATATCTCAAAACAGTTCAATCTGACCCCCATTATTTTAAAAATATAATGATAGTGGCCAGAGTTATCAGCTATGCTTCGATGATTTGAATGCTCCTAACTGGTGCAATTAGGTGAAATTAACAATTTCTTAGTGAGAACACAGATTGGTATCTAAAGGGCTCAAACCACCTCACAAAGGCGAATAGGGCATTTCATAAAAGTAGAATCTATCTGCCAAGGTCAAAAAGCTCCTGTATCTCTTCCTCCATTCAATTTTTCTCATGACTTTCCACCCCCAAGGTTGTCTCACTTAAGACTTGTTGATGCCCTGGCAATGCTGTTTTGAGATACAGGGTGTGATAAGAGCTATGGAAAGGGTATGATCTCAATTATAATAGAAAACACCAATGGAAACAAAACTTTTTCAAACTTCATATTTTCCATCTATCAAATTGGCAAAGATCAAAAGTTTTACACTGTGTTGATAAGTGTGTGGTATAACAGACATTCACATACATTTTTAGTGGGTGGATCCATTGGTACAAATTCTGTGGAGAATTATTTACCAGTATCTATAAGAAGCAAACTTTTTTTTTTTTTTTGACTCAGAAATGCCTCCTCTAGAAATATAAAGTCTAGGAATATACGGTCATTGGAGCACTTCTTCCTGGTTGTAATAGCTACCTGATAGGGTTATTGTTAAGATGAATGAAATAATTCATATAAAGTATACAGAACAAAATTTGCATTTTACTGGTATTAATGGTAAGCACTGATAAAACTTAGTTGTTCACGTAATTATTATTAGATGATGATGTTCATGTAATTATTATTAGATGGTAATACAAGTCATTTTTTGACATACTACAAAATTTCAGAGAAGTAGAGGACAGCCTCATATTCATTAAGGTTAAAAAAAGCAAATGTGTGTACTACACATATCTAAATCTAGAACATGGTATTTAAATGCTCTCTGGTAAGCCCTGGCAACTGGGGAAATTTCTTTACAGAAAAGTATAATTTGCATATAATCATGTGTTAATTCCATAGGACTGTTTTATACTGAATTAATAAATGTCTAAAAGATTAGGGAAAAACACAAAAACCTTGTAATCTGGATCAAAATTACCATTATTTTATTAGGATATAATTGTTTGAATGATTTGAAGAGTAGCTTAAATATTTTCTGGGTTTTTCTCTTCTTTCTGTAGCTAAATGATGTTCTAACCATTATCAACCATTCATTTTAGGTAAATGACAAAGAGAGAAAAAATGTGAACTAAAAGCGTATTCATTCCGACATTAACCCAAAATAACCAATTTGCTTCTCATGAGCCTTGGATGTTGCTGAGGTGCATTTGTTAAATTATAGAAGCAATTTTTCCTCAGGAATCTTCTAATTTTGTTCCAATCACTGGAGTCATGCTTATCTATTTCCTTGCACAGATATACTGCCTCCTCAGAGAACTCTTGAGAATAGAAACTCTGTATCCGATGAGTGAATATCAAACAGTAAGATGACTAGCCAGTTAGGTTAAAAATATGAAAAGACATTTAAATCTAAACATAAAGGAGACCATGTGAATAACAAAATATGGGGGATGTAGAAGAATAAATTAGGAAAACTTCTTCCCTTCCTTTTCTCAGAGCTTTTCCATACCCAAGCAGGAAAGCTGGGTCTTACTATCCTAGTGTTTAGAGCTGTGCTATCCAATATGGTACCACTAGCCAGATGTGGCTACTGAGTGCTTGTAAAGTAGCTAATAAGAAATGAAAAGATAGTGTAAAAAATGAGTGTAAAGTATCTTATTCCTAATTGTTTTAATACTGGTACAGGTTGATATAATATTTTGAACACTATTTAATAAATTTCCACCTGTTTCATTGTACTTTTTAATGTGAGTTCCAGAAAATTGAAATTATATTTTTGGCTCACAGTATATTTCCATTGGACAGTACAGAACTAAAGCATTAGTATCTATGACATATGTATACGCCACAAGTTCCTTTGTGTGCACTTGTGTTTTGATGGTTCCAGTAACTAAGTCGGTCTCTAAAAGGGAAGAACCCATGTATCTGTACAATCTTATCTAGGCGTGGGAAAACTGCTTGGGTTTTATTTGAGTCCAGCTCTTCCCCGTAAAAACAAGGCCCTAGCCAACAGGGTGTTGCAGTCAGAAGACTTGAGTTTCCACCTGGGTTACCTGGGCAAATCACTCAAATCCCCTGAGTCCCTTGTCTTACGTATAAAATACCTGTCTTTCTAGCCATGAGCACTGCTGTGCAAATCATTTGAGATATGTATATAAGATAACTCGTCAAGTCATACTCATTATGGTCCTTGAAGGGGTATTAACATTTAGTTTTAGTTCAACAAATGACATACTTAACAACTGATCCTTTGCAGTCCACCTAAGTCGCAGCAGAAATACCACACCTTTGCTTCCAGTCACACTGCTGTGTATGACAGAGGCAGCTGATCCCTAAGTCGTAAGTTAGACTGTTCCATAAGGATTCTTTTTCAAAGCAAGTGAATCGAGTGTGGATCTCTGAAAAAGCTTAATAACTATGATCACAGTACTAGAATTAAGAGTAAAGAAACCATGATGATGTATTGCTGATAACAACTGACTCTTTCACACACCCATGCATTCACTCATCAAACATTTGGAGAATGCCCTACAACCACAGCATGAGAAAGATCAAGCTTTGGAGTCAGAGATACCTGAGTGTTAATTTCAGCCACCCCGAGTGTTTTATATGGCCCTGTAAACCCTGTATTATTGGAATAAATTATTAAGAGCAGAAGGTTTTTAGACAGTTAATTAAGTATTATTTGTAAAAAAAAAAAATAAAATAAAAATAGCTCAATTCCTGGCACATAGTATTCAGTAAAGGTTAGCTAAAATAATAATATTTACTATTATTTAGTTACTGTTCTTGATACTGAAGATACTGTAAGACACAGGCTCAGCCCTCAAGGCATTATATAGATTATCATCTACCAGCTGTATCTAAGGAAGTCTGTAAGAATGGATATTTTTAAGAATCCAGGTAACTATATGAATTTCAGCTGCTATTCTGATATTTAGCACTGCGTAATGACAACCTGAATTCTCAGAAGGTCCATTCAATAAGCCTAAGGAATTTTGCCAACTAAAATGCAGTTTACCTTACCGTGTTTCATGTAATAAGTCTTTCAACACTGAATTTCAGGAAACTCTTGAGAAAACCTCTTCTACCAGGCTTAAAGTTAGCCTAAGTACCCTATTAAATAGACCTCTTAAGCCATTTTTTAATAATACAGAAAACTGATCATCATCACAGTCTAATGCAACAATCATTTATTGTGACCCTCTAGTTCAGCAAGGGAGGTGAGAAATCAATGATGGAAAACATCAATAACTTCTTGCCTGCTTTCATAAACCTAGCTAAGTAAGCTCTTACCATGAACAGCCATCATCTTTGCCAATTTATTTTTTTCTGTAATAAATGAGTGAGCAGCAAGCATTTCCACAGAAAGGCCTTAGGGGCCAATTCCCCAAGACCACTGTATTAAAGTTCTCAAAATAAAAGGTGCACCAACTTGTAATCATTTTTATATAAAGCAGGATCCACAATGACACAGAAAATTGATTCTACCATCTACTATGAAAACAGAATACCAACCTCCCTTTTGTAGATAGCTACAAGTTGATAAGGCATGTCCAAAGTTCCATACACTGGAATGACTGCTTTTAAATCAATCAACCAAATCGTATTTAATAACTCAATTAAATGAGAACACATAACCCCATTTTCAAAAGACTTAAAATATTTTTTAAATAGATCTAAATTGTAGGCATTTATATATATTACAAGTTGTTATAGTTCAAGACGGCCCTCAAAACACAATTGTAACCAAGTCAATGACTTAAAAATCAGAGGCTCAGTGTCTTGATCTGTAAAATGGAGATATCTGTATTGAAATTACAGTGCTATTAGAAATCAGTCTTATTACTACTACTGATGTTTTATTTTCTTTATTGGCTAGGGCAGGGGTCTGCAAACTTTTCTGTAAAGAGCTAGATGATAAATATTTTCAGCCTTGCAGGTCATAAAATCTGTATCAGAACTACTCAACTCTGCTGTTGTAACACGAAATCAATATGGACAATATATACACACGAGTGTGGCTGTGTGCCGATAAAACTTTATTTATGGACACTGACATTTGAATGTCATAGTTTTCACATATCATGAATTACTATTCTTTTGATTTTTTTCCAACCATCTACAAATATTTTTAAAAAGCATGCTTAGTATGTGGAAGACACACAAAGAAGTGGAGAACTAGACTGGATCAATGGGCCATAAATTGCCAACCCCTTGGCCAGAAGACTCTGATCCAACCTTATGTAAATTGATTATATATTTAATCGGCCAAAGAGTTTTCGGAAAAAATCACTTGTAACAAATTGAAAATTTCTCTACATACAAAACCATGTTATTTTCATTTACTTTAAATTCTGTTGACCATTTTTGGGGAAGAAAATACTCTGTTTTCACTATTTAATCACCTTCCACTTTATAGATCTTTTAGTAGTATTTTCTCTCTAATGTAAAAAGTTCAACTATGGTACTTCAAAGCACTGCAAACAAATTTATTTCCAGTGCTTGTTGAACGTATTGCTTATTTTCCTTACTAAATTAACTGTGGTTTGTGAAACAAACAAATAAATCCAACAATACAAGATGCAAAAACAATTTCAATAAATAGGTCTTCATTTACTAATAATCTCCTTTCTGCCACTGACTTAAAAACATCTGCCAGCAAGATGTGCAAACACCGTATTTCTCCAGTTACACAATGTTAATTATAATGGAATTACACCACCAAGAAATTCTTAATCATGTTGGCCACTCTTCGTGTTCTTATTACTCACTCCTAATCCATTAAATCTGTGCTGTAGTATTAAAACGGGCAGAAGGACAGGGAGAGATGAGATGAATTTGATTTGGTCAAAAGGTGAAGGCATAATAATTTAGTTGAATACATTAAGCGGGGCATCGACTTTTTATCCCTTTATTTCTTATGCTTTTAATGCTGGATTATATGTAAAATGAACAAAAGACCGTGAATATCAGGCCAGTTACACTGAGACAATCAAGCAAACCGACTATGGCACCAAACGACATGCTGTTGAGGTTCATAATAGTTGCTCTTGTGACATTTAACTTAGAGTTTAAAGAGATTTACCAAGCATTCCTAATCTATCATTATCTTATAATCCACCAATTTATTTACCTTGTTGAACCTAATTAGAATGAAAAGTAAAAATGTTAGGGATGCAAAGATAAGTAAGTCAGAAACGTTTGTAAATCCTCAGAATAGGTCTCTGTTTTGTTTTCTGAGACATGGCATCACATCAGTCCCCAAACAATTAACACAATATCCACGTTACCATGGATGCACATATCTACAGATAGTTAAGTACACAGATAATAACAGAAGGCAGCATAAAGTAAGACCACATGCTACAGAGCCAGACTGACCAGTTTTGTAAGCTCAGCCATTTATCTATCCGTGTGATCTTAAATAATTCACTTATCATTGTATTCCTGAGTTTCTCTGTAAAATGGGAAAAAAAAAAAATCATAGCCACCACTGAATGTTAGAAGGATTAACTTAATATGCATAAAATTTTTATCATATTATCCGACACAAAGAACTATGTAGGGCTTCCCTGGTGGCGCAGTGGTTGAGAGTCCGCCTGCCAATGCAGGGGACACGGGTTCATGCCCCGGTCTGGGAAGATCCCACATGCCGCGGAGCGGCTGGGCCCGTGAGCCATGGCCGCTGAGCCTGCGTGTCCGGAGCCTGTGCTCCACGACGGGAGAGGCCACGGCAGTGAGAGGCCCGCATACCACACACACAAAAAAAAAAAACAAAGAAAAAATCTATGTAAATGTTAAATAAAGCAATGGCTAAAAAAGTATTATTGAATAATACTCTATTACCATTTCTTTATAATATTTGCACTTTGATAGGTGATTACTACACGGCTCTTTTTAGATCTCTATGAGAAAAAAAAACATAAGAACTTAATAGCCCCATCAATGATAAACGTTTGCCAATGATACAGGTGAAAAGGCAATCTAAGGGTTGTTTGCCTCAAATACCACCAATGTCTGACATAATTAATGAAACAAAATTACAGGGCAACAGGGCACTTACTTCTAAAGCACCTAATAATGAAGAAGCCTTTAACCAGCAGTAGAGACTCGGCCACTTAATTAGCTCCTGCTACATAAAGTGGTTACCCTCAATCCAGTGTTTTCTTTTCTTCTAAACACCCCTATGACCTACTGTCTCCAAACTCCAAGGTCCTCATCAATAAACTTGACAAGATTCTTTTTAAATTTTTATTTATTTATTTATTTATTTATGGCTGCACTGAGTCTTCATTGCTGCACAGAGGCTTTCTGTAGTTGCGGTGAACGGGGACTACTCTTTGCTGCAGTGCGCAGGCTTCTCCTTGCGGTGGCTTCTCTTGTTGCGGAGCACAGGCTCTAGGCCCACAGGCTTTCATAGTTGCAGCACGTGGGCTCAGTAGTTGTGGCTCACAGGCTCTAGAGTGCAGGCTCTGCAGTTGCGGTGCACGGGCTTAGCTGCTCCACAGCACGTGAGCTCTTCCCAGACCAGGGATCGAACCCGTGTCCCCTGCACTGGCAGGCACATTCTTAACCACTGCGCCACCAGGGAAGTCCCAAACTTGACAAGATTCTTAACTGGGCCCCATTTAGCAGCACACCACTTTGCTAACTACCATAGAGAATGTCAATACACAAAAGAGACAGCCGAACTATCAAGGAGCTTACAATCTATTTAGAGAAACAAAGTATAAAAAAGTGAAATGATGGCAACATAAAGCTATACAAAAAGGAAGTAAGAACCCAAAATGCAAACATGGGTGCAGTGCTTTAGCGTCTATACAGTGTTCTCACCAGTACAGTAACTCATTCTGTGCCTCCATCCCACTGTAGACCAGCAAGTTAAAAAAAACTGCTATCTTGGTATTACAGACTACCAAGCAGAGCCTCGGGAAATCTATGTAACTTGCGCCGAGTCTCACAATTACAGACAAAGCCATAGTGCAGAACATAGATATTCATGCTCACATCCATGATTTTAAGCTACAGCGCTCTGTTCCCTGAAAGGAGAGACCCACAAGACTCCAGCACTCTGTGATCACTTCCTAGAGAGAGGGTGTGAGCCAGTTCATGATGAGTGGTCAGAAGTGGGCATCTGACCAAAAGGGAAGGTCACTGCAAATGGGAAATGGTGTCAGATCAATGAAGTAAAGAAAAAGTCCAGGTCAATGGCTTTAAATGGAGCGTTTGGAGAGGAGGTCTGTGTTGGCACAAGTAGAAAAGTCATTAGCTAGTATTCTGTGTTTCCCATTGGCTGTGCAAAAGATGGGAGAGAAGGACTGGAGTTTTAAAGCAATTGCATCAGGCATTATGAAGCTAAATTTCAACTCCACCACCTCTAATGTGTATCTACCCCTTTATCTCTTGAGACTCTGATATGACCTACACACTCAGTCAATCTGATTCACCTGGGATCCCCAAACCAATTGCTACCACATACTGAATGACAGCAGGCACTTGAGTAAATCTTAAGATACACAGTACACTTACGATGTTAGAAGCATTGTGCTAAAATCTTTCCCATGTCATTTAATCTTCAAACTAACCACAGCAGCTGTGTCAGGGTCCCCAAGACTACTTCTAAAATCAAAGACTTGCTAGAAAGATTCACAGGACTCAGCATCTAAGTTGCACTTATGTCTAAGATTTATTACAATGATGTAGTAGGAATACAAAGTTGGATGATAAAAAAATAATAAAAACCACAGGCAGAGTCTGGAGTAATCCATATGCAAGTTTCCTTACATGTCCTTCCTCCCATTGGGTGGTCACAGAGAGTGTATACTTTCCTAGCAATGAAAATGCATCAACACGGGTGGAATATTTCTGTCCAGGCAAGCTGATTAGGGACTCAGTGTGGGCACTGTTTATTCCGTTTGTAAGAGGGCTGGTCACATAGGTGCGCTCTGCTAGAATTACCAAAATTCCATACGACTCAAAGACAGCAGGTGTTGAGCATACACCACATTATTTGTACAGACAGTCTAGGCATAGTGATCAACTCTTGTCAATCAAAAAAATTATATTAGTACCAGCCAAGATCTCAGATGTCAGCCAAGGGCCAATCTCACATGCATTCCTCTTAGTATATCAGACCTGAGACTCCTATCCTAACCCTTTCCTACACAGGAGGCAACTATTATTGTTTCATGTAGAAGAAGTAACTGAGTTACAGACATTATTTAACTCATCTAGGATCCTAGAAGTTCTAAGTGCCAGACAATGTTTCATAGCTTGAGAGCTCCTGCAACAGACATGACACAAGGTTATAGGCGAGCTGTTTTGTTTTAGGAGACATCCGGGAAACTGAAGGGCTAACTTGTAGGTGGGCACAATGATAGCCAGGTGTGGAAAAAGGAAGGATAGCAAGCTAATCCCAGGGTTTGTAGTTAAATTGGTTACCATCGTGGTCAAGCAGGAGTCAGTCCCACTGTGGTACAGTGTGAAATGAACTTCAAAGTTTTCCACTCAAAATACCGACCAGGGCAATATCTATTTACTGGTTGTTCATCCCCTATTGGTCAAGGTTCTCAGGAGTTCTTAACTCCTCATAGTAGAGAAATCTTAGGGCAGAAAGCAAAAATCCCTGAGGCAGAACACAACCTGGTTTTGCAGCAAGGGCGGAAGCCAAAATCTGCATCCAGAGAATGAAAGATAGTGTATAAAAAGAATAAACAGTCTGTATTAAACCTCAGGCAGTGTGACTCCGCATGCTATACCTGAGTCATCATGGTGGGTTCTGTCAGATTCCTTTAGAATGGATTAGAAGTCCCTAAGTACCTTTCAAGGATTAAAAAAAAGAATAAACATTGTGCACCAATGTGACAGTGGTAACTCCAGCTTTTGCACGGCAAAGAAGGTAACAGAGTAAAAAAAAAATCTGTCTTCAAAATCCCACACACCTCAGTTCAGCATTCTTTACAGAAACGCTATTTGTTTAAGGCCGGCAATTGTTGATATATAAAGTTTTGCAGAAAGCCTGACTCTGGCTCAGTCAGGTTTCTGTTCATTACCCTGGAAGATATGAAGGTTTTATTTATATATTTATACATATACAATCAGTAGTTTTTTAACATTTTCCAAGGGTTGGAAAATCACCATCACCTAGTTCCAGAATATTTTCATCCCCCTACAAAAGAAACTATATAAATTCACTCCCATATTTCCATTCAAAATCATTCCCAATTTCTCCTGCTCCTAGCCCCTGGCAACCACCAATCTATTTTTTGTCTTTATGAATACGCCTATTCTGGAAATTTCATATAAATGGAATCATACAATACATGCCTTCTTTTACGTAGCATAATGTTTGCAAGATTTATCCATGTTGTAGCATTATCAGTACTTCATTTGTTTTTATTTCCAAATAACTTTCCATCATATGGATATTCAGTACTTGTTTATCTGCGCATCAGCTGATGAACATTTAGGATGACTCCAGTTTTTCACTCTCACGACTAATGTTTCTATGAACAGTGTGGCTTTATGTTCTCATTTCTCTTGGGTATATATCTAGGAAGGGAATTTCTGGGTCAAATGATAACCTTATGTTTAACATTGAGGGATAGCCAAACTGTTTTTCAAATAAGCTATATTATTTTACAATTCCACCAACAGTGTATGAAGGTTCCAATTTTTTCCTTCATCAACACTTGTTTTTGGCAAATACAAATATTTGAAGGCCAGTAATTTCAAGATCAATGGCTTGATTAAGAAGCTTCCTAATTATTTACATTCAGTATTCCTAAATATGTATTATGGAGAAGGTAGATGCCTTGCAGCTTACAAAAATGACATGCCATCTAGTAGTTGTTGTCATAGTGGGAAAACAAAAACATCCTCACCTATATACATAATAGTGGCAGACGGAGGTAAGTTTTCACAGTAATTCCAAATGGAAATATCAAACCCAAGAAGGTGTGATTTGAGGGTTACTTTTAGAGTAGGATTTGGGTGGAAGTAAAGGAACCTAACACAAGAGAAAGATAGTTGTTATGACTGTCTGCATCCCCCCAAATTCATATGGAGAAGCCCTAATCCCCAATTTCATGGTATTTGGAGGTGGGTCCTTTGTAAGGTAATTAGGTTTACATGAAGTCATGTGGGTAGGACTTCCATCATGGGATTAGTGTCCTTGTAAGACTAGAGACACAGACAAACACAGACCAGTGCTAGCTCTCTTCAACATGTGAGAACACAGGGAACAGGTGGCCATCTGCAACCCAAGAAGAAGGCTCTCACCAAAAACCCAATCTCCTAGCACCTTAATCTTTGACTTCCCAGCCTCTGTAATTGTGAGAAATAAATGTCTGCTTAAGCAACCCAGAATATGGTACTTTGTTATGGCAGCTTGAGCTAAAACAATAGCATACCAGATGCAGGAAACACTATGAGTGACAACATAGAAAAAAGAGATGAGTACTTGTATTTACCCAAAATCAACTAGTGAAATACTGATCAACTTATTTAAACTTGTGTCCTGAACATGGTGAAAAGAATATCCTCCTAGTAGATGGAAAGGAAATGGAAAGAGAACCTAAAACAAATTAGATGTAAGAAGAAAGTTGTCATAGGGAAATAAATAGAAGCATGGTATGAATTTGGCAAAGCCAATTCCTTTAACGTCAAGGTCTATAATTCTGAAAAAAGCTATCCAATATTCTCCGATAAAAGATGGCATAAGATCCAGCTTAAAACCATAAAAATAATGCTAAAGACAGTCTCAAATGTGAATAATGATTATGAGTTATAAGTAAATAAACAAAGCTGTTATAAATTACCCTGCCATAATTAAAACAAAGTCATTATTTTGTATTACCTTTTATTGTTGATACGGGCCAAAATTAAGGAATATTCCAAGAGAGTGTACCTTAAAAGATAGAGAGAAATGACTTCAAAGCTCTAGGAGAAGTTTAATAGACACTTCAATTGATAACTGGGTACATCTAAATAATAAATAGGAAAATAATGCACTTTAAAAAATCCACTGTAACCCAAATAGTAGATCGTGGCAAAGCCAAGCCAAATAGCATTTTTCAGTCACAGTTGGTAAAGGCGTACAAGAGCGAAGAAAATTTAAATAAAGGAAGTAAAGTTCAATTCACTGAGAGATTCTCTGTTTCATATGCATTTCCAGAGATATTTTTCTGTAACTGGGATACAAAAACTCAAAAATATCTTAGACATATATGTTTATTTTTGGAGCCCTACAAAAGGTATTTAACTATAGCCAAGACAGATGATTGTCCCAAGTAAGGAAATGGCTCAAATATAAATCACCAACTCTCTTCCTTCAGAGTTTACTGTTAACATCAAGCTAGACATATGAAAATTAGCACTGTAACAACTCACCATTTCTGTGCATCCAGGCATTTATGGAAGATCAGATCTGCCTCCTGGAAATGTGCTGAATATTAGTATCTGCAAGCCCTGGGTAAACCTAGGGGACAGCTGAGCCCAAAGCCTCATCACGTCTTTAAACACTTAACGCCTTCAACTCTAGCATTCACTTTAACAGATGCTCTCACATCCCACATGTCAGCACAGCTTCCTACAAACCCCTATACATAGAAAACACGATGACACATCTTGGTCATAACTGATAAGCAAAATTGGAATTGCTATAGGACCATCTGATAAGCCACTCCTAGCATGATGAGAAATGGAAGGACCTCATTCCTGATAGGAAAATACGGGGGAGAAGAATGGTGGATTGGGACCAATCCTCCTTGGTTATATGTAACCCTTTACTCTGCCTTTACATCAGGGGAAAGGATCCCTTTGGTTTAATACAATAAGCATGTGTTTCAGAAAAATATACAAGGTAAAGAATTAGTGATAATGGAATTTTTACAGTTATATGCCACCAAATATTTAAACCAATTTACAAATTACTTATTTTCTACACATCCGGGCTTGGGCATGTATCGAAAAACAGCTATTATTAGACTTATATTTTGAAAGAAAGTTACAAGATGTGTACCTGTTCCCAATTTCTTTAAAAAATAGAAACATACCATACTATCTGATTCCAAAATGCACTTCTATAAACTTTCTATTTACCTGAAACTGGTTAGATCCTTAAATTGGGTTGTACATTTCAATTATTGTGTTCTTATCTCCCCTTGACTCCTCCTTAGAAAGCTGTGGTTAAATTGATGGTGTCTCTTCCTAACTTTAGCTACACACCAACCTCTTTCACATCTCTATACACTCTGAACCTGCAGCTCTGGCTCCCTGTAATCTCATCCTCTTTGATCTCTGCACGCCTGCTTTTCGTATCCTGTGAAACTCAGCTGAAACGTTTTCTTCAAAAAAAACACTGGCGGGCTTCCCTGGTGGCGCAGTGGTTGGGAATCTGCCTGCTGATGCAGGGGACACGGGTTCGTGCCCCGGTCTGGGAAGATCCCACATGCTGCGGAGCGGCTGGGCCCGTGAGCCATGGCCGCTGAGCCTGTGCGTCCGGAGCCTGTGCTCCGCAACGGGAGAGGCCACAACAGTGAGAGGCCCGCGTACCGCAAAAAAAAAAACAAAACTGGCTTTCCCCATCACACTAATTAGTCTCTACCTGTGTAACTCAGTCTACGTAACCCACTCTTCCTTCCCTTTCAGTCACAACATTGCTGTCACTGTACCTCTTTCTTACTTTTACACTATTTTTCTCTATTTGCTTTTACATATTTAGTTATTTGTCTGTTACCATCTCCCCCTGTAGACTTTAAGCTCCATGAATGGTAGATCTATATTTAATTTATTTACCACTTTCTTGTGTACCCAACATCTCGTAGGCACTCAAATTTTTTCAATTAATACATACATGTTCAACTTTACATATGGATTGCTACACAAAGTTATTTATGGTTCCATGAAAAACCTTTTGTTTTCTTTATGCACTGCTATATTTTACAGAATTTCTAAAATGAACACATGTATTTGACTTGTGAAATCAAGAAAAAAAATTCTGTTTTTTGAGCGTTGCTTTCCCTTTATAATGCTATTCTTAGGGCTTTGGTTTTCTGATATATTTGAGCTAAAAGCAGTCATTTACTGCTAGGTGATCAGAATATAGGTATTAGTCACATCTGTGGAGATGATGTTCACACAGTAAAGAAGATATTGAAATATCTGGTAGTTCTGGTAATGATTATGACCTTCAAAACATACTCAAGGGGGAAAAATAGGTACCAAACAATTGACAGTTTTTACAAAAGATTAGAGCAAACAGCATGAAATCACTTCCAGAAATGACAGCAATCAATCTGTTTCTTAAATGGTATCAGTGGCAGAGTCCATACCGGAAAACAGATTGTTTGGAACTAGATCAGCCCTCCAGGCCAGGAAGGTGCCAAGAGAAGGAGCCTGAAAGTTATGACAATAAATAAAGAGCAACCTTCTTATACTACAGACAGGAAGGAAGCCCAAAAGAAGATAAGAGGGGCTGCTGAAGCATGGGGACCAAGAATCATGCCACAAAAAAGCCCAGGACCATCAACGTCCCAAAGAAGCAAACTAAATTTCAGGGGATGAACTTCAATCCTTGGAAAATAAACTTTAAGAAGTTAAAGTCCAAATCCTACATTTAATGTCGGATCCTAAAGGAATAAGCTTTGAGACAGAGCAGAGTGTTCTACTTTTCAGAATGTGCGTCCAAGCATATTTCGTATAAAAGAAAAGTCTCATTATTTGAAATAACTCACAAAGCAAAGGCCAGACTAGCAGCAAGCACAATCCACCCATGAGCTACAGGGCAGTGGGTTGTAGCTCCCTCAAACCTGCTACGGAAGGGCAAGGTCTATTCAAGAAAAGGAGACGAGGCTGAGGCTGCAAGGGTTTCAAAAGGCCGTGGCTTTGTGGTAAGAAGGGTATGGGGACTGAAGCCACTCAGGGCGTAACATCAACTATAATCAAAGTAAGCGAGCTCGTCAGCACTTGGTGTGAATGTAAACTGGTACAACCGCTTCAGGAAGCAATTCACCAACGTATCCAGTAAAACTGACACACATACCATACAACTCAATGATTCAACATCTGTGGGGGGATGTCCCCAGAGAAACGTTTACATCAGGAGGATGTATGTACCAGGAAATTCATTGCCACAGTGAAAGTGGAAATGTTTGAAACTGAAATGCCCACATGAGAACAGATAGACATCATGATCCAGTCACACACTAAGACTATTATATTATATTTAAAATAAATGAACATTATCGATGTTGATCATATTAAATATACGGAAAAAGAAAGTCATTAGCCAAAGGATATACACTGTTATCATGTTTTTAAATTAAGTTTTAACACAAAACAGTGTGTGTATATAAATATATATATATACATATACACACACATATATTTAGTTAAATAGATGTGTATAAAAGTATAAATACTTGAAAAGGAAGGAAACACTTACTTCAGGATATGTAATACCTCTGAAGAGGTGGGAAGGAGGAGACTGGGGTGAGGGGCTTCATTTATATCTGTACTTTAAGGATTCAATTATATCTATAATTCAAATGGATCTAAATAGTAAAACATTCAACTGTTTTCAAAGGTGGTTAAGGATACATGGCTATGGATTAGTACTGTCTTCTATAATATTATTTATCTTTAGAATATTTATAACATTTTTAACAATTAACATGGCAGAAAATATTTTTCTTGCAGAGCTTCCTCTTTTCTACTGAACACCACTATTTTAAATTTCTATTAAGTACGATTCTCAGATTACATTTAACAGCACTGCAGAGTATGTACACTGACATTTATTATGTACTTCCTGGAATGCAGCCTAAGCCCCTACTCAGGTAGAAACACTCTCCTACCTAAGGCTTTGATAGCCCTCACATGATCATTGTGGCTGATTTTATGTGATGGTTTTCATGGACTCTATGCTCTTTTTCTGACTTTGTGAAAAATTTTGTGTTATCAAATTTCACGTTAGGAAGATTCATTCTGTAATATCACCTCATATTGTCAAAATTCAGTCATGCGTAATTTCCCTCTCCTTCGGTCTGAGACGTCCTCTGTCTTACTACCATTACTAATTTTTGAAAGGAAAAAGGAAAGATGGGGGGAGGGGCTAGCATTATCCCTTTCAAGGAAAAGAGTGACGGACATTTATAAAAGCTCAATACTAAACAAATGTAAATCTGATCAATTGTCTGATCATGGTTGACTACCAGGAAGACACCATTTAAGATTCATCACTATAATCTACACATCAACTGTCCAAATTCAGGGGAATAAAACACCAATTGATCTGAAGTGCTAGATTATTTGGGGATGTAGAAATAGGAAGACTTCAAATGAAGTATTTGTACTCGTATCCCCAGCTTAAGCTGCATTGAACCAAATTTCCACACTCAGGACTATTTAAGCCATATTACCCACCTTATCTCTAACAGCAAACCTTGAGCAAATATACATTTAAAAAAATCAGTGCTATCTTTGAATAGTGGACACCACTTAAGCCCAGGGTGAAAGTGTGCAAAATTTGTAACTATAAAATGAGAGTTAAACATAATATTCCAACAAATAACATGATGTAATGAAACATAGTAAGAAATAAGGCTTCTAGTATTTTCTATCCTCATTTCTGAACACAATAAAGAATGCAGCATGCCAATGAGCCCATTCCACCAAAAAAATTTTTTTAACGCCATTCATATAGTTTGTTGCTAACCTCATCCCACCTTCTGTAATCTTAGATGTGTACAATGTAAGAAACTCAGAACAACAAAAATACACCCTCAATTGATTCACTTTGCTATTTTGTTAATTTCCCTGGGAGCAAAAAGTTATTTCCTATGAGAAAGATGCTGTCTCATTTCACCAATGGACCACTTAACTGTCCAAAAACAAAACCTGCTTTTCAGGGGGAGAGCAGAATTTGGTGCTGGCAATTGGGAAAGCTAATGGGAGCCTGGAGAACATTTGATCTGTTGGCAACAGAAACCCTTACATCGCACTGCACATCAGCTAAATTTGAGGCCTTGGTAACTTGAGCTTATCCATTAATGCTGATTGCTACTTCTCAGTGGAGAAACACTGCTGAAAGTACAGGTGTAGATCATTACCGCTTTTTTTTTTTCCAGAAAATAACACACATCTGTTCACTGTAAAGTAATTTCTGAATGGTAATTAGAACTTAGCACTGGGGCTTAAATAACAAATGGAATTTCTAGGACCTGACCCAGAAAGAACAAGTGAAATCTCAAGTCCTGTGTTATTTCACAAGGCTTCTTCCAGAAAGCAAGGGATAAAACAGAAGGAGCACCTGACAAGAGCTAAGAGCCTCAAGTTCATAGTCCCTGCTCCCCACCTGAGCCGCTTATGAAGCTGGGCCATACGTCTCATTCCTCTGGACCTCAATTTCCTCATCCATAAAATGGGGAGGTAGACTTAGGATAACAAACTCTCAACTCCAACATTCTACATGTCCCCTGACTTTCAGATACTTTAAAACAGTAATTTCAGTCAGTAGGTCAGGTTCCCAACTCGCTAACCAACACCAGACAAACCGCATCATTAATGAAATTGATGCCAGTACTAGCCAGATACACAGAAAGTTTGAAATTGAAAAATTCATGATTTCGCATGAGGAACAAAATGTGTATTAATATGCTAAGAGCTTGGATGATCTCAAAGATTCATAAAAATCCCCAATGAACTGTGGATCACATCTTGAGAAACTCTTCCCAATCAAAATTCCTCAACCTCAGTTACATACAGGAAACACATGCGGTGAATTTTAGAAATATCTCTCCCTTAACTCCCACCTCAGATGAATTAAACCAGAATCTGGGTGTGAGGGTCTCTGTCACTGCTTTTTTTTTTTTTTTTAACATCCCTAGTCAATTCAAATGTTCAAAGACTGGAAAGCACTGTTTTAAACCAAGTTAAAATTAATGAAAAATGGGGTGGGGCACTTTAAGGGCATTCCAGAAGAGCTTCAATATGAGAAAGGAACATTTTTAAAGCATTAGAATGCCTATAATGAATGTAAAAAAGGCAAGCGAGGGCCTCCCTGGTGGCGCAGTGGTTGAGAGTCCGCCTGCCGATGCAGGGGACACGGGTTCGTGCCCCCGTCTGGGAGGATCCCACGTGCCGCGGAGCGGCTGGGCTCGTGAGCCATGGCCGCTGGGCCTGCGCGTCCGGAGCCTGTGCTCCGCGGCGGGAGAGGCCACAACAGTGAGAGGCCCGCGTACGGCCAAAAAAAAAAAAAAAAAAAAAAAAGGCAAGCGAAATTATTAACATGGGGAATTTTTTAAAAGATATCATTAAACAGAAGGTCAGAAAGCTGGCTTTAGCTATCCGTAAGTCCACCCAAAGAGGGTACTTCACTGAATCAATGAGTGCGTATGCTCATTTCATGACTGACCTACGTGGAAGAAGGTTATAGAAATGTAAATGAGTCTATACCCATTTTAATGGCAGTAGCGGGGGGATAGGGGGTTCCCCACACTGACAAACACTTCTCAGGATATCAGCTGGGTGTCCTACAATTCAAATCAATTCTGAGACTATCTACCCAGAGACAGTTTCAGGTTCCACAGGTTAACAGGTCGGTCCTACAAGACTGCCTCCTTCCCCACTTCACATGCCAATCACAAACCCAGGCTGTTACCTGTGCTTCTGACTAACAGGCTACAAACTTGAGGTTCCCAGACCTCCTCCAACTCAGGATGTCAATTTCAAGCCTACGTTGTTACCTGTACAACCTTGTACAACTTTGTTACAAGTATAAACTAGAGTTTCCCACAATTCCCTGCTCTGGTTTGGTTAATTTACTAGAACTCAGACAAAGGTTTCACTTACCAGATTATAACTCAGGAACCACCAGATGCTCTACATGCATAGGGCAAAGTATGGAGAGAGGGTACAGAACGTCCACGTCCTCCAATCACACCAGTTTCACAGCCCCTCCAGGGGTTCAATAACCAGGAAGCTCTCCAAACTCTCCTCTCTTGGGTTTTTATGGAGGCGTCATTACATAGTCAAGATTGATTAAATCACTGGCCAATAGCAATTGATTCAACCTCCAGCACCCCTCCCAGGAAGTCAGGGTGCAGGACTGAAAGTTCCAACCCTCTAATTACATGGTTGGTTCTCCTGGCAACCAGTCCTCATCCTTAGGTGGGATCCAAAATTAACCCCATTAACCTAACAAGAAACACCTTGATCGTATTCAGTACTTAGGAAATTCCAAAGGTTTTGGCACCTGTGAGTCAGGAACCATGGATGAAGACCGACCAAATATATATGAGAAATGAGAAATATATATTTGGTCATCTGAATAACCAAATATATACTTTGCTTATAAATCAAAATATTTCAAATATGTTTCAATAGTTTTAACTAACAACCAAGAAAAAATAAATTTTAAAATCAATAAGAATTAGCTAAATTGTTCTTTTAAACTCCTTGTGAGTGGTAGTTATTAACAGACAAAATGGTGTTATCGGATAGGTTTTGGAATGCCTTTAGTATAGGAATTAAAAACAAGAGTTGAGGGCTTCCCTGGTGACGCAGTGGTTGAGAGTCCGCCTGCTGATGCAGGGGACACGGGTTCGTGCCCCGGTCCAGGAAGATCCCACATGTCGCGGAGTGGCTGGGCCCGTGAACCATGGCCGCTGGGCCTGCGCGTCCGGAGCCTGTGCTCCGCAACGGGAGAGGCCACAACAGTGTGAGGCCCGCGTACCACAAAAAAAAAAAACCCACAAGAGTTGATTGTAATCTGAGAAAACATACACATAGTTCTCTATGTGTATGATGTTAATAAAAAGACAAAATCTATATGGAGTGTAGACTAGCATAAAATTACACATGTACATGAGTGCATAATATTCTCAATATTCTCAGAACCAACAGGAAAACAACAAACTAAAGCAGCAGTTACTACCTTACTCAAGAATCCTCTGAAAACCCCATTATCAGGGAAATTGTTTTACTGCTTAAAATATGACAAATAATAAATATTAGTTGTCATTATCATTCATCAATTCATTCCTATTTGCTTTTCTACTATGTGTTTGATTTTGAGTAAAAAAAAGTTAATAATAAAAACCGTTTGCTTCCAATGAGTTTTTGATGTAATGAAGGAAGTGGGGAGATTCAAACGGACAATTAAAAGATGACAAAGCAGTAAGAACAAAGAAGGGGCAACTAAGATAGGGATGAGGAGTCTCATCACACAGAAGGAGGAAAAAAAGTTGAGGCTCTAAATAAATTAGTAATATTTAGTCAAGTACCGGGAAGGGGTAAGGAAAAGAGGGCTAACATGTTCATACACCCGGTAGGGACTTGAGTGTGCCGGGACTTGGGTCCTAACTCTAATGAACTGCATTCATCACATCACATGTACGTCCTCAAAGTTCATTCTGCCTCCCCCTTTATTGAGCCCTCTGCCATTTTGTTCCACCTCAGCCTGTGTGGCTGCTGTCCAACTTCACATCAGCACACTAGATTCTGCCTCCTGAGAGCCAGCTGCCACATGCCCCCAAATCTCTGCCACCCCCTGTTAATTTCATAATCAGACCACCACAGCAAATGTGGAATCTGGCTTCCTAAGCAGCTCCTCAGGGCCAGATGATGAAACCCAGAAGCATGGGAGGGTTCACCAATAAGAGTCCTAAGAGAGCTGGAGGTGAACTCTCTCTTTTCCTTCCACTAATCAGATGTGTTTTTCTTTAAGCTGTGTTTTTCTTGTGTTCACACATCAGAAATGTCCCACATGATCCAACCACTGTACCTGCTAAGCAACTGTCCTTGATGTTAAGCAGATTATAAATCAGTGGCCACCATGGAAATGCAGCACCTTTCTGCTGCCCCTTCTTCTTGTCCTCACTGCCCTTTTCCTCACTCTTGCCACTACGGAATGGCACCTCCCAGTAAAACTTGAACACTTTGTCTTAGGCTCTGTCTTTCCAGGAACAAGGATAAGACAAGAGTTTTTCTGTGTAACAATGGGGGCAACTTTAAGTTTTCAATAGGAGACAAAGATATGTATAAGATCTATTACAAAGATCACATGGGCTGTGGATTAGAGGGGAGTCAAAACTGAGGGAGTAAGACCATTAGGAAAGCTAATTTGACAAAACACCCAGAATTACCACAGCAGTCCTGAGGAAAAGGAACAAACCTGGAGGCATAACCCTCCAGACTTCAGATGATACTACAAAGCTACAGTAATCAAAACTGCATGGCACTGGCACAAAAAACAGACATATAAATCAATGGAACAGAATAGAGTGAAGAAATAAGCCCACACACCTACAGTGAATTAATCTTTGACAAAGGAGCAAGAATACACAATGGAGGAAAGACAGTCTCCTCAGTAAGTGGGGTTGAGAAAGCTAGACAGCCTCATGTGAATCAATGAAATTAGAACATGCCTTCATACCATAAAAAAACAAAAACAAAACCTCAGAATGGTTTAAAGACCTAAATATAAGACATGACACCTTAAAACTCCTAGAAGAGAACACAGGCAAAACATTCTCAGACATAAATTGTAGCAATATTTTCTTAGATCAGTCTCCTGAAGCAAAAGAAATAAAAGCAAAAATTTAAAAATAGGACCTAACTGAATTGAAAGCTTTTGCACAGCAAAAGGAAACCATCAACAAAATGAAAAGACAAGCTATGGACTAGGAGAAGATATTTGCAAATGATGCAACCAATGAGGGGTTATATCCAAAATATACAAACAGCTCATACAGCTCAATATCAAAGAAAAAAACAATCAAAAATCAGAAGACACAAATAGACATTTCTCGGAAGAAGTCATACAGATGGCCAACAGGCACATGAAAAGTTGCTCAATATCTCTAAATATTAGAAACAGATGAATGGATAAAGAAGATGTGATACACACACACACACACACACACACATACACACACACACACAGACAATGGAATACTACTCAGCCATAAAAAAGAATGAAATACTGACATTTGCAGCAACATGGATGGACCTAGAGATTATCATACTAAGTGAAGTTAGAGAAAGACAAATGTCATACGATGTCATTTATATGTGGAATCTAATATGATAGAAATGAACTTAGTTACAAAACAGAAAAAGACTCACAGACATAGAAAACAAACTTATGGTTACCAAAGGGGAAAGTGGGGGGAGGGATAAATTAGGAGTATGGGATTAACAAAAACACACTACTATATATGAAATAGATAAACAACAAGGATTTACTGTATAGCACAGAGAACTATATTCAATAGCTAGTAATAATGTATAGTTGAAAATGATCTGAAAAATGTATGTATATATATATTTATATGTAACTGAATTACTTTGCTGTATACCTGAAACTAACACAATATTGGAAATTAACTATTCTTCAATAAAAATTTAGAAAGAAAGCTAATTTGGAGATTTAGGGAAAAGATGGTTGTGGCTGTGATTACATCAGGAATAATGCAGGATGCCATCAATCCCTCCAGCTCTCTGCCTGGGAAGTCTACTTCCCTACAGAAAATATAAACAAAGTTTTCATTGCCATTATGAAATATCGTGTGTGTGTGTCTGTGTGTGTATGTGTGTATATATATATATATATATCTATATATATATATATATATACACACACACATAATTTTATGCATTTTTCAAGTTACATAATCATAGACATCTTTTCACGTAGGTAAACATAGGCGTAAACTTTTTTACCAGTTCCATATATCCTACTGTGTAATTACAGCATAACTTATTGAATTCTTTCAGCCATGCCTTATTGAAACGAAACTCCAATGAATATCACCAGATAGACAGACAGACACAGGGACACAGATATCTTTATGGACCTCTATATATACTCCTGTAAGACACTAAAAGTAGAGATTCTGGGCTGAACTGTGTATCAGTCAGGAAAGGCTAGGTTATACTTCAGTAACAATAACACTACAAAATCTACAAAATGAAATTAAATTAAAACTCAGTGGCTCACACAAAATTTTATTTGTCACTCATACCACACATCCAACATGGGCCTATGCATCAACCTTAATAGGAACCCAGGGTGACAGAATAGCTCCAACTGGAGCACTACCTGTTGTCTTGATAGGAGGAAAAGTGAACACAGGAATTGCATACTGATTCTTAAAATTTCCCCTACAAGGTGTACTGATGACTTCTGCTTTAGGATTTTAGCATTATCAGTAGAGCTACAGCAAGTTCTACTGGAGGACCCTGCATAGAGCAAAAGTCAAAATTCTAGCCATGCATCTCTCTGGCTAATCTCTTCATCAGGAAGATACCATGTTCTCCAGGGTAAATCACAGTAAGGTGCACCCAGCCCAGGCAGTGCTTAAAAACATGGACTGTGAGGCAGACCTGGCATTACCGTAACTCACCCAGATTATATCAGATATTATTTGAACTTTAAGCCTTAGGTTCTTACCTATAAAAAAAGGAATACACCCTCTCGTAGAAGAGACTGGCTAGTTTTTCAGTAAACTTATTTCCTTTCCCCATTGCACCCATGGCAGGATTACATTTCCCAGACTCCCTTGCAATTAGGTGTAGCCACATGACTGAGCTCTCACCACTGGAACATGGATAAAAGGACAGATGCCTTTTTCATTGAAAACTATTCTTTCTATCCTCACCTTCTTTCTCCCTTCTTGTGTCAGATGCAACAGAGAATCCAGCAAAGGATTCGGAAGCTCTGTGAAAGGGTGGACCACAACTGGAAGAGCACATGTGTATTAAACTGTTAGGTGAAATAAAAATATCTATTCTGTGGTGGTTGTAGCTTATGGCATTTAGCCTACACAAACTATGTGCTCCTGTACTAGGGTTGTCATAAAGATTACATGAAAAAATCAAAAGAAAAGTCTTATCACAGCATCCATAAACAGTGCATATTAAACCACTACTAGCTATGATTTTCATCACTGTTCTGATATTTACCAATTGACACATCTGTATATTTTTTCACTCTAGTCAGTGTCAACTTGCATAGACACCATAACTAATAAACATATTTAAGACAAAACGGACTCCAAAAGTCCTTCTTAATATCACTGTCTTAATATCAAATACAAATACTGTGCAAGGAAAAAGTAACTATGGCTTCTTTCTTCTTTTAGTAAAAATCCAATCCTTAAAAATGTTATTTCAGGGTAAAGGAGTACTCACATTGATTATTTAGAGAACACTGGCACAAATGTATATTGATTTTTAGGTTTTATAATGAAATTTGCTTGATGTGGTTTTCTTCACAAATGAAATGAACATTGACCTGCCTGATTGCATATTGACAGTAAAATCATCCTTAGATACAGAAGCCTTTGTAGATACTGTCAAAGAAAGTTAGACATGATGAGTGGGCTCTTTCATAAGTTGACAGTATTAGCTCTGACCCTAACTGTGATCTTTCCCTATGGTTTAGGCAGAGACAGATTACCTCTCTTCTTCCTCACTTTCCTTCAAAATAGTCCTGTTTCTACACCATACTTGTGAAGGAGAAGGGGAGAGGGCCCATGGAAGGAAAAGGTATGTCGTAAGAGCTTACATCTGTCAAAAAAATACAGGTGAAATGTTCTCACCTGTCACTAAAAATAACTGCCTGCTAAGAAACAGGACTGGAATAGCTGGAATACTCTTCTAAGTATTCATCACCTCCCTACTTTAAATGCAAAGTGATGAAATGTATTCAATTGTTTTGCATTTCCTCAAAATGAGACTTTTGCCTCTCAGAATTGCTGATTGCTTCTCTGGTTATTTGCATAGGATACACCATCTTACCCACTCAGTACAGAAGTTTACTTAATAATCGTACACTTCTAAAAAGGATGAAACAGCCAGTTTTCCGAGAACTGCATACATGTCACTTTGCTGAGACAAATATTACTTCTGTTTCATTCTGTGTTTCTAGTATTATTATTTCGACTCCAGAGAAAAAGAACTGAGAAACTGCTTTAAAATTGCATAAGCACGCTCGTCGTTCGTTACTGAATGGCTACTAGGAGCCTGACATGCATTAGGCTCTTGAAAACAAGACAAGGTATAATCTCTGCCCTTTGGGAGTTTATAATTGAGTAAGAACTTAACCGGGTTGTATTTGAGGCCCAAACTGGTTTCAGGAATATACAAGTCCCTACAGTTCACATCTCATGTCCCTGGTGGAAGTTTCAGTTGGAGGAAAACTACATGGCTCCTACCATGGTCAAAGAAATGTAAAATTAGGTTGGAGCATCCTACTTTAAGTCAGGGGTCACACTTTTCTGAATTTCATAATCGGGAAAAATTTTTAAATAGTGGTATTTAGGAATTTTAAAAACATTATTATTAAATAATATATTGAACATGACAGAAAATCATCCACATAATAAAAAGTGGAGTAACAGGCTAAAAAAAGTTGTTTTAAACTCAACAGGCCATAAGAAAAGACAATACTAAAATCATGTTACAGATAATTCATTTTGACATGAACTTTCCTCACCAAAAAAAAAAAAAAAATTCATGATTTGGAAAAAAAAACAGTGACTATTTTAAGCAAATCCTAAGTATATCCCAATCTACACCTATCTACTACAAATGAATAAATACTTAAATGTAAAAGTTTCAAAGTTTCAAAGTAGATTTCATGTAATTCTATACTGACAATTATGAGACATCTGTTATTCAGACCAGAAGTGCTGTCATAACTCAGCTTTCTGAATTATCCACTCAGCAAATTACTATTTCAAACTCCAACAGTTTCTTCAAGAATTGACAGGGTTGCTATTTCTCTGAACATGTCAAATTTATCCAAAGCGGTACCTTGCCTCCTTGGACAATCATGAAACAAAAATTAACACACGAGCATTTCCCTCATGTGCCCTAAGTATGAATGGAGAAAAAAGTTTAAAAATAATTGTTCTTTCTTAATTTAACATTATTTATTTAAAGACCACGTTTATTAATTTTAAAGCATGTGTACAGTTTTAAAAGCCACCCAGAAGTCTTACTTTGCTTAACCAACAAACCAGCATGCAGCAAACTACAAAAGTGTACAAACTTCAAGAAGAATCTGTGAACAAATTCTACATTTGCAAAAGAAAGAGTTTAATTATCTATTTTTAGGATCAAAAGAAAGGCTTATATTATTTTTCTGTGCAGTTGCATATAACTTTATTAAATGTGTATAATAACATCAAAGGCATTAATTCATTGTTAAGATTTGAAGGCATTGTAAGTTTGTGAATAATTAAAAAGACATATGCAATTTTTTGCTGAGTAATGAATATGTCAAGAAATATGAGTTTTACTGCACCTATTTATTAAGGTCTGTACATCAAAGATCTTAAAAGTTAACCACTTCTCTGCATTTCTATGTATTCACAAGTGCTCCTCATGGGTTATAACAATGAATGAATTGTTAAACCTTAAATTGTTAAAAACCTCAAATACAAATTATAAAATTTAATTTTCTATGAAATTTAATAATTTAAAAATTACAATTTTTACATTCACAGGCTAAACCTTTGAATATATAGATTTAAAATATACACATACCATTCATATACATAAATATATGAAGAAATTGCAAGAGAAAAAAAAAAGACACTTGGAGAAATCTTGTTTTCTATTTTAACTATATATCCAGGTCCACATACTGATTCTGCCCTAACTGGCTAAGCAACTCTGGGCTTGTGATTTAAACCTATATGCTAGTTTTCTTATCTATGTAAAAGGGTTTTGCCCAGTACCCTATTTATTGGTTAGGAAAAGGACTATAATTGACCTGAGTTGGACAATTGTAAGGCATTAACTGGGTCAAGTCTCCTTTGGATAAAGTTTTCAAGGGGCTTCTAAGGTCAGGACACCAAGATATGTTCTGACTTTTTTCTCTCTCTCAGCGCGACGGTCTGGGATAATGAGCTGACTCAATACGATCCCTCTACCTACGTGTATGGTAGACAGTACATGCACCTGTTCTAGAATGAACCTGAGCATGTCCAACTAGATCAAGTACAGACTAATTATCCCAGAGAAAATGAATTCTTCCATGTGGTCCATCATATTAGACTTCAGTTCTATACTGACCCAAGTCCCAGATTTACATAACAGACTCTATTTTGCCTTCGTTTCCTTTCTTTATATATCTATTCCTCTCAGAAATATGATAGGAAGGGGACACTTGTTGGACAGACAGACTATGAATATTATTCACATAAATGGCCATCACATCATCATAAAGATAGCACCCCATTTTTCAGTGTCTATAACACCTAGCATGGTGTCTTGTACAAAATGTGGTCTGATAAAATGGTAGGTAATGATACACATTCTCCCTATAAGATAAGAACCAGATAGTCTGTTTGTAATCATGTAGTCCAAATCCTTTCATTTCACATACTGGAAAATGTTAAATACAAGGACACAATAAATGGGCACATTCCTGAGTCCCAGATAGGAAAGCATTAACCAGTGCTACACTTAGGTTAGTTAGATAAAACAAAGGCATTACAATTATGTTTGGTGGTTAAAATGATAAGTATTATGGCTCCATAGAGATACCAATAAAATATAATAATGAACACTTTTATTTTTATATGAACCATTTTAAGGTACTCTGACTAGTTACACCTGAGATTCTCATAATGGTTTCTGAGTTAGGGGAAAACAAACTAAGCTGACATAAGTAGGTTGCCTATTGTTGAATAATTAGTAAGCAACCTCTCTAAGTCCTAGTCAATTATCTAAAAGGCAATGTATACATATAGGAATACACATTGTATATATTTTTGCAACTATTCACCATGTTTTACATTAGCTCCTTAGACACTATTCATCATACAGGTGAAAGTTTGTACCCTTTTACCAACCTCTATTTCCTCCATCCCCCAGCCACTGGCAATCACTTTTATACTCTCTGTTTCTATAAGTTTGACTTTTTTATTTTAGATTCCACAAATAGATGATACTCTGCAGTATTTGTCTTTCTCTATCTGGCTTATTTCACTTAGCATAATGCCTTCAAGTCCCATCCATGTTGTCACAAAGGGTAAGATTTTCTTCTTTCTCTCGTCTGAATAATTGTCCATTGTGTATATACATATATACATATATGTGTATATATATACAATTTCTTTATGCATTCATGTCTTGGTTATTGTGAAAAATGCTGCAATGAACATGAAAATGCAGATATCTGTTTGAGATCCTGCTTTCAGTTCCCTTGGATATATACCCAGAAGTGAAATTGCTGGTTCACATGGTAACTGTAATTTTTTTTTTTAAATTTGAGGAAACTCCATACTATTTTCCACAGTAGCTGAACCAATTTACATTCCCATCAACAGTGCACAAGGGTTCCCTTTTCTCTCCATACTCACTAACATTTGTTATTTCTTGTCTTTTTGATAATAGCCATTCTAAGAGATGTGAGGTAACATCTCACTGTGGTTTCAATTTGCATTTCCCTGATGATTAGTGATGTTGAGCACCTTTTTAATGTACTCATTGGTCATTTGTACGTCTTCTTTGGAAAAATGTCTATTTTGTTCCCCTGCCCATTTTTAATTGAATTGTTTCTTTGTTCTATTGAGTTTTATGAGTTCTTTATATATTTTGATAGTAACCTCTTATCAAGTATATGAGTTGTAAATATTCTCTCCCATCCTCTAGGTTGTCATTTTGTTGATGGTTTCCTTTGCTGTGCTGAAGCTTTTTAGTGTAATGTCAGTTTACATTTTTATTGCCTTGGCTTTCTTTTTTTTTTCTTTGAATTGGCTCTATTTAAATATAGCAGATATAAATCTCCAGCTACTATTCAGGCTGCATCCTCCCTGACCTATCACCAGCATCTGACGTGAATGATCATCCCTTTACACTTTATTCACTTGGGTTCCAGGACACTGCACATTCATGTTTTTCTTCTTATTGCACTGTTAGTTGTGTCTGATTCTCGTTATATTCAACAAGCTAGTGATAAAGAAATAGTGACAGCTCTCCCTTGGGGAAGAATCTATCATATGAAACACCACAGAATTTGGACACTTTCTCCTGTTCCCTAGAGAACCTCTCTAATGAACCGCTGACACACAGCTCTCTCCTGTCCTGTTGGCTACTCTACCTGCCCTACTCCATCCACTCATTATCGGACTTTCTTGCCTTTTATCCCCTATACTCTGGACCGTCGTGTCTCTTCTTTCTTGCAGTCTTCTGTGATACCAAACCAAGCCATATAAGATGTAATTTAATAAAATCCAAAGAATTACAGAATGAAGACATCCCATGGAGTGTAGATGCAGAATGACTTCTAATGGTGTCAGCTTCTAATGCTGGGTCAATGTGCCTGGGAAACTAGTACTCTTGGCTTTTGGTGTCAAATCCAAAAAATCATTGGCAAGACCAATGTCAAGGAAGTTACCGCTTATGTTTTGTTTTGGGAGTTTTATGGTTTCAGGTCTTATGATCAAGTTTTTAATCCATTTTGAGTTGATTTTCTTGTGTATGATGTAAGATAGGGGGTCCAGTTTCATTCTTTCACATGTGGTTGTCCTATACCATTTATTGGAGAGATTTTCCCTTCCCCATTGTATATTCTTGGCTATTTTGTTGTACATTAATTGACCATATATGCCTGAGTTCATTTCTGGGCTTCCTATTTTGTTCTGTTGGTTTATGTGTCTGCTTTTATGCCAATACCACACTGTTTTGATTACTATAGATTTACAATATAGCTTGAAATCAGGAAGTGTGATGCCTCTAGCTTTGTTCTTCTTTATCAAGATTACTTTGGCTATTGAAGTCATTTGCCATTCCATTGAAACTTTAGGACTGTCTTTTCTAGTTCTGTGAAAAAACATCATTGGAATTTTGATAGGGATTGCAAATAACCTGTAGATCACTTTGGGTAGTATGGATATTTTAACAACATATTAATTCTTCCAACCCATGTACACAGGATATCTTTCCATTTATTTATGTCTTCTTCAATTTCTTTCATCAATATCTTACAATTCTCTGTGCGTAGATCTTTCATCTCCTTGGTAAATTATTTCCTGAGTATTTTACTCTTTTCTTTTTCTTTTTTTGTGGCTGCATTGGGTCTTCGTTGCTGTGCATGAGCTTTCTCTAGTTGTGGCGAGTGGGGGCTGCTCTTCGTTGCCGTGCAAGGGCTTCTCATTGCGGTGGCTTCTCTTGTTGCAGAGCACAGCTCTAGGCGTGCAGGCTTCAGTAGTTGTGGCGTGCAGGCTCAGTAGTTGTGGTGCATGGGCTCAGTAGTTGTGGTTCACAAGCTCTAGAGCACAGGCTCAGTAGTTGTGGCACACAACACAGGCTTAGTTGCTCCACAGCGTGTGGGATCTTCCTGGACCAGGGATCAAACCCATGTCCCCTGCATTGATAGGCAGATTCTTAAGCACTGTGCCACCAGGGAAGTCCCTATTTTACTCTTTTTGATGCAATTATAAATGGGATTTTTTTTCTGATAGTTTGTTATTAGTGTATAGAAATGCAACTGATTTTTGTATATTGATTTTATATCTTGCAACTTTACTGAATTTGTCTATTAGTTACAACAGTTTTTTGGCAGAGTCTTTAGGGATTTCTATATATAATCTCATGTCATCTGCAAATAGAGACAGTTTCACTCCTTCTTTTCTGATTTGGATGTCTTTTATTTTTTTACTTTCTTGCCTAACTACTCTAGCTAGAGCTTCCAGTACTATGTTGAATAGGAGTGGTGAGAGTGGGCTTCCTTGTCTTGCTGCTGATCTTAGAAGAAAGCTTTTAGCTTTGCACCATTGACTATGCTGTTAGCTGTGGGCTTGTCACATATGGTCTTTATTATGTTATACATATTTCCTTTATACCCAGTTTGTTTAGTGTATGAGTGTGTGTGTCTGTGTATTTTTTTACATTAAATTGTGATTCTTACTCAAAAAGGTATGGTCATCCCCAGATTAAATAATCAGCTAATAAATTGGGGAATAAGCAGTTTTGCAGGTCAGCAGATTACATTTAAAGTCCAAGTGCCACCATTAGCTAGCTATGTGACCTTGAACAAATTACTTAGTTTCTCTGAACCTTACATTTTTATTGTCTGCAAATTGAAGGGAATGAATTTTCAGTGATTCACAAATACCAGGGGAATGGTGTAAAAGAATGCATTTCCTGAGACTTTGGAAAAACCTAAATTCAGTGGGTTCTAACATTTCTCTCAGGTTTCAAATCCATATGGGTATGATTCTTACTCTGCATCAGGTTTCAAGTCCACTTAACAAATTGACCCTTTCTACTTTAACATCCCTGCATGTAAACTGAAACTCAAGGTAAATGACTTGCCCAAGGCCACAGAGGTAAGTAGTAACAATGCTGAAATTAGAACAAATACTTCTAAACCCCATTTCCGTGACTCTTCCAAGGAAAATATAAGCAACAACACATTAATCTGGTTCTCCTGCTACTTTAAGGACTAGGAGCCTTGACATCAGAAAACCTTAGAAATATGCACTGTTTTTCTCCAACCAGACAATGTCTTAGGATCAATATATATTCTTCAAAATGAAGAACTGCTTAATGGCTACTGAAGCTAGAGGAAGAACGAGAAGCTGCTCTTTGAAGTGAAAAAAAAAGTCCTATTTCCTTCAAAAAGCAAAAGAAAAATGCCTGTAGGATAGAGTCTCATTTTAACAAGCAAACCTATTACACAGCTTAAGAACTTTGTTCTTCTAGTTGGAGATACTGAAAATAGCCTCCCCTATAATATTTAAACCAATTTAATATATTTTACACTTAGCAGGTGTATAATAAGTTGAAAGGATTGAAATAGGAATTTGTTAGAGGATTGTAAGAATTTGTTAAATGAAGAAAATCATGCATTATGTCAGTATCAGCATATTACTATGAATGTGGCTGTCTACTGATAGATGCTCTCTATAAAAGCCTAGAACTTTTAAGTCATAAAGACTAAAAATGAAAAAAAAAATTATTTTCTTGCCAGCAGCACATGCCAGCTGAAGGATTCTCAGGCTTTACGTAAATTCTGAGGTCACCTCCTAACACTTCATTCTTGGGTACATCTAAGCTATCTGCTGGACCTGGCCATCATTCTTCGTAAGCAGGCCTTCTGAAAATGAATGAATCTCTTGGTAACTGGTTATTTTTAGCAACACTTTGACCAAACTTTAAACAGTCAATGCCTGGAGTAAGAAAGAACCTGTATGTAATTAGCAACTTTGCTAATTCTCTGTATTTTAAGTTCTGCATTTTTAATTCTCCTCTTGTTTGCTTGAACTGTTGATCAAGTGATGCTCTGCCAGCTGATGAATGCACTCACCCAGCCACTGACTACTTCAATGACTGCCTTGACTATTGACTGCTGCTTAAATATTTTAAACTTCTACCAATATTATCTTGTACCCAATTAAGAACTCACTGAGGCAGGTTTTTTTTTTAACCTCTCTTCCATTGTAGGGAGTGTTCTTAATTACAGGAATGGCTTGCTTGTTCCCCTCATTTGGAGGCATTAACTTCCCGCAGGGAGGCACCCTGTCCTGTGGGAGGTTACCAACAAGAGCTTGGTGCAGAGCAAAGCAAGGGGTGGATGCTCAGTGCTGGAGACAGAAGGCATGGGGAACTGGCTACTCTATTCATGACTCTGCTTTCTCGTCAGCTTCTTTAATTAATTCCCTTGCCATTTCTCAGGGGAAAAGGTAGCACACTGCGCCTCAAGTCTCACGCTCTCCTACCCACCATTTTCTTTTAAAAATTAAAGTTTACTTTGCAACTCATTTCCAATGAATTTTATCATCGCTTTTCTGCAACACAATTTAAAACTGTAGCTATTGTAGAGTCAAAAGAAACCTGGAAGCAAATTTTTTTCAGTTTTCTGCTACTCTACTGAAGGCTGATGGGGCTACTGCCCAAAGTACCGCACTCAAAATGCACCACGTTCATTCAGGACAAGAAGAGAAGAGATCATTCTGATTACTCAACTGCAAGAATATACTGTGTTTACTCCAACAGATATTATAAAATTGTGGCATCAATAAAACTGTGTATAGAATTTAAAACCTCCATCCGGCTGTACAACATATGATTTCAGTAAATCCTCACAATCGCCCTGTGAGGCGGGTAGATGTCTTCAGAGTTTTAACCTTTGCATGATTGACATTTGAGGGCACAGGATTCTTTGAGGAGGCAGCTGCCCTGTGCAATGTAGGATGCGTAGCATCATCCCTGGCCTCTACCCACTAGATGCTAGTAGCGTCAACTCCATACACAGCTGTGATATTTAAAATTGTCTCCAAATATTGCTAAATGTCTCCAGGGTTTGGGGAGGAGGGAATGGTGGCAAAATCACCCCCAGCTGGGAACCACTGATGTATCTATAATTAGGATTTTATGAGGGGTCCATCACTAGAAACATTTAAGTGACTTACCTATGTTTACAAAGGCTTTGATTCCTTTCTTCACTTAGCCTCCACAAACCATCAGTAAATATTTAATTTGACCTCAAACATATCCCCAAATCTATCCACCCATCTTCACCTCTATTACCACCACCTAGACCTATGAACAATCTCTTGCTTCGGCTGGTGCAATAATGTCCCATCTAGCACCCTTACTATTTCTTCCCCCCTCTCAAATCCATTCTCCACATTCCACATGAGTAATACTTTTAAAACAAACTGAATATCAACACTGTGCAGCTTGAAACCTAAGATGCTATCCCAATGCACTAAAAATAAAATCCAAACATTCATCTTTCTTATCTCTCTGTCATCTCACCCTCACCGAGGACACTGGGCAGTGATCTCCTTCACATTCTTAGAATATGACAAGTACATTGCTGCCTTGGAGTCCCTGCATAAACTATTCCCTCAGTCATGAATTCCTTTTCCCTGACCTTCATGGTTGATTTTGTTATATTTCAGTTAATTAACTACCAAACCTAAAATAATAATTTACACATTTCCTATTTTAATTCTCTGCATACCATTCATTTGATGTTTGTCTTGACTATTTTCATGTGTTATCTATCATCTGTCTTCTCCATAAAGTGCAAACCCTAGGACAGCAGGGATGTCTACTCTGTACCTTGACTGTTTTGTTCACTCCTATATTCCCAGGGCTGGAACAATCTGGCACAGAGTAGGCACTCAATTAATTAATTATGTTGAATAAAGGTATTAATGACTAAGGAGTCATGGAGTCAGAACCAGAATCCAGAGGGCTCTTTCCATTATACCATTAAAAAACAGTCATTTCAAAGCCATCAATTCATAAAAATATTTATAACAGAAAAAAGGTAGGAACAGGGGGATAGTAGGTGAATAAGGCGGGAGTCCCTGCAGTGGAAAAGCTCACAATCTATGGGAGAATGTCTCCCTCCCTCCCTCTCTCTCATACACACACACGCACACACACACACACACACACACACACACACACACACACACACATTTTTTAAAAGCACAGGAGAGAAACCCCAAAACAATGGTACGGACACGAAACAGTGGAAGAGAAAGAAGTAGAGGGTGGGATCATAGAAGCTTGCTTTTAGGAGGTGAGCTTAAGCTGCATCTTGAAAAAAGCATAGGTCAATATGTATTTCAGCCAACCACAGGCTGTCAACACTTTGCCTTTAGGACGCCTGGATTAATAATGCCAAGTGAGGGGTGCTACCAGCTAGAGACTGAGCTAGTTATGCTGCTTATATGTTTGCTGTAGGTATTCTGACGTCTCTTGGCCACGGGCTGCATGACCCGAAGCGACACTCCTTTCTTGTGTGAGTGACATGTGATTCAGCTTCCCCAGCCCTGCCTTTGTGTGCTTGCTCAGAACAAAAGCTGTCATCTGCGTTGAACATAGCCAGTGTGCCCCTCAGATGGGATACTGGAACAGCCACTGAGTGCGATGAGAACATAAAACTGCTATCTTTTGTGATCAGCATAATTTAAGAACTTGGAATCTGTGACAATAATGACTAAAATAATAAGAGCTGTTTTTCAAATAAAGCGAAATGGGAAGCCTGGAAAAGAAATAGCTCTGAAAATGAAAATCAAAATGAAGCAAATTAAGTCTCAAGTACACTTTATGCAAGTCCCTGATGACTGTGATAGGTGGAGGGAGGAGTAGAAGTGTTTTATTTCTCTGACTGTACTTTTTTTCTTCTTGACTGACTCCACGCCGATTCAGAGGTCCAAAGCTATTCATAAATTTGGATATTTAGAAATAAAAATTGGGAGGGGTTTAACTAGAATAAGTATTTTGTGATTCAGATAGGATATATCCACTGTATGATTTCACAACCATAAGTTAAATTATTATGGGGTTAGTACAAATCTGCATGATATAAACACTTTCCTATTCTGCATGTACTGGCTAAAAAACAGCATCATACCAACTTGAAAACTGACACCAGTTTGAATTCTATGTGTTATTCTGTTTGAATATTAAAAATGAGTCATCCAAAAGCATTATTTTCTTTTGCACAGCAAAGTGGTGTTAATTCCAGCCTGTTTTCTTTACAGGATATAACTTACAGATGATAGAGCTCTATATAAATTAGCGTCTAAATATTATTTCTAAATATCCAAATTTATGAATAGCTTTGGACCTCTGAATCGGCGTGGAGTCAGTCAAGAAGAAAAAAAAGTACAGTCTTTTGTGTGTGATGTGAGAAAATATGTATTTCAAATGGTAATAAACTTGAGAGCAACCAAGTTCACAGGATAAACCTAAAATTTTCCAAAGCTAAAAAGAACATTGTTATAAGACAAATACATCTTCCTCCTTGTATGACAGGAGTACAGATTTATGGTTCTGTATGAATTTGTCACTAGTCAAGAACCCCATGTGGGAAACCAAAATATCTGCTGCACTATTCCCTCAAGAGAATTCACACATCATTGAAAACCCTCTAACTTCAAAAGTATGTACCTACCAGCTTTCATCTTTTTTCACAAGACTGATACTCTTTACTTAGGAAAGCATTAAAAGATTAGAAAATTTATGCCAGAAAACCCTAAGTTCAAATCCAGATCTGACCATTGATGACATATACTAACATGAGACAGTGACCAAATCTCTGAGTCTCTGGTTCCTCATCTATAAAATGAAGAAATTAACCCTCGCCCTGAAGTATTATTTTGAGGATTACCAGGAAACGCAGTGTCACCATCCTGGCACATGGTATTCACTCAATAAGTGTTAACTGTAGAATAATTCAGATGTGCTCTTTCTTGATTTTTCTTTCATAAAAAAACAATCAATTAATTCAAGCTAGCAAACCAAGAAGGAATGAAAAGGGAATGACAGTGTTTTGAATTTTTAAATGGGCAGTTAACCTCCACTATATACACAGGATGAATCCACGTAAACAGCATCCATGGAAATCTATAAAGAGCAGTAGAGGTCTAGGAGCCAGTTTGAAATGAGAACTAGGGAAGTGATGCTAACTTGTAAAGTTTCCTTAAAAGCTGCTATAACTTCATGAAAGGCTGTGCTTCAGTTTACTAGTGGAAGAGGTCCAGTGTACGAATCTTTCATAGGTCAGAAGTGGATCACTGCTCAGAGCACAGACAAGATAGGAGTGATTCACAGAGAAGACATCACAGTCAACTAAGCCAGGAGTTTCACAAGAAGTATTATCACTTGTCTCTATCCCTTTATTCCTGGCATATGGTAGGCACTAGTATTTGTGGAATGATAAATGAATGATACCAACGAAAGTAATGGAAAAGAAATCAGAGGTCAAGTGCTTGAGTAGATGCTCAACAAATACTTTCTGTATTGAACAAATGAATGAAGTGATGAACAAATGATACAAAGATTAAAGGAATGAACAAACGAAAGAAGGTTCCTTTGAATCTACCAAGCAGCCAATGAATAAAAGAACACATATGTTCCAAAAGGCCTACCAGTGAAATAATTCAAAGTCCATAACAGAAATCAGGATTCATGGTAGGGTTCACAGGAAAGCAAGAATATCAAGCTGGCTGTTTCAAAAATCACTCTGGCACAATTTTTGTTCTCTCCATCTCCAGCCCGTCAGACACATACCTCAGAATATGACTTTCCAAGTAAGACATAAAACCTAGGTGCCTAAAAAATGGCAAAGTGGTGTTAATTCCAGCCTGTTTTCTTTACAGGATATAACTTACAGATGATAGAGCTCTATATAAATTAGTGTCTTCTAAGGCTGGGTCAGATACTACTGATTACAGGGCCTACAGAAACTTACTTATTCCTATGCCATCTCTAGAAATTGGGGGTCATTTATACTCTAAAGGAGATCAAACAAACACATACGAGTACTTACTAAAGCTTAGCAACAGCAGATAATGCCACAATTCTTTCCGACAATTCACTGAGAAAGTTGACTTTTTTATTCCCTGACAATTAAAGAACGTCTGCAAGACAGTGATTTTTCTCTCCAGAACTAAGTTGGTTCACAAGAAGCTTCAGATTATTCCAAGCCAAACTAGGTGATTGTCACTGTAAGTATTATCTTGAAATATTAGGAAAGTACTCACCCGTTTCTGAATGCAACTCTCCATGAGTTGGACAACCATGTGGTTCCTAGAATGACAGCTATCAGTGGAGGGCTTATCTGATATTATGGATCCAGAAATGTTAAGCATCTAAAAAGTGTCAGTTACTTCCTGTCCTGTATAAGTAACTAATACTTAAAAACAAACGCTGGGCTTCCCTGGTGGCGCAGTGGTTGAGAGTCCGTCTGCTAATGCAGGGGTCAAGGGTTCGTGCCCCGGTCCGGGAGGATCCCACATGCCGCGGAGTGGCTGGGCCCATGAGCCATGGCTGCTGAGCCTGTGCGTCCAGAGCCTGTGCTCCGCAACAGGAGAGGCCACAACAGTGAGAGGACCGCATACCACACAAAAAAAAAAAAAAAAAAAAAGGAACACATGCTAATTCTCCTCCCGTATTTTTTTCTTGTAGGTGTTAGTATTATATATTGCATCAGAATAACAATTATTTCCAAATATTATATATGACAAGGAAACTTTAATTTTACAAGAAAGTCAATTTCCTGACAAATCACATTTTCTATTTACAATGCACATGCTATTATTAGAGTAGCATCCTGAATGAAAAAGATGGCACTCAAGAAAATATAAACAGAATCTGTTCAACATTTCTTAACATATATACTCCCTCATGTTCTCTATTTTGTTTTCAGTGGTAATCTTTAAATTGTCTCATCTCAGCAATTTGTACTCTTTTGTTTTACCACATTTCTTTTGACCCATTAAACAAAATCACCAATGAAACTAGCATTACTAGAGCATAATCTTCCCCTTCTCTGAGTCCTGATTTGAGAAATTTAGGGTTGATTATAACGGTGCATCTATATTTTGGAAAGAAAAATTAAAAGGAGTAAAACTGGATAACTACCTCCTTGAATATTCATCTCTAACTTAAGTACATGGGGTAGGAAACTACCACACCCTGGTTCTCAGAACTCAACCACAGATTTCTTAACTTCTTTTTAAAAGACTTTTTACATATCTCTATTTTTATAGCAAGAAAATCTCAAACTTAACATGAAGGCCCTTGTGTAGGACATACAGCTAATTGCTTATTCATTGGACATTATCCTTTTCTGACTTAGAGGAAGAGCATGGGTTTTGTTTGAGAATTTACCTCTTTCTTCTCAAACTCAAGGATGTGAAGAAGGGATAAATCCAAATTTGTCTCATCCAGGGAAGCAAAGTGGGCCATCTGTTGTACAAATAAAGCTTTACTGGAACAAAGCCATATCATTCCTTTACATGTATCTCTGGTTGCTTCTCCGCTCCTTTGGCAGAATTGAGTAACTGCCACAAAGACAATATTGCTTGCAAAGCCTAAAGTATTCACTATCTGATCCTTTACAGAAAAAGTCTGCCACCCACTGGTGTAACCTAATCCTAATTGTCTCATTCCACTCACCAGTGACTAGTTTGAATAAATGCATATGACACAATCCTATCCAATAAGATATATGGAAAAGGCGATGAAAACTTCTGAGAAAAGTTTCCTTACTAATCAAGAGAAACACACACAAAGAAATAATCCCTTTTCTTTTTTTTAATGTTGATATGCCTGCATACTATGGCTAAATTTGGGACAACCTCTTTTTCGTTTGTTTCTTTGCTTCCTTAATGGGAGAAAAACTGTATGTTGAAGAAATCTGAGTGAAAATAAAGAACTTAGTCCCTTGATGAAGTCAGTGAAACACTAAATTAACCAAACTTAGCGCCTGCTTATCCCAGAGCTTCTTTTTAGGTAAAATAATAAAGATGCTAATTTTTTTTTTTTTTTTTTTTTTTTTTTTTTGGTACGCGAGCCTCTCACCGCTGCGGCCTCTCCCGTTGCGGAGCACAGGCTCCAGACGCGCAGCCTCAGCGGCCATGGCTCACGGGCCTAGCCGCTCCACGGCACGTGGGATCTTCCCGGACCGGGGCATGAACCCGTGTCCCCTGCATCGGCAGGCGGACTCTCAACCACTGCGCCACCAGGGTAGCCCAAGATGCTAATTTGTAAGCCTGGTAGCTTAGGGCTTACTTTTACCTGCAGCCAACAGCTTCCTAATGATATTCTCAGATCATGGAATGTCAGAGAAATGACTGGCCGGGAAGAGACAGGAGAATAGATGTGAGTAGACTAAGGAAGTAGCTCCTCTGAAAAGACTATTTTATAATATAGGATTGTAAGAATGATGGAAGATCCACACTGCAGAACAGAGTGAGAATTCTGTATTTATTACACTTAAAAAAATTCTACTCTAAGTAATTAGGGCTACTTACCAATAATCTATTACTGCAAAGAGTCATTGGTATAGCTATGTATTTTCAAACAAAATGACAGATTATTTCACAGGTAACTAGGAGAGAAAGTGATTACTAAATTTATATTTACTTTAAGATTTTCCTACTAATGTAATAGTATGATTTAAGTCAATTTCATTTAACATGACACTCATTCAACAAATTTTACTAAGCACCCACTATGGGCTAGGCATTTGAGATACAGCAAAATACAGCAAAAAAGACCTTTGTTCTTGAGGAGTTTATATTATAGCGGAGGCAGTCAGACAGTAATCCGTAAGAGTCAATAAGCAAGGTAAACAGTATGATAGAAGGTAACCCAGAACAGGAAGGGGGAATGGGACTATTAGAGAGACTCCTGGGGAGAGGATGCAGTGTCCTCTCCTAAATAGGGGTGTCCAAAGACATTAAACAGGATGTAGTTTGATCAAAGACTTGAAAGAATTAAATGTGTAAAAGAGTAAGTCAATTAGAGGATTCAGAGAACGAAAGTTAAAACACGGGTCAGGGCTTCCCTGGTGGTGCAGTGGTTGAGAATCAGCCTGCCGACGCAGGGGACACGGGTTCGTGCCCCGGTCCGGGAAGATCCCACGTGCCGTGGAGCAGCTGGGCCCGTGAGCCATGGCCGCTGAGCCTGCGCTTCCGGAGCCTGTGCTCCGCAATGGGAGAGGCCACAGAAGTGAGAGGCCTGCATACCGCAAAAAATATATATAAAAATAAAACACGGGCCAGTGCCTGGCATGTTCAAGGTCACTGTGGCTGGAACAGAGTGAGAGAAAAAGTAGTAGAAGAAAAAATTAAGGGGATACATCCTGTAAAACTCTGTAGGTCATTGTAAGGACCTCAGTTTACACTCGGGGTGAAATGGAAGGTCACTGCAAAACCTTGAGCAGAGAAGTGCCGTGATTTCACACACAATTTAAATAGATCACACTTTGCTGAAACTAGACAATGCTGATGGGCGAGTGGGCAAACATCAAAGCAGGAGAACGATGACAAGGCACTGCAATAGTCTAGAGACATGATGGTGACTCAGAAGAGGGTGATGAAAGTGAAGGTGGTAAAAGACATTCCATTTCTGAGTGTGTGTATACGTGTGTGTGTGTGTGTGTGTGCGTGTGTGTTTCTGTTTTCTAAATCTTTTTAACTTGCAGTAATTCCAAACATGCTGAAAGTTGCAAGAATAGTAAAGAACACCTCTAAACCCTTTACCCAGATTCACCTACTGTATTATTCAACAGCTTCTTAGGGCTGCTAAGGCACCACAAACCTGGTGGTTTAAAACAACAGGAGTGTATTGTCTCACAGTTTTGGAGGTTGGAAGTGTGAAATCAAGGTGTCAGCAGGGCCACGCTCCTTCTGAAATCTGCAGGGGAGTGCTTCCTTGTCTCTTTCTAGCTTCTGAGGGGTTGCTGGCAATCTCTGATGTTCCTTGGTTTGCAGCTGCATAAACACCAATCTCTGCCTCTGTGTTTGCATGGCCTTCTCCCTTTGTGCCTCTGTGTCTTCACTTGGCCCTCGTCTTATGGCTTTCTGCAGGCCCATAACGGGCAAGGTCTGTGGGCTACCCAGCCCATTGACGACCCCCTCAGCCTTCTGGATCTGCTCTGGACACTCAAGGAGACCTGAAAGGGCTCTGCCTGCCTGGTCCTTACACTACGTCATCCCCCATGCCTGTCTGCCCTCTTGGGGTGGGGCCTCCCATTCCTGCTGCCTTCAGCCCTACTTAGCCCAGCTGGCACCTCTGTGGGGTAGAGATGCATCACAGGCCTTGGGTCAGGTTCTGCTCCTTTGTGGGACATTTTTCAGCTCTTTGCTATTGAATAAACAAACCTGTTCTGGGAAAAGAAAAGTAATATTAAATCAGGGGCCCATACTACTCTAGAACGACCATATCTTAAATAATTACATATGCAATAACCCCATTTTCAAATAAAGGCACATTCCAAGGTGCTAGGGGTTAGGACTTCAACATATCTTTTCTGTGGGGACACAATTCAACTGGTAAAACCTACTCATAACATTTTGTCCTATTTACTTTCTTTATACATATGCACGTTATTCTTTTTCTAGAACATTTGAGACAGGTACCATGTTTCATTATTTCTTTTAAAAGGGATATTTCCCTAAAATAGATAACTAATAAAGACCTACTGTGTAGTACAGAGAGCTCTACTTAATACTCTGTAATGACCTCTATGGTAAAATAATCTAAAAAAGAGGGAATATATGTATATGTATAACTGATTCACTCTGCTGTACAGCAGAAAGCCAACATAACATCGTAAATCAACTATACTCCAATAAAAATAAATAAATAAAAGGGATATTTCCTATTATACCTGTAGAACAGATACTAACTTCATTGAACTAAATATGTATACAGAACTTTAATCTAATCTGCTGGTTGTATTGCTATTTTGTTAATTCACCTATTAGTATGCCTTATACTTTAAGATCCAGGCTATATCTATTTAGTCATCAAATATCTTTCATATATTTTTATCTGTAAAAGTTCTCCAGGCTTTCTTTTACTTTTATGATACTGATACTTTTGCAGAACAAAGTTCTGCAAAGTTGATGGGCCATTTTTATAGTCTTTATATCACCTTAATATTATCTTTCTAGAGTTTACAAATTCCTTCAGACTCAGAAGGCAAAGGTGTTTCTATAGGGGGCATCCTGAGGTTTTAGGGCCAATCACGGTCAGGTCATTTTATCATTGACAGCGGCAGAGATGATAGGATGTGTGGAGGAAATTCTCCATACGGAAAGAAATCCTGCAGTGAAGGAAGAACAGATTAGGGGCACAGCTTGAAATCCAAGAATTTGGGAGGGGACAGCACCTGTGGAGAAGATTCTGTCGCAGGAGAAACTGGGCAAAGAAAGTGAGACAGCACTAATAAATGCTCATCCTATGAGGGGGAAAGGTTTAGATGTCCTCCCATGGCTAATGCAACAGAAAGAGAGGGAAATGAGGAAATCAAAGCAAATACTTTAGACGGTGCTTGATTTGAGCAGTTTGTGATCTTAACAGTGATGCTGTAAGTATTTCAAACCTGTTACAGGCCTGGAACACATGGAAAAAACACACACATATGTTCTCTCACTATTTTTTTTTAATATTGGGAAGTGTTTTGGGGGAGCTTTGGGAGGTCTCAGGGCAAAGCATTCTGAGAAGGACAAGAATGGCAAACAATGGCTGAGAGTATTTACATGATCTGCTATGGGGGGTACTCACACCTTTCTCCAGCTTTTTTTCTCTTCTAGCACCTTTAACACAGAGGCCATTCTGCTTACTGGTTTGTTGTGTGTATGCAAATATAACATTTTGGGTAAACTCGAAGCGGGGGGCATGGTGAGAGTTGAGGTCTATGTCTGGGTTAATGCAAGAAAAAAAATATACTACGTTGGGAAGACTGAGATGAGAATAGAGGAGATTCTAAGGGAGTGAACTGCTGAGAATTAGTAAAAATTTCTAGGAAAGCCCCAGATTTTCAAGACTACTGAATTGGTGAAGTTAAAGCCACAAATGCCAAGGAGTAAAGATCAATGGAGCTAATATCTGGATATATGTGGAATACATAGAAAATTCTACTAAGGTGTGTGGGCTTGTATGTGTGCATGGGGTGTGTAGGTGTATATGTATATGCATACATATGTATGTATATTTGGTAAATATGTATATGTATGTACATATGTTGTGTGTGTTGTGTGTATGTATATTCAACCTTCCACGTCCTGACCCCAACACACACCAACATATACAAGCTGAAAGGTTGAAGTTGGAAAATAACAAGGCCCAGGGAAGGCTGTAGGGATTTAATAGGCTCAGGATGTGTGGTGGGGATCTGATAGGAGAAATGAGGGTGGTGGTGGATGGTCTGTAGGTTCATCATGTTTTGTCTCCCCCCGCAACCCTGGAGACCCCTTTGTGATTCTCCCATGGTTCTGAGATGTGGGCCAGAATCCTAGAATAGTGTATTCATGGTCAATATCCAGTTACTAAGGAAGTAGTGTGCTACAGAAAATGGAGAATACCTCTAACCTTCCTGATGAATTTGTTTTGAACAGGGAAATGTGGAAGCAACTTGTGTATCACCTTCAAACTAGGCTCAAAGAAGAAGAGAGGGGTCAGCCTTCAGCATCTGAGAGACTGGCACCAATGCAGCCTAGAGGTTAATTACCAGGAACCTCACAGATGAAGAGGCAACAAGGACTCTCACAGCCCTCTGTGATGAAGGGCCAGAGAAACAAGGATCTCAAGAGGATTGACCTGAAGCATCCAGTATTCTGTTTAGAAGATACAGATAATTCTAGGTAAGGAACAACCTGAAGAGGGGTCCAAAAATAACCTATCAAGGGGCTCAGAAAGCTATCCAATGAAGACTCACTCATGGGGCTGGTGCTGAGAGGGAGACAAAAAAGGACTTGATGGGTCACTCAGGGAATTTTGGAGTGGCCCAAGGGAGAATACCACCAGAAGCCAAACATGTATTTCACTTGCTTTCATGAGTGGCAAAGTGGGCCTACTTCTGAAGGTCCTTGGATTCATAAAACTATGGTATCAGATGAGAGAGGCTCAAGCCTGGCCTTTTCACCAAGCTATCTTTCCCCCACTCAGTCATCCACATTTCAGGGGAGACTCACTCAACAACTGAGCTAGGGAAAACGGATAATCAGAAAAAATGAAGTACCAACCCTGGACCACCCACTTCTAGGGGTGAGCAAGTCCAGAGGCATGAGGTCCTCCTGCTTTGATATTTGTGGTGGTCTTGCACAGACTCATCAGGCTAGCGAAGGCAGCAAATACATTTTAAAACCCTCATACTTTGCAACAGAGAAAAACCTAGCAGAGTATGACTCAGCTGGGGGCCAAGAGGGTGACCCAGAGCTAACTATAAGTTGAGCAACAGCAGACCATGAACCCAAAGATAAGAATGAAAACTGTGCCCCAGGAGACTCCAGCCATAGCATAGGTGTCCTCATGGAGTAGAGATATGGAAGGTAGTGTTAGAGGTGACTTCAAGGGCCAATGTTTCCAAAGAAATAGTATAATTAGGGCTGCAGAGTCCATGATGCCTCAAAAGAAAAAAATGAAGATATATTCTGAGCACCATTGAGCTAGGAAGCTCCCATACTCTGAGTGGTTTATGGGCTCTAATAACCAAGGAATGCCTCGTTGCACCATGACTGTTGGTAATCCAAAATCTAGGGAAACCATGCCTTAAACACCAACTTTCTTCTCAGTTGAAGCTCAAAACAGGGACTTCCCTGGTGGTCCAGTGGCTAAGACTCCACGCTCCCAGTGCAGAGGGCCCAGGTTCGATCCCTGGTCAGGGAACTAGATCCCACATGCTGCAACTAAGAGTTTGCATGCCACAACTAAAGATCCCTCATGCCGTAACAAGGATCCCACACACGGCAACAAAGATCCAGCGTGCCTCAACTAAGACCTGCCCCAGTCAAATAAATAAATAAATAGCAAGCTCAAAACAAGGTAAAGCCTGAGAGCCAGGTTCATAACTGTGCCACTGAAGTGCTCCCTGTGTCGGGTACTTTGGCTGCTAATGGCTCACAGCCCCATCCCCATAGCATGCACCCGGGGAATATGGTACCTTCCCAGGTGTTATATATTCACATAGAGGGGAGGGCAAGCCCTAGGACTGCAAAAACATGGACCTCCTAAGTCTCAGACCCTAAGAAAGATCTAGGATGCCAATTTAGACCCATCTGAAGAAAATGAGGCATCCAGCAGCCAGTAACTAGGAGACAATCCAGAAAGGAATACAAGAAGGCTGACCTTCCACAACTAGGGAAAGAGCCAGCCTGTGAAGGACAAAGGAATAGCAGAGACCCTGCTGAGCAAGATATCCCAGTTTCTGCCCCAAAGGGCATAGGTTCCTCAAAAAATGAAATTCAGAGAAAGTATGAGTCATCTGTCCCTGTGGAATCAGCCAAAGGAAAAAGGGGAAAAAGTCAGCAAGGTGTCTTGTAGAATACCAAGTCAGTTCCAGCCTCTGGGCAGAGCCCAGGCCCTGTTCAAATCAGAGCTGTGTTTGGCTAGTGTGGTCCCCGAAGGGTAAAGGCACACAACAGTCATAGGCCTGGTTCTGGAGAGGAGACTGGGAGGAAGGCATACATTTCAGGCAACATAGCATGGCCCACACGTGGAAGAACTCCAGGCTCAGGCAGAGCCCAGGGCTGAACGATCCTGCCAATGCAGACCTTCCTCCTTCCTTAAGCAAAGCAAAGTGCTAAGTGCCACATCCTGCAGGCTTCAAGCAGATTCTAAGGATCGTGATTTTTTTAGGAAGAACAGTCGGTTCAGAAACAGGAATTGATGTCTTGGAAACACTGAGAAGGTCAACTGTGTCTGAGGCATCCTCTTTCCATGTTTCCTCAGGAGCCTTTGTCCCCATTCTGGACCTACCAGTGGGTGTCCAGGATGCAAGGTGTCACACTCGCCCTCACCCCTGCTCTGGGCTCTGTCTTTGGGCCTAACATTTCTAGTGTGCCTGAAAATCCTCCTCTGTTCCTTCCCAGAAGGGAAATAACTGTCAATGAAAATTTTCAGTCCATGTGGACCAAATGTATTTCACTAGCTTGTTCTCTGAAAAAGACAGTCTTTGTATCTTCTATCCCAAAATATTTTTTGTCCAACTACATTTGTTTCTTATAATGAGAGAGTTGTGTCTTCTATCTCTGTTGCATTTGCAGTCAAAGTTTATAGTCTTAGGCTGATTATGTAAGCATCATTCTCAAATATGACATTCTATGCAAACCTTTGATTGCATAGCCATTATGTCCCATTATATACAGTCCAGACCTGAAAGAGCCATTCTCCTTCCAAGGGGGCACACAATTCTTAATTGATTTGAGCTCAAAGCTGACAAATACACAAACAAATAAAGACTAACAAACCAGACTGTCTATTGCCTCTTATCCAACAGAGAACAGATCTCTATAAACCATTAATCTACTTACAGACCTCACCAAATGGTGAGACCATAACACCAAATTGCCAGTCATTCTTGACACTAATGAGAAATAACTTATCGGACCAAAAATAAACCCCAAACAAAACAAGCAAACAAAAAACATAAAATTAGTAGAGAAAAAATTAAGATGAGAAAAACAAACTCAGCAAAATTCTAGTGTCCCTCTGGGAGCCGAGAAAAGGCAGGAGGTAGGCTTAATTTTCCCATGAAGTAAGTATATTTCTCTTGTGAAAAAATTTACCTGACTCTGTCTGTTGAATCCATTGGATAGCTCAAAACTTGAAAAATATAATTAATTTTTTTAAAAGTTAAAATCACAATGGTCATAAAGACATAAGATTGACAGCTGTTAAAGATTTCATTTTACTTATAATAAGGGAACTAGTCAGATGCTATAACTGTTTGTTTCTTGTTCAAGTTGACCCTTGAACAACATGGCTCTGAACCTGCATGGTCCACTTACATGTGGATTTTTTTTCAATAAACATAGTACCTGTATTATCATTTTCCAGATCTTTAACTAAATGTGGGAACGAGTTTGTGTTCAATTAGAGATCACAATATGTGGAATCTAAAGCCCTAGGGTTTGAGTCCTGAGTCTATGAAAACTGTTTTCAGTTTCCCGCTCTTGGGTGAGTCATTTATCAATTCCTTTGTTTCTGAGGCAGAGATAGCAGCACCTAGATGTTCAACTATGTAGCGAGTCAGTGCCCCTAACCCCCACATTGTTCAATGCTTAACTGTATTTTGAAAGTAAATCTAAGGATTCCCTGAAAGCTGGAATGCATGTTGTAAGTTATTGAACTTAGCAAAAAATCTTCTTCAAAGAAGATGTGAATTAGAGCTAAATTATTATTTTCTTACCATATGTATATAGCTCTTTTTTCTCCACCACTTTTCATGTATATAGCTCTTTTTTCTCCACCACTTTTATAGTTGATTTTTCAGTATTTGTGAACACCAAAGGCATGTTCAATATAATTTAAAACAAAGAACAGAGCACCTGCTGTTAGGAACAGTCATTTTAAGTTGAATAAAGTCATTCACGAGGAAACAAAAAAAAAAACGTGCTGGGCTAGCGGCTTTATCTCAAAAGTACCACATTTCTCAACCAAGAGAAAAACTTATGGGGACATTTTGCTTAGAAAATAGCTCCCAAATTACCAATAATTGGATTATAGGAAGACATGTTTGCTTTTATTAATGTTATAATGAGTTACACATGCAATACCTTTTTGGCTGATTGACTCATAGGTTTTCTTTTTGCGGTACACGGGCCTCTCACTGCTGTGGCCTCTCCCGCCGCGGAGCACAGGCTCCGGCCACACAGGCACAGTGGCCATGGCTCACGGGCCCAGCCGCTCCGCGGCACGTGGGATCTTCCCGGACCAGGGCACGAACCCATGTCCCCTGCATCGGCAGGCGGACTCTCAACCACTGCGCCACCAGGGAAGCCCTGACTCATAGTTTTAAACATTAACTCAGATAATTCATAACATATACAATGAACGGCAGATTCGGTAGCTTTTTTGCTGGCCATCCCATAATTTTAAATACTAGTACAAATCGTTCATAATAGTTTACAATAACAGATGGTAGATATTACATATTGGTTGCTTATTAATGAGAATATAAAATAACATAACTTGGGATCTCCTATTTAGTAAGAAAGGAATAAACAAGATACAACTAATATTATATCTCCAGACTTTATTAAAGATGATTAACAACGTTATATCAACTCTATTCAGTTAATATTGTGAATTTATTTATGGTCTTGCCCTTAAATAGCTACCAACGACAGACAGGTAGGTGGCTACGTAGGTAGGTAGGGAGGTAGATGGGTAGATAGATAAATAGACAAACTTGAGTCAAGAAAAAAGAAAGTACAGTTGCTAACTGAGTTTCCACTTACAAACAGCTATCACTGGCTGCATCCTGAAATAGGCACCACCTAGTGTACTGGCTGAGAATTCCAGCCTCAGCAAAACCATCCAAAACACTCTGGAGCATAAGTGTTGACACGGTGGAACGTCATGTAATGGATGACAAAATTACACTTTGCTAGAACCTATTGGTTCTATTATTTTGTCTTCTCAAGAATCATCATTGCTGGAATCAATTTTCTGTGCTTACTGTCGATGCCTAAAGGCATTCAATACCTATTATTGCAGGGGAACCAGCAATGACACACAGACCACCAACTAAAACTGGTTCATATTATTTGTTTATCTAGTGTTCTATCAATATTTTGTATATGGAAATGTAACCATCAAACCACCAAAACAGGTGCTATTCCTATTTTCTTTGGGAATTTATGTTTGATTAGCCCCTACCATGTGTTCACTCAACCTATGACCAACAGGACACATTTTTTTAATAGTCCAGTTAGAAGGAAAATATGGTAGTTGAAAAGAGAATGAAAACTACTAATCCATCAGTGATTAAGAGCAACTTTGGCTTTTTAATATTAATTGACAAGCAACCAGCCACTTAAAACAGAATCATCTACAAAGCTACCGAATTTCTACGAGGAAATAATACTGGATTATTAGTCAGGAGACTAGGAGCCCCACACTAAGTATAATATGACAAACGACAATTAACTTCACTTCCCTGTGTTTTCATTTTTTCCTCAAAAATAAACCAAATATTTGCTAGTGGAGTTTCACTCAAATGGCTCCTGGTTCTTCACACATTCTGCTGAATATAAATTTTCAGAATTTCACACAAGTCACCTGCCCCTTTAAGCTTGGCTTATCAGGGACACCCCATCACCTTTCACTACCCATGTATCTGAGTAACAACAGATTGGCTAATGGTCTTTAAACATTTGGCAGCTTCTAAAACCCCTGGGGGTAGCCAACTTTGTTTTCTAATTACTGTTGAAGGAATTATGCACCAATTAGTGAGTGCCATTTTCAGCACCTAATGTATTTTTTTCAATAATGCATCAGTCATTTCAAAAATGAAGAGAAAATGTTTTACAACAGTTATGGCAATCTCCCAAATAAAGGTTTTTTGAAGGTCATGCTGGAGTCATACTAGCCAATGGTTTTTCAAGTTCATTTTAAGCAGAATCGGTTTGTGTTAGCAGATAAAGCATATTTCACTGATAAACTAAAAACAAACAAGCTTCCCACGTACTTGCCCTCAGTACAATGTTAAACACAATGAGTCCAGCCTAATCATGAGCAGTAGCCAGATGGCTAGGCAATATTTGACATGACTTATCTGTCAATGCTCATAGCCATGTACTCAATTCACTCTGGATTTGACCTTGATTGTCTTACAGACTCTGTCAATCACAATGACATGTGATTCTTCAATCCAAGGTAAATTTCCCCTATAACTACAATCAGATGGTTGCTAAGGCATTGCTGTCAGTCACCGAGTTATCCCCAAAGGTAGGCTTTCTAGAAGTGTGCACAACAGGCAACAAACTCAGTTAAATGCCACTGAAAGACAATTTATACTATTTGAGATAAATCTGCCAGAGCTAGCTGTCAGGAGAGTCCAATTCAAGGAATTGAATTGCGGAACTTAATTACGTGGATAAGGAAGGTCAAGAGTAAACCTAAGAATCATATTAATCAACTAATCAAACAATCAACCTTCTTCTAATGAAGCCTGCTACACGATATTTAAGGAAGTATGGGTCATTCAAAATCCTTTTGCTAGGACCACCAATGAGCCAGTGAACCCAAAATATGTGTTTCTTAATGGAAAACCAGGAGACAAAGTTTGTTATCAAAGAGAGACAAATTTGGATCCCAGTTTACTATTTGCTGTACAAGGTAAAACCTTCTGAGCCTCACTTTTCTAATATGTAAAATGAGGACATACAACTTACCTTGCTGGGCTACATGAGAATTAAACTAAGCAATACTCGTAAATGTACTTAGATCATATATAACCTAGGAAATAGTTCATAAATGTTAGTTCCATCCCTATCTTTTAGTAAACATTGAATACAAAAAAATAGGAATTCTTTTAGGCTAGAAATATATTTCACCAAATTATGAAATACAAACTGATGTAATACATATAAATCAGAAAGTGTGAGCCATATTTCTACCATGTAGATATGATCAATACAATCAATATACCTATACTATCTAATTCAGTAGCCATAGCTACTTGTGGTTACTGGGCAACTGAAATGTGGCTGATCTTTTTTGGCTTAGAACAACGATAAATAATTATTATTTCACACAATTTTTATGCATCAGGAATGTGGATGCCGCTTAGCTGGGTCATTCTGGAGGTTTCAGTCAAGATGTTATCCAGAGGTGCATCTCAAGGCTTGACTTAAACCAGAGGACCTTCTTCCAAGATGACTTACTCACATGACTAGCAAGCCGATGCTGGCTTCTGGCTGGATGTCTTAGCACTTTGCCATATGGACATCTCCATAGGGCTGCTTGAATACCCTTAAGGCTCCACATGGCCACTGGTTTCCCCCAGAGCAAGTGATCCAAGCCAAAAACTGCAATGTCTGTTTTTTTTGATTGAAGTATAGTTCATATATAACAAAATATAAATTACATGTCTACAGTATAGTAATTCATAATTTTTAAAGTTTATATTCCATTTATAGTTATTATAGACTATTGGCTATATTCCCTGTGTTGTACAATATATCCTTGTAACTTGTTTTATACATACTAGTTTGTACCTCTTAATCCCCTATCCCTATATTGCCCCTCCTCCTGTCCCTCTCCCCACAGGTAAGCACTGGCTTGTTCTGTGCATATGTAAATCTGTTTCTTTTTTGTTATAGTCACTAGTTTGTTGTATTTTTTAGAACCACGTATAAGTGATACCATACAGTATTTTTGTCCTTATCTATCTGACTCATTTCACTTAGCTTAACACCCTCTAATGTTGTCCATGTTGTTGCAACATCCATGTTGTCGCAAATGGAAAAAGATTTCATTCTTTTTTATAGCTGAGTAATATTCCATTATATATATGCATACACACACACACACACACACACACACACACACATACATACATATATATGTATATCACACCTTCCTAATCCATTCTCTGTTGATGGACACTTAGGTTGCTTCCATATCTTGGCAATTGTAAATAATGCTGCTATGAACATTGGGGTGCATGTATCTTTTCAAATTAGTGTTTTTGGTTTTTTTTGAACAAATACCCAAGAGTGAAATTTCTGGGTCATACGGTAGTTCTATTTTCATTTTTTTGAGAAACTTCCATACTGTTTTCCACAGTGGCTGCACCAATTTACATGCCCACCAACAGTGTACGAGGGTTTCCTTTTCTCCACTACCTCACCAATATCTGCTATTTGTATTCTTTTTGATGATGGCCATGTTGACAGGTGTGAAAAAACTGCAATGGCTTTAATAACCTGGTCATGGACATCATACTCCTTTATTTCCAAAATGTCGCTAATCTGAAGAGATGTGCTGTAAGCAAAATGCATAACAGATTTCAAAGACTTACTATAAAACGTTTAAGATAATTCATTAATAATTTTTACACTGAGTATTTTTGAATTAATGATGGTTTAAAATAAAATATACCACTAAAACTAATTATACCTGTTCCTTGCTGATTTTTATGTGACTACTAGAAAAATTTAAATTGGATAGGTAACTCACATAATAGTTCTGAAGGACAGTGCTGGTATATATATATTTGATCTTTAATGGATGTCTGAATCAACAAATTTGGGACCTACCTTAGGACTCATACATGTAGCTTGCCCCACTCTAAACAAAGCCTTTGAAAATTAAAATACACACTGAATATGAGTAGGTGAATATTAAATGTTTTGAAGAATAGTGTGAGAAAAATAAAAGTTCACTGTAAAATCGCTAATGGTGGTGTCAGACACGAAAAACACATTGTCCTCAATGACATTCATAGTGTATACTCTTAATGGGGTAATATTTTTTGTTACAGCTACAAGAGGGAAAGCATTCATCCATGCTGGAAGTTGAAGTTTATTATCTCAACTTCATTGAATGTACAAGGAATACTATTAATGAAATCTAAGTTTCTCCTCTCCTTACCAATTCATCGTATTTGGGGTATTGTGGGAATGTCACCCTGACAGCTCTACTTTACCCACAAAAGTGAAGACCAGGAAGCAACCTTTCTTCTTTTCAAAAAAGAAAAAAAATTAGTCCCATGTATATTTTTTTTGACCAAAAATATTTTAATCATGTGAGCACTTAATAAGGTACAAATAATTATGTGCAATTACATGATAATTACTTTCAATGTAATTACTATGCCAAGACAGCTTTGTTGGAGATAATCAGATGGTTACTGGTGAACTGCAAATTAATTGACAACAGGACATTTAAAATTGCAAATGATCATGATTACCTTGGAGTACTATCAGCACATCAGAAATGTGAGTAGGTTGGCAGGAGGATCAGGGACATTCATTTAACAGGAATGTCACAGAAAAACTAAGATGAGATCATAAATCTACTTGTCTCTGTTCCAAGCTGAAGGATGTTCCGTGCCTGCTGGTAGCGAATATTTTGGCCTTATTTCACTCAATATATACACAGCTTATTTGGGTTAGTCTACTAATCAGAGTTTCTTCATGTATGCATCATCTGTGTGTGGTCTGTGTTGTGTATTTAAAGGCATCTAAGTAACAAATCACATTTTTAGAGTTGGAAGATAAATTAACAGAGTATCTATATGAAAAAGGGATACAGGTGATGAGAGAGAGAAAATGTGTGCAGATCACACCAACAGTGAGTGAGAGAACTAATTTCCAACCTCCTCATTTCCAGTCTAGGACTGTATTACACTAAAGTTTCCCAAACCTAATTCCTTTACATACAACTTCACGATGTTACCATATTTATATACTGACCCTTTATCACTTATTTAATAATTGACTCAAGCCTAATATAGTTCTCTATCTTAATCTCATCCTAAACATTAATACCAGAAAATTTATTATTTTCAGGTCAATTACATTTTTTGCTAAATCATGGTAAAATGAAACATGTCTATTAATACAAACACTACATTCTGTAGTATTATTCAGTATTCTGCGGAATGCGTACCACACTTTGTGAAACACTATCCTATATCACACTCCCACTGTATGCCTTAAGGCTAAGAATGGCTTAGAGACAACAGCCAGCTTTACCCACCACCAGTTCCTCCCATCAGGAAACTTGCACAAGCCTCTTAGCTAGCCTCAAGCACCAGAGGGCTGACAGCAGAGGCAAGAAGAACTACAATCCTGTAGCCTGTGGAACAAAAACCACATTCACAGAAAGATAGACAAGATGAAAAGGCAGAGGGCTATGTACCAGATGAAGGAACAAGATAAAACCCCAGAAAAACAACTAAATGAAGTAGAGATAGGCAATCTTCCAGGAAAAGAATTCAGAATAATGATAGTGAAGATGATCCAGGACCTCGGAAAAAGAATGGAGGCAAAGATCGAGAAGATGCAAGAAATGTTTAACAAAGACCGAGAAGAATTAAAGAACAAACAAACAGAGATGAACAATACAATAACTGAAATGAAAAGTACACTAGAAGGAATCAATAGTAGAATAACTGAGGAAGAAGAATGGGTAAGTGACCTGGAAGACAGAATGGTAAAATTCACTGCTGTGGAACAGAATAAAGAAAAAAGAATGAAAAGAAATGAAGATAGCCTAAGAGACCTCTGGGACAACATTAAATGCAACAACATTCCCATTATAGGGGTCCCAGAAGAAGAGAGAGAGAAAGGACCTGAGAAAATATTTGAAGAGATTATACTCAAAAAGTTCGCTAACATGGGAAAGGAAAGAGCCACCCAAGCCCAGGAAGCACAGAGAGTCCCATAAGGAAAAACCCAAGGAGAAACATGCCAAAACACATAGCAATCAAATTGGCAAAAATTAAAGACAAAGAAAAATTATTGAAAGCAGCAAGGGAAAAAAGACAAACATACGAGAGAATTCCCATAAGGTTAACAGGTGATTTCTCAGCAGAAACTCTACAATCCAGAAGGGAGTAGGCACAGTACATCTAAAGTGATGAAAGGGAAGAACCTATAACCAAGATTACTTTACCCAGCAAGGATCTCACTAAGATTCAACAGAGAAATCAAGAGCTTGACAGACAAGCAAAATCTAAGAGAATTCAGCACCACCAAACCAGCTCTACAACAAATGCTAAAGGAACTTCTCTAAGTGGGAAACACAAGAGAAGAAAAGGACTTGCAAAAACAAACACAAAACGATTAAGAAAATGGTAATAGGAACATACCTATTGATAATTACCTTAAACGTGAATGGATCAAATGCTCCAACCAAAAGACACAGGTTTGCTGAATGGATACAAAAACAAGACCCATATATACATACTGTCTACAAGAGACCCACTTCAGATGTAGGGACATATACAGACTGAAAGTGAGGGGATGGAAAAAGATATTCCATGCAAATGGAAATCAAAAGAAAGCTGGAGTAGCAATACTCATATCAGATAAAATAGACTTTAAAACAAAGAATGTTACAAGAGACAACGAAGGACACTACATAATGATAAAGGGATCAATCCAAGAAGAAGATATAACAATTATAAATACATATGCACCCAACATAGGAGCACCTCAATACATAGGGCAACTGTTAATAGCTATAAAAGAGGAAATCGAGGGCTGCCCTGGTGGCGCAGTGGTTGAGAGTCCGCCTGCCGATGCAGGGGACATGGATTCGTGCCCCGGTCTGGGAGGATCCCACATGCCACGGAGCAGCTGGGCCCGTAAGCCATGGCCGCTGGGCCTGCGCATTGGAGCCTGTGCTCCACAACAGGAGAGGCCATGGCAGTGAGAGGCCTGTGTACCGAAAAAAAAAAAAAAAAAGAGATAATAATAGTGGGGGACTTTAACACCTCACTTACTTGAATGCACAGATCATCCAAACAGAAAATTAAAAAGGAAAGACAAGCTTTAAATGACACATAGACCAGACAGATTTAATTGATACTTATAGGACATTCCATCCGAAAACGGCAGATTACACTTTCTCCACAAGTGTACACAGAACATTCTCCAGGATAGATCACATCTTGGGTCACAAATCAAGCATCAGTAAATTTAAGAAAATTGAAATCATATCAAGCGCCTTTTCTGACCACAATGCTCTGAAATTAGAACTCAATTACAGGGAAAAAAATGTAAAAAACATAAACACATGGAGGCTAAACAATATGTTACTAAATAACCAAGAGATCACTGAAGAAATCAAAAAGGAGATCAAAAACACCTACAGACAAATGACAATGAAAACACGATGATCCAAAAGCTATGAGATGCAGCAAAAGCAGTTCTAAGAGGGAAGTTTATAGCTATATAAGCCTACCTCAAGTAACAAGAAAAATCTCAAAAACAATCGAAACTTACACCTAAAGGAACTAGAGAAAGAAGAAAAAACAAAACCCAAAGTTAGTAGAAGGAAAGAAATCACAAAGATCAGAGCAGAAATAAATGAAATAAAAACAAACAAAAAATATAGCAAAGACCAATAAAACTAAAAGCTGGTTCTTTGAGAAGATAAACAAAATTGAAAAACCTCTAGCCAGACTCATCAAGAAAAAGAGGGAGAGGACTCAAATCAATAGAATTAGAAGTGAAAAAAGAGAAGTTACAACAGACACTGCAGAAATACAAAGCATCCTAAGAGACTACTACAAGCAACTCTATAGCAATAAAATGGACAACCTGGAAGAAATGGACAAATTCTCCGAAAGGTATAACCTTCTAAGACTGAACCAGCAAGAAATAGAAAATATGAACAGACAAATCACAAGTAATGAAATTGAAACTGTGATTAAAAATCTTCCAACAAACAAAAGCCCTGGACCAGATGGCTTCACAGGTGAATTCTACCAAACATTTAGAGAAGAGCTAACACCCATCTTTCTCAAACTCTTCCAAAAAATTGCAGAGGAAGGAACACTTCCAAACTCATTCTACGAGGCCACCATCACCCTGATACCAAAACCAGACAAAGATACTACAAAAAAAGAAAATAACAGACCAATATAACTGATGAATATAGATGCAAAAATCCTCAACATAATACTAGCAAACAAAATCCAACAACACATTAAAAGGATCATACACCATGATCAAGTGGGATTTATCTTAGGGATGCAAGGATTCTTCAATATACGCAAATCAATCCATGTGATACACCATATTAACAAAGTGAAGAAGAAAAACCATATCATCATCTCAATAGATGCAGAAAAAGCTTTTGACAAAATTCAACACCCATTTATAATAAAAACTCTCCAGAAAGTGGGCATAGAGGGAACCTACGTCAACATAATAAAAGCCATATACAACAAACCCACAGCAAACATCATTCTCAATGGTGAAAAACTGAAAGCATTTCCTCTAAGATCAGGACCAAGACAAGGATGTCCACTCTCACCACTGTTATTGAACATAGTTTCAGAAGTCCTAGCCACAGCAATCAGAAAAGAAAAAGAAATAAAAGGAATACAAATTGGAAAAGAAGGAGTAAAACTGTCACTGTTTGCAGATGACATGATACTATAAATAGAGAATGATAAAGATGCCACCAGAAAACTACTAGAGCTAATCAATGAATTTGAAAGTTGCAGGATACAAAATTAATGCACAGAAATCTCTTGCATTCCTATACATGAATGATGAAAACTCTGAAAGAGAAATTAAGGAAACACTCCCATTTACTGTTGCAACAAAAATAATAAAATACCTAGGAATAAACCTACCTAGGGAGACAAAAGACCTGTATGCAGAAAACTATAAGACACTGATGAAAGAAATTAAAGATGATTCCAACAGATGGAGAGATATACCACGTCCTTGAGATTGGAAGAATAAACATTGTGAAAATGACTATACTATCCAAAGCAATCTACAGGTTCAATGCAATCCCCATCAAATTACCAATGGCATTTTTTACAGAACTAGAACAAAATATCTTAAAATTTGTAGGACCCCGAATAGCCAAAGCAGTCTTGAGGGAAAAAAACGGAGATAGAAGAATCAGACTCCCTGACTTTAGACTATACTACAAAGCTACAGTAATCAAGCCCAGAGATAAATCCACACACCTATGGTCAACTAATCTATGACAAAGGAGGCAAGGGTATACAATGGAGAAAAGACAGTCTTTTCAATAAGTGGTGCTGGGAAAACTGGACAGCTACATGTGAAAGAATGAAATTAGAACACTCCCTAACACCATACACAAAAATAAACTCAAAATGGATTAGAGACCTGAATGTAAGACCAGACACTATAAAACTCTTAGAGGAAAATATAGGAAGAACACTCTTTGACATAAATCACAGCAAGATCTTTTTTGATCCACCTCCTAGAGTAATGGAAGTAAAAACAAAAATAAACAAATGGGACCCAATGAAAGTTAAAAGCTTTTGCACAGCAAAGGAAACCATAAACAAGACGAAAAGACAACCCTCAGAATGGGAGAAAATATGTGCAAGCGAATCAACGGACAAAGGATTAATCTCCAAAGTATGTAAACAGCTCATGCAGCTGAATATTAAAAAAAAGAAACAACCCAATCCAAAAATGGGCAGAAGACCTAAATAGACATTTCTACAAAGAGGACATACAGATGGCCAAGAGGCACATGCAAAGCTACTCAACATCACTAATCATTAGAGAAATGCAAATCAAAAGTACAATGAGGTTTCACCTCACACTAGTTAGAATGGGCATCTTCAGAAAATCTACAAACAAAAAATGCTGGAGAGGGTGTGGAGAAAAGTGAACCCTCTTGCACTGTTGATGGGAATGTAAATTGATACAGCCACTATGGAGAACAGTATGGAGGTTCCTTAAAAAACTAAAAATAGAACTACCATATGACTGAGCAATCCCACTACTGGGCAAATACCCTGAGAAAACCATAATTCAAAAAGACACATGCACCCCAAGGTTCATCGCAGCATTATTTGCAATAGCCAGGTCATGGAAGCAGCCTAAATGCCCATTGACAGATGAATGGATAAAGAAGATGTGGTACATATATACAATGGAATATTACTCAGCTGTAAAAAGGAACGAAATTGGGTCATTTGTAAAGACGTGGATGGATCTAGAGACTGTTATACAGAGTGAAGTAAGTCAGAAAGAGAAAAACAAATATCGTATATTAACGCATATATGTGGAACCTAGAAAAGTGGTACAGATGAACCGATTTGCAGGGCAGAAGTCAAAACACAGATGTAGAGAACAAATGTATGGACACCAAGGGGGGAAAGCGGCGGGGGTGGGGGTGGGGGTGGGATGAACTGGGAGATTGGGATTGACATGTATACACTGATGTGTATAAAATGGATGACTAATAAGAACCTGCTGTATAAAAATTAAATTAAATTAAATTCAAAAGTTCAAAAAAATAATAAAATAGCGGGCTTCCCTAATGGCGCAGTGGTTGAGAGTCCGCCTGCCGATGCAGGGGACATGGGTTTGTGCCCCAGTCCGGGAAGATCCCACATACCGCCGAGCAGCTGGGCCCATGAGCCATAGCCGCTGAGCCTGTGCGTCTGGAGCCTGTGCTCCACAACGGGAGAGGCCACAACAGTGAGAGGCCCGCGTAACACACACACACACACACACAAAAATAATAATAATAAAATAAAATAAAATAATAATAGTAAAAAAGAATGGCTTAGAATAGCACTCTGCACTTTAGAAAACAAAACAAAACAAAAAATTATAAGCACCTTTGTGTAGAGCAATGTATTATACACTAACTCAGTGCAAAGACATATGTGTTACTACCCTGGCCCTTGAGAATCTCAAAGCTCTCATACAATGCAAAAGGCTTACACAAATACATTCAATACCAAGCAGCATGAAAGGCATGCTGTAAAAGTGGTGTGTCTTGGTACAGAATTTCACAGGTCCTTGCTATATCATTCCTGGCTGAAGTGAACAGTAATGACCTTTCAATGGAGGGAGAAAATGAGCTGGGGCTTTAAGGATATTCAAGTTTAGGAATGTCAAGTAAGGACATGAAAGGCAGAGAAAGCAAATACAATATCCATTTGACGGAAACAAATTCTTTCTATCACAAGGCATGTGTGATGGTTCAGTTTAATGCATCAACTTGACTAAGTTATGGTGCCCAGTTGTTTGTTCCAACATTAGTCTTGATATTGCTGTGAAAGTATTTTGTAGATGTGATTAATATCTATAATCAGTTGAATTTAAATAAAGAGATTACCCTCTATAGTGTGGGTGGGCCTCATCAAATCAGCTGAAGGTCTTACAAGCAAAAAGTGAGGTTTCCTGGGGAAGAGGAATTCTTCCTAAAGACTGTAACAACAAAATTCTGCCTGTGTTTCCAGTCAGCCACTCTGCCTTACAGAGGAATAAGCCACATTTTCTAGTCATTTCAGTCAATGAGGTTTACTATAAAGATAAATGGGTTGGTAAAGAGCCGATAGATAATCTTCTCCAACTTCTAGTAACCACTTTGTTTACACTGACTTCAGGCTGTGCTCTCTGCTTGCCCGTGGTATCTGATTTCTGCCCTCTCTCTGCACCTTTCAGCTTCAGTCAACCCACTTTCTGCTCATTCCCTCTGGATGATCTCACTGGGTCAGTATTTCCTTGAAGAATTGGGCACACCTGTTGACCAGAGCTCTTGCCAAGCCACTACTTAAAGATCACCGACCTCTCGAGGCCATCTCTGGTTCATGAAACCTTGGTTAATGGGTTAAGTCATATGGTATCAAGCACTACTGTGCAAGCTAAATCCTCAGTATGACATTTAGGGGCCTCTTCTCCATATTTTTCTATTGATTTTCTCACCTTTCTCTGATGTTTACAATCTAGTAAGATTTTTTTAAATATTTGTATACAAACATATACAAGAGCAGGCCATTTAAAACGCATGTCATAATAGTCTCATTCCTCACTGAAGTCAAGGGAAATTACTTCGCTAAGGAGGAGGATTATAAACTGGGTCTTGAAGGATTAGTGATTTCGAAGCTTAGAAGTGTCAAGTTAGGATAGCCTAGGCAAGGAATCTCACAAAATAATTCAAGGCCGCAGAGAAAAAGTAAGCTATCAGCTGAAATTTAAGAGGTCATCAAACATTCTGAGGTTCCCTAAAATAGGACAATTAACCTGGAAGGTGCCTTTTATGACCTGTCCAGTACAGACATTATTTTTATAAATTAAAAAATATATATAATTTTTATATTTTTTAATATATATATTTATAGGGGAAAATAGTCTAGTTTTCTCATCCACCTCCATCAGGGATTATTACAGTTTTACCATCAGGTGTTCAATCGAAAGGATCAACTGTACCCTCACTTTCCATAGAAAAGACAGCAATGGTATATTTTGGAATAAACAAGTCACTGCACCCTTCTACCCTAAAAGTAAAAGCAAATCAATGTAGACTTTACCAGTCCTTTACAAACAAGTGTATGCTTGATGACATTTGCTTAGCTTGTAGCTAATAGTGGCGGCTGAAGTGTATTCGAGAGATGCAGAAACCTCTCACCTCGAGGTCTGCACACTTCTAGTTGACTCGAAGCCTAGTCAACAATAAAAGAAAATAACATCAGCAGCAACAACAGCTACCCTTTTTGAGATGTCACCTCTCCAGATTCTGTGTTAAATGTTGCATACGCATAATCTCATTTAATTTTTTTCATTTAATTCATTTAATAACCCCATGATATAAACCATTATTATTATTTCTATTTAATGGATGAGGAACCAGACAGTTCAAGTCAAACCAAATTCTCTCAGAAAGTAAGTAGCAGAGTTTGGCTTTGAACTGCCAAGGACTTTTATCTTATTCCTACATCTTACCTACCATGGTATATCCAACTTCAAACCTTGGTTCACACTGATCCACCTCCCAGGAATATTCAGTCTATCCCTTGATAGCTCTACAGATAAAAACATAAATAAGTAAAGTATGATAAAAACATAAATAAAGTACTGTGGAAACTCTGAGGAAGGTGTGTTTAGTTCTGCAGATAAACTCTAATACAGGTAAATTAGGTTACAAGATGAAAAATCATTGATTATTCAGATTCCCAGAGGCTTTATCACACTGGCTTCCCACCACTCCACGTCTTGCTGAAGTACACCAACCAGCTAGTACCATCTCTAATCAGCAAGTTAGTAGATTATGCCTATGCTGACATTTCCATTCAAGCCAAATGGTCTGTTTGCTCAGTTGATCACTGTGTTCTCATTAGGAGTTCTTAGCCCATCAAAATCATATTTGATGAGTCTGGCAAAGTACTCAACTGTATTTGTGTTCTCTTTTGTTCTAACGCTAATTACTGAATATTTTAACCACCCTTCTGATGAACTGAAAGGCCCAATTTAGACATCCAAGCAAACCAATCATTTTTCCGATGACTGATATCAGCACAAACACAATCTGCCAATTTGCAGATCACTGATAGGCTTTCTGATCTGTACTGCCAATGATACCTGTCACACGAGCTTAAAATCTCAATCATCTTTGCTTTGCTTTGCTTTTGGCCCCTACATGCAATCAGTAACCGAGTCCTGTTTTCACTTTCACAATCTCTCTTATTTCCCTCTTTTTCTCCAATTCTATTTTCTCTACTACCATTCAGGTTTTTATTCTCTCTTGCTTGTCTATCCAAATGTCTTATCGCTTGCTGGTCTAACTTGTCTCTCTAGCTCCAGTGTCATTCCCCTACAATCCACTTGCTATACACTACGGCTGGAAGGAACAGTTGTCCTGATAGACATCTCCATACCTGTCCTTCCCATACTCAGAAACATTTGAATTTTCCTATCCTCTAGCAAAAAATCTCCAACTTACTTAGCCAAATATTTACAGGCTCTCATGGGCTGGCCATTTTAGCAACTGACTTTCTAATCGTTGTTAATAAATTCTCTGATACTCTCTAAGGGGAAGATCAACTTATAATAAAACTTGACTTAGTTAAAAGCTTTCCCCTGAATGTACCAAAGCAGTGGTTCCCAAACTTCAGTACCCCTGGAATGCTTGTTAAAACACAGATTCTGGGGGTAGGATGCAGCCATTTCTGATTCAGTAGGTCTGGGATGAAGCCTGAGAATTTCACTTTTTAATAAGTTCCCAGGCGCTTCTGGTCCAAGGACCACTCTTTGAAAACCACTTGTCTAGACTAGAGCATCACAGACAATATTAACACCAAACACATCAAGAACTTGATGCGCATAATACGGTAATTCAAGTAAATACATTATACAAATGATCTATTCTTGTCCTTTATGGTTTTTGTTGTAGCTAGAGACTATGTTTCCCTCATAACTGTGAACACACACTGAGAATAAGCATGATTTACATGAGCTTTGGAATGTGTCAACTGGAACGCCTCTAAGAATTACAGTTTGCCCTAGGATTTTACTTAACACACAGGTAGAATATAGACTATAACTTCCCACTGAATTTCTTACCTAAAATGAAAACAGCTCTACTTTTTCCAATTCTTAAAGCAGTGAATGCTCACTATAAACATTCAAATAATTTAGAATTTTAACTATATAAAATAAAGCTAAAAATCTCCACTCTGTCATTTCAACCGCTGTATTCTTAGAAGTTTGGCTTTCATTTTTGCAAATATTTCTTTTCTTTACACAAAGGACAGACACAAACATGAAGACAAAGGATTACAAAAATGAGATCACAGATTATACCCTATTTAGAAACTGTTTTTTTCCTCTGAAACTACAGTGAATATTTTCTAAGTCAATACATACAGACCCACCTTATCATTATTTAGAGTCACTTAAACATTATTTTGTAAGAATATATTATTTTAAGTACTGGTAGACATCTAGGTGCCTAATTTTTTTGTGGGGGGGCGCATAATCAAAAATACTCCCATTTACATATACCTTTGGTTTATGGAGAACTTCTGTCTTGTTGAATTTAAGTTTTTAAGAAAATCTGACTTAGCTTTCTCTTCTTTTATAGTTCCTGGATTTGAATCATACTAAGGAGGTCCTTCCCTCAAAGTTAAAAATATTCCATATTTTCCTATTGTAGTGTGTGATTATTTTTATATTTAAATTTCAAGCTAATATACATTTTTTTCGTTTGAAGCATAAGTCTAACTACTAAAACAAGTGTTTGTTGTTTTTTGGGTTTTTTTTGCGGTACGCGGGCCTCTCACTGTTGTGGCCTCTCCCGTTGTGGAGCACAGGCTCCGGACGTGCAGGCTCAGCGGCCATGGCTCACGGGCCCAGCCGCTCCGCGGCATGTGGGATCTTCCCAGACCAGGGCACGAACCCGTGTCTCCTACATCGGCAGGTGGACTCTCAACCACTGCGCCACCAGGGAAGCCCAACAAGTGTTTTTTTTATTGCAGTATCTGTTGAGTTATCAATCCATAAACATGACATATTTAATAAACATTTAAATTCCTATCTATAATTTGTTTCTATTGAGCTATCTATATGTGCACAATTTTTTATTGTGCAGTTTTTTAAAAACTATTTTGGCTTATTAATTCATGTATATATTTAAGAAAGTCCCCTATCCCCCTTACACAGTGACCTACTTCTAATAAATCCCTTACATTTTTCTAGCGAGTTTTTCTTCAGATCAAATTTAGATTCAAAGTTCTGCCCTAAATCTAAGTACAAAAATAAATAAACCTGTTAAGATTTTTATCAGAACTCCAATAAATTTGTATATTAATGTGTGCACAACTGACATCCTTGAAATGATACGTTTTCACAATTAGGAAGAAAGTGTGCTTTACTCTTCAATCAAATATTTGTTTTATATTAATTAGTAAACGGTAATACTTTTCTTCATGTAGGTCTTGTGCATTTCCTCTTAAGTTTACTTCTATTTTTCTTTTTTGTACTTGTTTCTCCTGTGAATATATTTCCTTTACACTTCTTTTTCTTTCTTTTTTTTTCTTTATTGAAGTATAGTTGACTTACAATATTGTGTTAGTTTCAGGTATACAGTGAAGCGATCCAGGTTTTTTTCAGATTATATTCCATTATAGGTTATTGCAACAAGTTATTGAATATAATTTCCTGTGCTACAGAGTAAATCCTTGTTGCTTATCTATTTTATGTATAGTAGTTTGTATCTGTTAATCCCATACTCCTAATTTGTCCCTCCACCATTCTCTTTCCCCTTTGGTAACCAAAAGTTTGTTTTATATATCTGGGAGTTTCTTTCTGCTTTGTGTATAGACTCATTCATATTTAGACTCCACATATAAGTGATATCATATAATATTTGTTTTTGTCAAAAGAAAACATATATATATATATATATATATATATATATATATATATATGTCACATCTTCTTAAGCCAGTCATCTGTTGACGGGCACTTCGGTTGTTTCCACACCTTAGCTATTGTAAATAGTGTTGCTATGAACTTTGGGGTGCATGTATCTTTTCCAATTAGAGTTTTTGTCTTTTCAAGATATATGCCCAGGAGTGGGATTGCTGGATCATATGATAGCTCTACTTTTATTTTTTTAAGGAAACTCCATACTGTTTTCAATAGTGACTGCATCAATTTACAATCCCACCAACAGTGTAGGAGGGTTCCCTTTTCTCCACATCCTTGCCAGCATTTCTTATTTGTAGACTTTTCAATGACAGCCATCCTGACCAGTGTGAGGTGACACATCATTGTGATTCTGATTTACATTTTTCTAAAAATTAGTGATGCTGAGCATCTTTTTCATGTGCCTGCTGGCCATCTTTATGTCTTCTTTGGAAAAATGTCTGTTTAGGTCGTCTGCTCATTTTTTGATTGGGCTGTTTGTTTTTTTGATATTGAGTTGTATAAGCCGTTTGTTTATTTTGGATATTAACCCCTTGTTGGTTGCATCGTTTGCAAATATATTCTCCCATTTTGTAGGTTGTCTCTTCATTTTTTTGATGGTTTCCTTTGCTGTGCAATAGCTTTTAAGTTCAATTAGGTCCCATTTGTTTACTTTTGCTTTTATTTCTCATCTTGGGAGAATGATCTAAGAAAATGTTGCTACAATTTATGTCAGAGAACGTTTTGCCTCTGTTCTCTTCTAGTTTTATGGTGTCATGTCTTTTTTTTTAATAGATCTTTATTGGAGTATAATTGCTTCATAATACTGCGTTAGTTTCTGTTGTATAACAAAATGAATCAGCCATATACATACATATATCCCCATACCCCCTCCCTCTTAAGCCTCCCTCCCACCCTCCCTATCCCACCCCACTAGGTCGTCGCAAAGCACCGAGCTGATCTCCCTGTGATATGCTACTGCTTCCCATTAGCTAACTATTTTACATTTGATAGTGTATATGTGTCAATGCTACTGTTAGGTCTTTAAACCATCTTGAGTTTATTTTTGTATATGGTGTGAGGGAGTGTTCTAATTTCATTGATTGACACATAGCATTCCCATCATCACTTGTTGAAGAGGCTCTCTGTTCTCCATTTTATATTCTTGCCTCCTTTGCCACAGATTAATTGACCATAGGTGTTTGTGTTTATTGCTGGGCTCTCTAGTCTTTTCCATTGATCCATGTGTCAGTTTTTGTGCAAGTACCAAGCTGTTTTGATTACTGTAGCTTTATAGTACAGTCTGAAGTCTGGAAGAGTTATGCCTTCAGCTTTATTCTCTTTTCTCTGGATTGTTTTGGTAATTCTGTGCCTTTTGTGTTTCCATATAAATTGTAGGGTTATTTGTTCTAGCTCTATGAAAAATGTCATGGGTATTTTAATTTTCTTTACATTTCTGATTCTTATAAGCAAAGCTACTTGCTCTTATAGCTTGCTATATATTACTAAGCTCATTAGTTCTAAAAGTTTCTAAGTAATTGTAAAGCTTCTATTGAAGAACTCACAACAGTAATCTGAAAATAGTAATAATTTGTCCCTTCCCAATATTTAATTTTGTTTCCATTTTATCTTCTACAACCTTGAGAGCATTGTTGACTAAGAGCATTTATAAGGAACATGTCTGTCCTGTTTCTGACTTTGAACAGGAATGCTTTTAGTGTTCACAATGAACTGTCATGTTTATCACTATTTTTCATAGATACCGTCAATCTTAATCATGCTAAGAAAGTTTCTCTTATTTTTTCCTAGTTGGCTAAGATCTTTATTGAGGAATGTCTATTTAATTTTATCAAAAGGCTTTCAACAACTATCAACATAATAATATGGAATTTATCTTTTTAATATATTGTAATGAATTATATTAACATACTTCTGAATATTGAACTCATCTTGCATTTTTTAAATAAATGTACTTGATAAGTTTATAGCATTCTTTTAATGTAATGAAGACTGTGATTCACCAATACTTACATAAGCAATCATAAGGAAACTGGTCTATATTTTTTGTTGTTATTTGGTGCAGCCCTTCCCAAATGTGACAGTATATTTTTATGTTAGCCTCTCAAAATATGGACTTTACCTAAAATAGAAGGTGTTCCCTCTTACTTTAAGTTTTAAAATTCTGAAATATTTTACATCACTTGGTAATGATTGCTTCTTAAACTGCTTCCAGCACTTAACTATATAAAGCCACTTGATTCTGTGTGCTTTGTAGAAATAAAGGTAAATCTAAGGCAATATTTTTCATTTTTTCCCCTAGGAAATTCATTTAATTGGGAATTTTTCTTTTCCTGAAAAAAATATTGAGACTGTTTTTTTCCTCCTCAAGTCACCAATTTTGTTTGCATGTATATATCAATAAAATCACTGACAATTTTAAGAATGTATTACATATCTATGGTCCTATACCCTTTAAACTTTAATAATACCTATTAGTGGACTTCTCATTTTTTCTGAATCAGACATGATAAAACTTTTTTGATTTTACCAGTCTTTTCAAAACATGAGCTATTTTTAATTCTATATATTTTGTATGTAAACACTTCACTAATTTCTGCTTTTTCAATTACTAATTTCTCTTCATTTGTTATGTTTGTTTTCCAGCCTCTTAATTATTTAGTTTACTTAATTTCAGTCTTTTATATTTAAAAAATGGAAGCAGTAATGTTTGTAAAAAAATCTCTGAGTATAAAACTGACTAAATATCAAAATACTAAATAAGTATGCTTGGTGAGTTTTTTTTAAGATATTGTAAAATTTAGTTAGGATTTCCTCTTCAATCCAAGAGCCATTCTGAATTTTTTTTTTTCTTTTAATTTTCAAGTAGTTCCACTTTTGTTACTTGTTAATTTATAGCTTTATTTCTCCCTCATTAGAGCATGCAACCAGTAAGATTTTTAAAATTTTAAATGTGGAACTTCCTTTAGATATATTATATAATCAATGTTCATAAACATTCCATACTTTTTAAAGAATGCAGACGTTATATTAGTAGAGTATAATTTTCAAAACATATCTTTGCAATAAATCTTAATTGAATTATAATATTCAAATGAGTGATTATCAAATGAGAAAGAATCAGCACATATTACAATAACTTAAAAGCCTTATCAAAATGGATTAGGCCGGATGTATAAACAAAGAAGTGTTTTGTTCTAAAGCTTTATTTTTAGTTACCAATTTATTTTAAAATTGGAATGACATTAAAGAAGAAAGTAAAAGTTTCTGTTATCAAAGAAGAGGTATAAACTTAAAATTGTAGAAAACATTATGTGTATGATTTAGTTAGGATTTCTTTGACAGTCCAATTCTAGGAGATATGTTAAAATTTCCTAGTCCAGTAGCAGTTACGTTAATTAATCCTTAGATTTTTAAGATTCTAAGTCATCATTCTTTAATGCATGTTTTTCAGTGCATGAAGGTTTAATGCTACCATATCTTGGTTAATGGTTGAATTTTCATCAATAAACATAGTCCTGTAATACTTTAATACTTTATTACTTTGAAGTGTTCTTTGATATTGGTATTGTTCACTCTGAATTTCTTATTTGGTAGTGGTGGTGGTGGTGATGGGAGGCTCTGTTATAATTTTGCACACCCTTTCATTCCATGAGTTGACAACCATTTTTGAGCCACATGTTCAACCATGCCAAGTGTGGCTGATATAATTATGAATAACCCTCTGATTATTTTGTGCCATTTTACTTAAATGTGTCATCTCTTAAACAGCATGTAACTGGGTTATACCTTTTACCTAATATAAGCGTGTCTATTTTGTAGTTAAGATTTTAATTACCCACTTTAGTCATAACTTGTATATATTCTATCACTTCATTTGTTTTTGTTTGTTTACATTTTATTGTTGTTTTCTTCCCTCAATTTTTTACTCTATTACTGAAGTTTTCTTTTTCTCTTTGTTATTTTCCAATCTGTAGTCATCATGGAGATCCTCATCTTATCTCTTTTGCACTGTTAGTTATCTTAAAATACATAGGCATACCTCGGAGACACTGCAGGTTCGGTTCCAGACCACTGCAATAAACAAATATTATAATAAAGCATTTTGGGTTTCCCAGTGCATATAGTAGTTATGTTTACATTACACTGTAGTCTATTTAGTGTGCAATAGCATTATGTCTAGAAAAACATTGTACATATCTTAATCGAAACATAATTTTTTGCTAAAAAAGGCTAACAATTTCTAAGCCTTTGGTGAGTTTTAATCTTTTTGCTGATGGAGAGTTTTGCCTTGATGTTGATGGCTCCTGACTGATCAGTGTTTTGGGTGCTAAAGGTTGGGGCAGTTGTGGCAATTTCTTAAAATAAGACAACAAGAACTTTGCCACATTGATTGACTCTTCATTTCACAAAAGATTTCTCTGTAGTATGCAATGTCGTTTGATAGCATTTAACTCACAGTAATCTCCTTGCAAAACTGGAGTGAATCCTCTGAAACTCTGCCACTGCTTTATCAACTAAGTTGTTTTAATATTCTAAATCCTTTGCTGTCATTTCAACCATCTTCACAGTATCTTCACCAGGAGTAGATTCCATCTCAAGAAACCACTTTCTTTGCTCATCGCTAAGAAACAACCCCTCATCCTTTAAAGTTTTATAAGGAGATTGGAGCAAGTTAGCCACAACTTCAGCCTCCACTTCTAATTCTAGTTCTCTTGCTATTTCTACCATATCTGCAGTTATTTCTTCCACTGAAGTCTTGAACCCCTCAGTCACCCATGAGGGTTGGAATCAACTTCCTCCAAACTCCTCCTAATGTTGATATTTTGATCTCTTCCCATGAATCACAAATGACCTTAATTGGCATTTACCGTAATGGATCCTTTTTTAAAAGTTTTCAATTTACTTTGCCCAAATTCATCAGAGGAATCACTGTCTATGGCAGCTATAGCCTTACAAAATGTATTTCTTAAAGGCTAAGACTTGGAAGTCAAAATTACTCACTGATCCATGGGCTGCAGAATGAATTTTGTGCCAGCAGACATGAAACACAAACTAATATGGTACATCTCTGTCAGAGCTCTTGGGTGACCAGGTGCAATGTCAATGAGCAGTAGTATTTTCAAAGGAATCTTTTTTTCTGGGCAGTAGGTCTCAACAGTAGGCTTTATATATTCAGTAAACCATTCTGTCAACAGATGTGCTGTCATCCAAGCTCTATTGTTCCATTTTAGAACACAGGCAGAGTATATTTAGCATATTTCTTAAGGGCCCTAGGATTTTTGGAATGGTAAATGAGCGCTGGCTTCAACAGAAAATCACCAGCTGCGCTAGCCCCTAACAAGAGAGTAGGCCTGTCCTTTGAAGCCAAGCACTGACTTCTCCTCTCTAGCTATGAAAGTCCTAGATGACATCTTCCTCTGATATAAGCTGTTTAGTCTACATTGAAAATCTGTTGTTTAAAAGTAGCCACCTACATTCATTATCTCAGCTAGATCTTCCTACATTCATTATCTCAGGTAACTTGCTGCAGCTTCTACATGAGCACTGGCTGTTTCACTTGTACTTTTCTGTTATGAAGACAGCTTCTTTCCTTAAATCTCATGAACTAACTTCTACTAGCTTCAAACTTTTCTTCTGCAGCTTCCTCACCTCTCTCATCCTTCATGGAATTGAAGATAGTCAGGTCCTTGCTCTGGACTAGGCTTTGGTTTAAGGGAACATTGTGGCTGGTTTGATCTTCTATCCTGCCCACTAAAACTATCTCCATATCAGCAATAAGGCTCTTTTGCTTCCTTATCATTCATGTGTTTGCTGGAGTAGCACTGTTAAGTTCCTTCAAGGACTTCTCCTCTGCATTCACAACGTGGCTACCTGTTTGGTGCAAGAGACCTAGGTTTCAGCCTATCTTGGCTTTCGACATGTTTTCCTAAGCTTAATCATTTCTAGCTTTTGATCTAAAGTGAGAGACATGTAGCTCTTCCTTTCACCTGAACACTTAGGGGCCACTACAGGGTTATTAATTGGCCTACTTTCAATAGTGGTATGTTTCAGGGAATCTGGAGACCCGAGGAGAGGGAAAGAGATGGATGGACAGCCAGTCAGTGGAACAGTCAGAACACATACAACATTTATCAATTAAGTTCTCCATCTTACATGGGTACAGTTTGTGGCACCCCAAAACCATAGTAACATCAATGATCACACACCATCATAAACTATGTAATAATGAAAAAGTTTGAAATATTGTGAGAATTACCAAAATGTGACACAGAGACAGGAGGTGAGCAAATGCTACTGAAAACATGGTACCAACAGAGTAGCTCAGTGCAGGGTTGCCACAAATCTTACGTTTGTGAAAAATGCAATATCTGCAAAGGGCAATAAAGTGAAGCACAATAAAATGAGGTTTGCCTGTATAAACACACATACATATTTTTCCAATCTCTAAGAACTCCCCTTTAAGAACAGGGCTAGGAAATCACAGGCTTCTATTTCTTCACCCTGTATAACCTTTTCACCACAATATTCACAAATCACCTAGTTTCTTCTGAAAAAGCTAGGATTTTAGTTTTAGTAAAATAATTATTTACATTATGTTCTTTCTAGTTGAAGACCCCCTATGTTAAACCCTAAACCATTACATTAACATTCATGATGACATTATCAACAATAATTTAATTATATATTTTACTGGACTCATTACTCACAGTTTACCAAATGAGGCTAGGTATCAGATCACTCGAGAAACTTATTAAAAATACAGACTGCCGGGTCCTAGCTCATAGATTTACATACTCCATCCCTAACTTTGGACTCTAAGAATCAGCATTAAAAGTCTCCTGGTGATTTTAATGCAGTCAGCCCACGGCCAGTCTTAGAACAGCATCCATGAACTATATACCATGTCCTCCTCCTTCACGATCCATTCTGCAGCATTTTCAGTTTGGCTATAGTACTTCACTGCTTCATCACGTTTCCCCTCCCCTCTTTATTCTTCTTTCCTTTTCTTTCTTTTTTTTTTAAGGAACAATACATTTGTAGATACTTGGAGTCCTTTCATGTTTCAGAATGTACTCTTTCCCTTCATATATGAGAAAGGGTATCTGATTAAAGAATACCAGGGTTGCAACCCTTTCCACCCAAAGTTCTGAGAAGAATATTGCACTGTCCACAAGCATTTTGTGTTAGGGATGAGAAATTAGGTAACACATTCTTGTTTCTTTGTAGGTAACTTATTTTTTGTTTTTGTATCAATTTTTGTAGGAATTTTCTCTTTATCCTTGGAATTCAATGTTTTCACCATGATATGTCTAAAAGTTTTAATTTCATTAATCTTCACCAGCCTGTGGTGAGTTCATTTAATGTGAAGTCTTTAAGAATGAGTCCAGCTTCGGGGAATGGTAATCTATTATTTCTCCTCCTTCCTCACATCTGTTCTCTATTTTTAAAATGCCTATTATTAGCTATGAGTTGAGCCCTAGGACCTACCCTTCGTGTCTCATCTTCTCTTTTATAAACTGTTTTGTTGCTTGCAGTTATGTTCATTTTGCCAGACTTCCAGTTAACTAATATGGTTTCCAGGAGAATCCTTTCTGATATTTACCATCTCTACATATACTTGGTGTTTTTTTCCTGAAAGAATATTTTTCCTTTAATTTTCAATTTCCCCTTTTTGTCATGGTGGTTTTTGATTGATAAATGCAATAACCCCCGTGACTGACTGAAAACTTCAATTGGTATATCATTATAGTCCTTGTCTATATAGAGCTTTAAACTTTCTCTAAACAATTGTGGTTATGGGCTTTGACAGGCCACGTGGCCAGCAGACAGCAAGAGGAATGTTCCCCATTCCCTAAGTTTGACAAATAGCCCTGAGTCAATAAACAGGTCACAACAGCTCTCCCATCTCTCTCTCTGCATGAATGGGCGCCTCAGACATCCCACAAAATTTCAAACACATAGATGTGGACCCGTATGGATTTTCCAGTTGTGGGGCATAGTTTTCCCTTTACTTTATGTGGTAGGAAGTTGGGAAAGAAGAAAAGTCCAAACAAAATAAAAACAAATAAAACCTAATTAAATTGCACATCATGGTGTTACCTCCAATTTGTTTCACAGTGAAAAGATTATTTTAAGTTCTTTGAAATCCAAACATATGTACAATGTGTGAACATATGTGAATTAAAAAGGAATATTTTTCAATACAATGAACAGAATTCTGAACAAAAAATACTTAATTCTCGATAAAATGGGAACCTCATGGCAATGAACAAACATGAGTATTCAAGTGCAAATCAAGTTGACATCATAATATGCTCAAATGAATAAAATGCATATAAGAAAACTACACTAAATTATATGTTTTGTTTCTTTTATCCTCATTCACGCCTACATTATATTTAGTCTTAAGCCTAGGTTTTCATTGAAAAAGAATAAAACTAACCAAAAAATAAAATATTGGGGATATTTTTAAAAGATGCAAGATCATTATCTTGTGTACGAATGGCAGTGGTTCTACCTTAATTTCAGATGCAAATATTCTAACCAATCAATTGATACCAAAGAACGGATACAGACTATTCCAGGTTTCTATTAAAAAGTGATGAATTTAGTTGACCTAAGCAGTTTATCTGATTACTGTCATTGAAAAACACTGTGATCATGGAAACAAGAAACAAGAATTCCTCAATACTGATGAACATACACAAAACCTCACAATTCAAAAGTTAACTGCACTGGGCTTCCCTGGTGGCGCAGTGGTTGAGAGTCTGCCTGCCGATGCAGGGGACACAGGTTCGTGCCCCGGTCCGGGAGGATCCCACATGCCGCAGAGCAGCTGGGCCTGTTAGCCATGGCGGCTGGGCCCGTGAGCCATGGCCACTGAACCTGCGCATCCTGGGAGAGGCCACAGCGGTGAGAGGCCCACGTACCACACACAAAAAAAAAAGTTAACTACACTGACGCCTGGTATTTGACTATCTTATTACTTAACATATTTGGGGTAGGAATGTATTCTATCCGTTTTGTTTAGAAGAGGCAGCAAATCAGGCTCAGAGAATGAGATTGTCTTTGCCAATATTTTAATTAAACACAGGTTCACTGTGGGGATTACCATAATTTCACAAGCCAATAGCACACAGGGTAATGTCTCTTGAAAAATAAATAACACTCCAATCCAATGATAGATTAATCACACTATTGTTCCAGGTAAGGGGGGATGAAAGGAGTAAAGACCAAATTTAGTTTGAGGTGTATCTTTTTTTCTTTTTAACATCTTTATTGGACTATAATTGCATTACAATGTTGTGTTAGTTTCTGCTGTATAACAAGGTGAATCAGCTATACGTATACATATATCCCCATATCCCGTGTATCTTTATAGGAGTTGGTACTGGGGAGAGATGCTTGATCAACCTAGAGCCGACTTCCAGCTGCCAGTGCAAAAATAAAAGTCCCTCGTTGCTAGAGCACGTTGCTAGGGAACAATGGCACTGGTGTTGGCAGCAAGACCATCCTCCTGAGCCGCTTAACAGCTTTTGCCACTGCTGGTAAAAGACTTGTGTGGGGCTTCCCTGGTGCCGCAGTGGTTGAGAGTCCGCCTGCCAGTGCAGGGGACACAGGTTCGTGCCCCGGCCCGGGAGGATCCCACATGCCGCGGAGTGGCTGGGCCCGTGAGCCACGGCCGCTGGACCTGCGTGTCCGGAGCCTGTGCTCCGCAACGGGAGAGGCCACAGCAGTAAGAGGCCCGCGTACCGCAAAAAAAAAAAAAAAAAAATACTTGTCTGTACCAAGGCAGGAGCTAATGCCCCAAGGCATGTAGATCAGCAAAGAATCACCTTACCCAGACCTCGATTCTCAGATTATCCTCACAAACTCTGGGTACTTATAATTTACATCCCCTCACCAGAATGGCTTCTCTAATTGTTTTTATTGATAAGCTCCCAGTGGGGACCCTCAGCAGCTGAGCTACTAACTGCTTAGCGATTATACCAGAGGAGACAATGACATCATGACATAACTTACAGCATTCTTATATCAAAACAACTTTACCTCTAAAAACAACTTTTTTGTCCATAAACAAGTGGATTAAAAAAAAAAAAACACAAACTTCACTTAAATCATAAACAAGTGGATTTGAAATTATATCAAACCAATTCACAACATTATACTAATCATAACCAAGAAGTCCTCTTTTCACTTCCTTCTCTGAGATTCTCTGATTTATAAGAAATATACCTCGCCTTCATCCATCATTCCTGGCATAGACCTCCCATAACCCTTGGAATTTCCTAATAAGAGCACTGGAGCATCTTTGGTTCTAACATTTAGTCTATGACTCTGGTTCCTAATCAAAGCTCCTAAATCTCTTGGAATTTCCTACATCATAGAAGTATCTTTTTTTCTAATGAGGCAATTCTTGGTGGGCTACTAAATAGTTCCTGATGGGGACCGATTACCAGAAAAAACAAGCCATGATTAGAAGTTTAGAACTTTCAGTCTCACCACCCCCATCCTCAGAGGAGGTGAGAGGGACTGGAGATTTGAGTGAATGACTGAGCTTGCCTACATGATGAAGCCTTCATAAAAATCCCAAAAGTCTAGGGATTTTCCAGGTTGGTGAACATATCCACGTACGTAGAGGGTGGCACACACTAAGTCCATAGGGACAGAAGCTCCTGTGCTCAGGACACTTCCAGACCTCCCCCTACGTACTTCTTCATCTGGCTGTTCATCTGTAACCCTTATCATGTGCTTATTATATAACATACTGGTAAATGTAAGTAAGTGTGTCCCTGAGTTCTATGAGCTATTCTAGCAAATGATGAATCCAAGGTTGGGTGGTTGGGGTGTCATATGAACCCCTGAATTGTGCCAAGTCTGAAAGAATTTGTGGGTAACCTGGTGACCTACTACTTGCAATTGGTTCTGATGTAGGGGCAGTCTTGTGGGACTGAGCCCTTAACCTGTGGGTTCTGCACTAACTCTGGTTAGTGTCAGAACTGCACTGAATTATAGGACATTCAGCTGGTGTCAAGGAAAGTTGCTTGGTGTGGGATTAAAAGAAAAAAAAAATTGTCATGTATGGCGTCAGAAGCGTTGTGAGTATGGTGGTGGTGTGAGACTAAAGGAGAAGTGTATTTTTCCTACACACTCTCTGTTGTGTGGTCCACCATGTGGATATCCTTCTGCCAGAACCTGGAACACCCTTGTGCTTCAGTTGCATCAGGGAAAATTCTGATCATATATCAACTTTACTCCATCATTAATGATATCTGGAGCCCAAGACAGAAGTGGAGTCGCTCTTTCTACTTCCTTCTGCCTCTGTTAACACACTGATCACACAACAGGCTCCTTCACTGTACCCCTTGTGTATCTCCTCAGATCTCTCTCTTCACCTCCACTCTCCCCAGCCTATCACAAGCCACCCTCTTTCCTGAAGAGCTTTCTCTGTTTTGAATCTTCTTCCCTCCACCCATTTTTTATATAGCACTAAAATGACCTTTATAAAAGATCTGGCTAGGACTTTTTCTATTTATAATCGCCTAATAACCTTCCATTATCTCATAATAAAGCCCAGATATTTTAACATGCCCTAAAATTTCATGATCTAGGACCCCTTCCTCTCCAGCTTCATCCTCCAGTATCCACTTGATTCAGCCACAAGTATTTCCATCTATTCCTAGAATTACAATATGTTTTTCTCTTCCTGCACCTCTGCATGTACATTTGAAGAAAGCTTCAAAACTCAAAGCTTTCTGCCCTATTTGCCTAGCTAAGACCTCCTTATCCTTCAGAACTCCATTCATTGGCCGCCCTGTTTTACTCACTCATAGCAATTAGTACTCATTTTTATTACTTACCACAGCCATAAATAAACAAAAATATGATTAGTTGTTTAGCATCTATCTCTCACCCCAAAACTTAAGCTCCATGAAAAGAGGGGTGTCCCCTCTGTTCCCAAATGTCTGCTCAGGATCCAGCACAGAAGTGTGTACAGAGGAGAAAGGTGCTCAATACATACTTATTGAATTTATAAACCAAATATGAAGATGGCATCAAGGGGAATGGGGTGCAAACTTCATAATACACACCCATGTGCACTGCTGAACCACACAAGGCACCCCCAGCAAATGACAACGCATTCCAAGCCCCTACTGAGGAAGCTGTAACAGACCTCAAGAAAGCCTTTAGATAGTTTGGAAGCACCGCTAGAGCTATGTGATAAAATAAACCTGGGTTCTGACAATTTATTGAGAACTTGGTATGTGCTAGGGAATGTGTCATGAAGTTGGCCTGGATCCTATCACTTCTTCCTCATCACAGCCCTTTGAAGTGAGTACTATTATTATCTCCATTTTAAAATCATTGAAACTAGGGCTCAGAAAATTTATTTGGCTTGCCTGAAGTCACAGCAAAATAATTAATACATGGTCAGCCAGCCAGGACACAAACTCAGTTTGTCCACCTTCAGATCCTAAGCCCTTAACCACTATGCAGTATCATCTCACCAGTAGCATTTGCACGACCTTGGCCAAGATGACCCTCCTACAAGGTTCACCATGGCGTTTTGAGTAAAAGGAGGGTGTTAGACCAAATAACTGCCCAAGTGCTTTTCACCTCTAACAATCAACAGAACGCATATTTATACAGTCACAGAAGGAACACTGTGAGACTGACATTCAATGATAAAACTTTTTAAACTACAATTTAGTAACAAGTCCTTCCCATCCCACTTTAGCTTTTCCATAAACAAATCAGGTAACTCTGCATTTGACTGAACTATTATTTTTCAAGCAATTTTACTAATCCAAGCATAAGAAATTGGGGAAATAGAGGGGAAAGGAAAGCAAGGAAAATAAAAGGGTCTGAGTGAGCTTTGGAGTTCAGTAACAAGGAAAAGGAAATAAGCATTTTTAATTTTCAAATTACATAACCAGCCAAGGCAGGTGGTACAAGGTTAAAGACAAATGTGAGCAAGGTTTGTCAAAGGATTAAACTAAACGTTTTAAAAAAGAGTCAGGCTGTGTCAAACGGATCTTATTATTGTTCAGCTAAAAAAAGACCATAGTGGGACAAACATAATCCACTTAAACGCTGCTTTAAAAATGAAATAGAGCATTTTTAATGGCTGCTTACAGATCTCACTTCCTGCAAATCACCTACAAAAAAATGGCTCACCTCACACAACAGAATACTTCAACAGTCCTCAGAAAAAGCCAGTGAAGGGGGAAGTCTCAAACACCTGGCAGAAAGATAATCCGTTTAATAAAAAATCCATGGGGTAGAATACCTTTCATGAGGAGGGTCTCAAAACCAACCTTCTGATGTCGTTTGCATCCTTTCCCACTGCTCTGAGGACCTACAATCCTTTCCCAACGTTCAGGTAAAACTGGCTTGTATCACCAGATGAAAAGCTTGATAAAGAACCCGAGATAGGTCAAGACAAGAGGAGACAATGGATGCCTAACAATTTTGTATTTTGTTATGATATTTAATTTTTTAAATATTAAGAAAGTTCATAAGGAAGTGTTACGGGCATAGATATGGCAAGGTTTGGGCATATGTTGAAATTAACTGTTTTCTCTTAAAATGAAAAAAAAAAGTTCAAACTCATGAGAGCAGTGTGTTCATACTGAGGAACAAAACTCTTAGGGGAAAGATCTTGGTTAAAAGTATCAATTCTGAAACATTAATCTTACATAACCATCTCCCTGATCGGATCTGGTCTTGTGCTAAGACAGTCAATCAGTGCTCCAGGAACAAGATGTAGGCTTGATGCCAAGAGCATTGATTGTAATCTGAGATCATAATCACCCATCTCTCTTGCCTCTCAGGATTCCCACACCATGCATTAGGCCTCAGAGGTTGTGAGCTGAAAGTCCCTGGGCCAAATGTGGCACAAGGTATGTCCTGTCCAGCCCACTCAGTGCTGCCTGCACTGCCTTAGGCCATGGAAAGAATGCTGGATTATTTCCCAATATTCTAAAATTTGCAGATTTAACCCCTCCAAACAAACAAACAATCAAACAAAAAACAATGGATACTTTGCTTCTCTTGAAAAAGTGAAGATCTAGAAACAATGGGCTCAAATTCCCAAATGGCAAAACCAGCAGCATATGCTGCCTGCTCTCCAGCCTTCCCTGCAGACTCAACCACTCACATATCCTATAACTAATCTGATTCTCCTGCTCTTTGTGGTCCGTGCTGGCAAGGACATTTTCACTTCTCTGTATCAGTGATGATTCACTTCATTGAGAGTCTAGGCTCTTTTCAAATGTGGAACAGGCAAGAAGATGAGGATAATTGGCCCAGCCATTTTCATCTAAGTGGCCAGCATTTATGACGGTTGTCTGTGGTGCAACGGCTCACTTTGTCCTTCATAATTCTTTTAGCAGTTGTTGAGACCACAATCACATTTGTATGGTAAGAAACTTAATTAAAAGCTTTGATTTCTCTATTATTTATGAAATGCATCTTAAGAGACATTGAGTATGTATGTACTGAAACATTAATGCACAAATAATAAAGGACAGTAGACTTTTGGAAACATACCTAAACTTCTTACATTAATACTTTTGGAAAACTCCCCCCACCCACTTTGTCTGTCTTTGTGTTATAAGCTGCATTTTCTGGAACATAAAATTTGATGTGTAACTTGGCCACTCTGTCCTACTTGCCAGGGTTGTTAAAAAGCCCTTCATTTCCATTTCCCATGTAGGACAGCATATTCAAGATTAAAGAACACGTGAATTAAATCCTGGCAACTTCTACTAAATTGAATCCAAACACTAGTCCTTGTAATTTAGGGTATGAGGTTGAGGCTCCAACTGTACTTTCAGTATAAGTGAAATCATCCTCCCTAATTTGGGGTTCTTTTCATTCATTCTGATAGATTCCTGGGAGTGATTTTATGCAAATGTGTTTATTCAGTCATGTTTCTTGATTGAAAACAATGATTTACTCTGCACCTACTCATGAAAGACAATTTCTGAGAAAATCTGAAGGGAAAAGTTTTTAAGTCAGCAACAATAATTCAAGATTAACTGAAAACATTCATTTAAAACTATAGCTACGTCAGTTACTGCAATGTGGAATGAATATATTTTAATATATAAAGCTAACGTTTATTGGACACCTCCTATAAGCCAGCATTATCCTAGGACATCTCCTTGGATATTTCACTTGATCATCTCAAAAACCAATTTTTATAAATGAGGAAACAGGCTTAAATCTTACAAAGCTTATCCAAAGTCACCCAGCTAGTAAGCAATACAGTCAGATTTGAAACCAGAAATTATGCCAGAGATTGTTCATTTTTAAATTTTTACTTTGTAGAGGTAATCCCCAATTTATACACACAAAACATACAAAGATTTCTTTCCCATTCATTTTCCCCTGTGAGAGTCTACAGTTTTACAAGTTCCTCTACTGATCTTTATACACCAGTCCTCTGGCAACTTAAAACCCGCTGATTCGAGGAACTCCTTCTCCAGCGCATCCTTTCCTCAGCTGGTTCTGAGTGATCCCACCAAGGCTAACCACCTCTCTTCTCCCAACCCCAATAAATGCACGTGCCTTGTTCTTCCTTCTCCCTGGGATGCACATCTTCTCCAGATATTTTCATATCGCCTACCTTAAAACCCTCTTCCTCTAAGAAGCCATCATCCATCAGTCTCACCCCATTCTCACTCTTACTACCCACCAGACCTTATGCAATCTACTTTATTATACTCATATGTGTTTACTTCATGTATTTCACTTTTTAAGTATTTTCTTCCATTTTCACAAGTGTAAGTTCATATCAGAAAGCAAAACTTCTCTTTCTTTAAAAATCTCTTTGGGAAAGTAATGAAAGAGAAATGCCTCAAGGAGATAGGCAAGAAGAAAAGCAGGGAGGTTATGAGGAAAACTAGAATGAAGAGGTTCAGATATACAGATGTGAAATTTTAATGATCCCAAAATGATTGACAGACATAAGATAAGCACCCCATAGACACAGGCTTACCTATTCCAAAATAGCCAGGTATTCACACCAGGAGGGCATAAAATCTAACCTCTCAATACACATCATGGAAATTTGGGCAGCCTTCCTCATGGTTTCACTCAACTGCAGAACTACCAAAACAGGGACCAGAAGATTCGCATAGTTTTATCCTAACCCGACCACTATGTAATGCTGTGATCCTGTGATAAGTTACTTGACTTCTCTCAGTTTCCATCTCCTCATCTATAAAACAAGCATTCATTGAGAGTCTACAAAGAATCTTACAAGCCAATGGAGACAAAGGCTTCTCCAAATCAGGGTTCATATGTAGTTGCATGCTCATTCTTCCACACGCATAATGGGCAAGAAGTCCTCCTAGGACAATCACACCAGGAAACAAAGAGCTGACCACTGTCACTGCGTACTGCTGCCTCATGGTGGCGCTGTTTACGGAGGCTGTGGAGGAAGCTGAGCTATTGCTGCAATGGGATCTCCAGAGGGGTTCCGCATGCCACTTGGAGGACAATTTCACTTCCTGGAGGCTAAGCTCATCAAAGATGCGTAGTTGTCGGGCTTCCAATATTCTCATGACTCAGATTTTTTTAATTTCCACAAACAGCCACCTCCCAGGTCCCGAGCCGGTCATGGAAGCACTGGCAGGAATGGCTCTGGCATCTTCCATCTTTCCAAAATGCCAACTCTTTTCCTTCAAAGATCACAAGGGCTTTTGCTTTTCAGTCCGACTGTACCCCTCTAAGGCAGCCCTGCTACCAGCCTGCCATTAGGGGGAAACTCGCACATATGCTTCTAAGGAGAGAAATTCTGGAATCTCTATCGATGGAGAAGAGAAAAAGCAAACCCAAGTAACCCTCCTCCCCGCCCTTAGGACCTCATCGACAAAATGTAATTATGAAGCACGTTAAATGTTTTGGTGAAAAAGTAAACTTGTGATGAGAAAACAATAGAGGGAAATCGAATGTAAATTGGAGGGTGAAAGAAGTGCTTTCTGAGGAAACGGCATATAATCTGAGATCTTAAGGATGAATAGAAATTGCCGGGGGGCACCTGAGGAAAAATAAACCACATGCGCAAGGACTCTGGAGCAGACAAGCCGTAGATGTGTTTGAGAAAATAAGTAGGCCAATACAGTTCATGGTGGAGAACAAGGTGGGGAGTGAGAAGATGAACCTGGAGAGGAAGGCCAGGTCCAGATCGGGTGAAGCCTTGGACTATGTGGTCCCCAAGACCGACCCTCCCGGACTCCGTGTCCACTGGCAACTTAGCACAAACAAATTCACTTAAAAATAGTTTTCAATCAAGTCAGGGAAAAGAGAAGAGTCAGGTCTTGTAATACAAAGGTTATGGGGGTGTTCTCTGATCTTAATCACCAGTTGTCTGAGCAGCGGATCCTGGGGGGCCCCAAAGTCTCTGTTCTCAGAAAAGTTCCCTCCCAGGTACAAATAATCTGTATTCACATGTCCTGTGGTAACGGGTGCCCCAGTTTTTCATAAAAGATAGAGTCTCCATATTCAGAAGTTGATAGGTCAGGTGTCTGAGGCAAATTTCCACTGCTGAAAAGGAATTAATTAATGCAGTCAGGTAAGACAGAGAGAGAGAGTTGGGGAATTCAGGTTTAAAATTAGCTTTCTGAACATAATGAGAAGATTATGTATAAGGCTCACTGGCTTTTTTTTTTTTTTTCCTGGAAACAGTCTTTCAGGAGAAAGATAAGTTAAATGAAAATGACTGTCAGGATGCCAAAGTCTAAAACACCAAAACACTTAACAAATCTTGGAAAGATATCTGAACCGAGAGAGACAGATGATGGAAGAGGTTTTGTTATTGTCAGATTTAGGACATTAGCTGTTTTGCTATCTATCAACTCTATTTACCACAAGCAGGGCTTTTTCTCTGGTCAGTCCCATGTAGATAGAAAGATTCTAGTGACTTCATTTCCTCTGTATTTCTGGCTTTTTCATGGATCACACAGAGGATGATTAAATGGCTTTTCTGTATTGTTTGCTAAATTTGACTCTTCCCACGAATTGGGGGTGGTTCCCATGGGAACCTCTGGACATGATATAAGAGCAAAACAGATCACAGATAATCATTGGAGTCTCTACTGAAAGCGCACTTGGCAAAATACTTTATTTGCCATTTCTGTATGAACAATTCTCTACTACATATAAATCCTAGATCTAAGAAAGTAAAAATGTGTTTTGTTGTTGCTTAATTCTCATCCCAAATAAAACTCATGGAAATTTTTCCATTCAAAAAAAAGTTATTTTGCACACAAACTCAGTCAAGGACCTTATACCAGAAACTGCCACTAATGTCATTTGAGCAAAATAGGCCAGTGTCGCTGGAATGGCTCAGACTGGAATGGAATTTGAAGGAGAGAAAAATTATCATATTTTTCCATATTTATCCATAGACAACACAAATTATTACTTTGAAAAACAGCAGAATGTAAATTTTATAAACTAACCAACATAACATCATATTGCTTCAAATGGGCATTATTCACGTAGATAAGGTACAACTGGAAATAAACTATAAAAAAAACTCTCATGTGCATTTGTCATTTTCATTTGATCACAAAAACTTTCTAAAAATCTGTAAGCTACAGATCCCACACTACTGTCCTTCTAATAGCATTACCTCTTTGTAAAATTTATGCATGTCTACAACTCTAGCCAAAGCCAACATGATCTCTCACCTGGGAAACAGAAATAGCCTCTTTTTTTTTTTTTTCTTAATAGATCTTTATTGGAGTATAATTGCTTCACAATACTGTGTTAGTTTCTGTTGTACACCAAAGTGAATCAGCTATACATATACATATATCCCCTCCCTCTTGAGCCTCCCTCCCACCCTCCCTATCCCACCCCTCTAGGTCGTCGCAAAGCACGGAGCTGATCTACCTGTGCTATGCGGCTGCTTCCCGCTAGCTATCTATTTTACATTTGGTAGCATATATATGTCGATGCTACTCTCACTTCGCCCCAGCTTCCCCCTCCCACCCTGTGTCCTCAAGTCCAGAAATGGCCTCTTAACTGCTCTCCCCAGTTTTCACTTCAGACCTTTCTCTATACAGCAGCCAGAGCAATACTTAACAGACAAACAGATCACTATTTAAACCCTCCGACTACCTCCCACCTCAGTCAGAATAAAATTCAACACCTTTACCATGGTGTACCATTCCCTTTGTGAAGAGGCCACATTTAATCTCATTTTTATCCCCTTGCCGCAATTTTTCTCACAAACTTATTTTACTTGCTACATAGAATTCCTCTCCTCCTATACTCACATTTAAACTCACTCGCTTGCACCTCCACCGTGCCTGTGAAACTGCCTTTATCAAGGTCAACCATGAACCACTCCCCCCAAAATAAATAAGATACAAGGATTTAATGTACAACACAGGGATTATAACCAATATTTCATAATAACTTTAAATAGAGTATAAAAATATTGAATTACTATGTTGTACATCTGGAACTAATGCAACATTGTTAATGAACTATATTTCAATAAGAAATAAAGGTAATGAGGTTACCAAAGCCAATAATCAATACTTAGTAGTCATCTTTGACACAGTTGATCACTTCCTCCTCCTCCATATTGTTTTTGTCCACTTACTTTTTAGGCAATCTGCTTTTCTTCTGCCACACGGGTTGTTCCTTTTCAGCTTTTGCTGCTGGTTGCCCCTCTTCTTCTAGAATTTTGTAATGATGCAGTAACGCAATCCTTGGTTACCTCCTCTACTCCATTCACTCCCATGGTGATCTCATTTCATCTTGAGGCTTTAAATATCATTAATATGCTCATAACTCCTGAATTTCTGTCTCCAGCCCAGACTTCTTCTAAACGCCAGACAGTTAGCTCCAAATCGCTGTTTTACTTCACTGCTTAGATGCCCTATTGGTGAGTTACTGCCATAAAACTTCTGCATAACATATTGCCTCAAAACTCAGTGACTGGGGGGACTCTACTCAATACTCTGTAATGACCTATATGGGAAAATAATCTAAAAAAGAGTGGATATATGTATATGTATAACTGATTCACTTTGCTGTACACCTGCAACTAACACAACATTGTAAATCAACTATACGCCAATAAAATCTAAAAAAGAAAACTCAGTGACTTATTCCAGAATAAAACTTATTCTCAAGGATCTGTAGTTCAGTGAGGATCTGATGATCTAAGCTGGGCTCAGCGGGCAGCTCTGGTCTAGCTGCACTTGGCTGGGTAACTGCCTCACCTGCACTCACTGGACGACCGAGTCAGAAGACAACTATTGAGGGAAAGTTCTTCTCATCATGGCGACAGAAAGCTCTTCTCACAAGAGGCTGCGCCCAACCCTGTGAGCACATTTCAACCCCGCTTCATCTCACTGCTAATGACCCACTGGCCAAAGACAATCACACTGCCCACACTAAGTCAGGAGGGGGGATACAGTGTACCCGAGGTCGCAAGGAACAGTAACCACAGTGTGTAACAGACATCTCCCACTTTACGTCTCCAAGCCCACCCCATCCAAACCTGCTCCAGCTCAAGTCTTTACCATGTTAATCTTCTATTTGTTCAAGACCAAACACTTAGAGTCATCCTGGACTCCTCTTTCTCACACGCTCCACTTCAGCCTACAAAATATATTCAGAATCTGGCAAAGTCTCACCATCTTGGCCACCTCCTTCTACGAGCCATTAGGGTGTGTCTCCTGGTTCACTCCATTATTCTAGCAGGTCTCCCTGCTTATACTCCCCCAGCCCCAGTCCATGCCCCTTAACTCACACCCCCAAGATGGCCGCTCATTTCATTCAGAGTCAGAATGAACTCCTGACAGTGGTTTACAAGACCCTGCATGGTATCACTGATTACCTCTCCACATGCGCCTCCCACCTCCTTCTCACTCACTTTGTTCTGGCATCAGACACTTCCTTGAGGCCTTCTGAACAAGCCAAGCCTAATGCTTGCTATCTACCTCTTCTGCACTAGCTCCTACCTAGGCCTGGCAATTTCTTTTCCTAGATACTCACGTGGCTGACTTCCCCAGCTCCTTCAATATTTTGCTTGAATGTCGTCTGCTCTGTGAGACCTGTCTTGACTGCAGTATTTTAATTTGTAGCCCACCCACTCTAAACCTCCACACTAATTCTTTTCATATCACTGATGAGCTAATACTCCACATAACTTATTTATTATGCCTGTTTATTGTCCACTCTCCCCCAACACCTTCCAATGCCCTACCCTGACAAGATGTGCCATGAGCGGGAAAAAAAAAAGAAAAGCTTTACTTTGTTCACTGGTGTATATATCCCACACACTTGAATAGCACCTGGAACCCAGCAGGCTACAGAAATGCATTCAGTCACGTATTGCCATTCTCACCCAGACTGAACTCCTTCTTGCCTCAGAGCCCTGACACCTGCTGTTCCTTCTGCCTGGAACCATCTTTGCCTCTCATCCTTCACATCTCTGCCCACACATCACTTCCTCACAGAGGCCATCTCTGGTCACCTTAACTAAAGCACACTCCTTCTTCTTGCCTCTTTGTCTCATTTTCCTGCTTCATTTTCTTCATCATACTTTCACACTTTCAAAAATATCTAATTGATTTGTTTGCTTATTACTGTATGTCTTCTCCTACAAGGGTGAAAGCCCCATGAGAACAGGGACATGGTCTACCTTACTCATCACTGTCTCCTCAATTCACCTGGAACAGTGCCTAGTGGGTCAGTAAGAACTGAAATAGTTCCTTAATAAATCAAGGTCCCTCCTCAAAGGGAGGGCAATACAAATCTCATCCACCTAACGTGGAAGAAAAAATGGTAACTGCATTGAAGGGAGGGCAAGCCTTAAGAAATTAAACAGAGGGTACATGAGTTTTGTGGTTAAACAGAATGCTCCCAAGTTCAGTCATTCTTAAAAGCTATAGGAGAGTGCACAATGCTTCCAAGAGAAGCACGCTTGAGAACTACTCTAGGAGGAAAACCAAGAAAAAGCAGCTTCTGGTGCTCACTTTAGGTTAACTATTTTCCTCAATAAGAAAACATGCATAAAATGAACAAGCAAGTTATTTGATGTTTAAAATGATTAAGTGCAAGCTGGGATAGCTTTGAAGTAGCTGCCACAGAATTCCCAGGGGAGGATCTGTAGACAAATATCCACACTATCCCTTGGAAATAGATTTCTCCAACAAGGGGGAAAAAATTAAAAAAAATATGTCCCACACAAGGTAGAGACACATGCACTTTCACATTTCCAAAAAAGGCAAGGAAACAAAGAGATGCTACTTTTCCAAGAATGTTAACACGTAGAGCCATGTTAGGAATTAGTTTTAGAATACATTACAAATAACAATAACTAACCTTTAGCTGGCATTTTTATTATTATTTTCTTTCTTATTAAAACCACTGTTATCAACCTTTATTTCCCACAACCACCCCATGAAGTAAATACTTCTATCACAAGTTTAGAGATGAGGAAACAGGAACAGATAGTGTGAACAACTTGCCTGAAGTTACTTAGCTTAAACCCAGAGAGTTTTGCTCCAGAGTGTATGCTGTGAACCCCTGTGATAAAAGCTTCTCAAAGGGTAATATCAGTATAAGGAGTGCTTACAATGAGCTGAGTATGGTGCTAAGCACTTTGAAGATATTGGCTTATAAATGTATATGAATCAACCTAATCATTATTTTCTGAATTCTAATCCTGCATGTCCACATACCTTACAACATGAAAAAATTAACAAAAGCTATTTCACTCTGTTCCCTATTCCGTTTGCACTGAGACCCAAATGTCTGCCTGATAACCTTGTGGACATCAATTTTAGCTATTGGACTAGCATGGGCCAGGCCTCTGGTTCTGTAATCAGTACAACAAAGTAAAAACACACAAGTTGACCAGGTAACCTACAAGGCAGCTGGTTCTTGCCATCTTACAAAGCACTAAAATAATTTTATATTACAGGGAAAACTCACTGCATCAACTTATATAAATATAAGCTTTACTATTCTTAAAAACCATGGGCTTAACTGCCTTTGTATAAAAATACACATAACCTAGGTTAGCATCTAAGTAGCAAGCTGTTTCAGAGACATCAAATACAGTTACAAAATTTCAGACAGAGTTTCTTATGATCTAGGGATATGCTATTTTCTTACTATGAAGGTCACCACCTTAAGCACATGGACCTGAAAGGTGCTTTTAGGGTAGAGCAATAACTATAATCCAGTGCGGCCTCTGAAGTGAGCATTAATCTCAAATTGATAATTAACGGTCTCGTGAAACACCTCTCACTGTATCCCTCCACAGACTAAACGTTGCCATCACCTGCCTTCACAGGTGTCCCATGCTCTGCCTAAACACAATCAAGTGGAAGTTGTACACCCCTCACAAAAAAATAAAACCATTGTCTACTGTCCTGAGGTTTTTACTCTATCACTACTCTTTGTACTACTCCACCACTTGACCCAACTTGAGGACTGCCATAAGGCAGATGAACATTTCTGAAAAGATGTAAGAAACTAATTGGTGACCTGAAGGCTCAACACAATGTGAAACCTGCCTGGTTTGCTCTAAACTACAAAAACAAACCTCTCAGATTAGCGCAGAATCAATAAAATAAACCCAACTCAGTACAATTAAAGAAAATCTACAATATTTTGTATAAGTAATGAAAATTAATAGACTCAGTCAACAGATACACACAAAAAATCACTGGAGGAAGCGGGTATAATGTTTAATTGGCATCCAAAGGTAATCCGTTAAATGTTAAAAAGTATTAAATGTACATCTTACAAAAAATTACATTTGTCCTTGACTTTTGTTTCTCTCTGATCCACGTTATTAACACATCATAATACATTATATATGCCACATATTGTAACTGGCCCAAGGCATCCAGACATATGAAAGGAGAGATATTAACATTCACTGACTCATTTAATTTTGTCATCACCTGACAATTATTAAGTGCATTTATCAAGCCTCATAAGATTTATACAAACTGGATCATTTTACGCTACCATCATAGCCCAAGAAACGGTGTATGTTTAAAGCCCAAATTGTAAAATTGGAATTAATCTTACTACTATATTTGTGGGATTTTAGTATTTTTTATATTTTTTATAATTGTGAATTTTTCTTTTTATTTCTGCACTGCTATATATATATATATATATATATATATGCATATATATATATATATATACTTTTTTGAAATATATTTTTTATACAGCAGGATCTTATTAGTTATCTATTTTATAGACATTAGTGTATATATGTAAATCCCAATCTCCCAACTGATCCCACCACCATCACCCGCATCCCACTTTCCCCCCTTGCTGTCCATACGTTTGTTCTCTACATCTGTGTCTCTATTTCTGCCTTGCAAACTGGTTCATTTGTACCATTTTTCTAGATTCCACATATATGCGTTAATATACGATATGTTTTTCTCTTTCTGACTTACTTCCCTCTGTATGACAGTCTCTAGGTCCATCCACATCTCTACAAATGACCCAGTTTTGTTCCTTCTTATGGCTGAGTAATATTCCATTGTATATGTGTACCACATCTTCTTTATCTATTCGTCTGCTGATGGGCATTTAGGTTGCTTCCATGACCTGGCTATTGGAAATAGTGCCGCAGTGAACACTGGGGTGCATGTGTCTTTTTGAATTATGGTTTTCCCTGAGTATATGCCCAGCAGTGGAATTGCTGGGTCATATGGTAATTCTATTTTTACTTTTTTAAGGAACCTCCATGCTGTTCTCCATAGTGGCTGTATCAATTTACATTCCCACCAACAGTGCAAGAGGGTTCCCTTTTCTCCACACCCTCTCCAACATTTGTTGTTTGAGCAGCTTTACATGTGCCTCTTGGATATCTGTATATTTTCTTTGGATAAATGTCTATTTAGGTCTTCCGCCCATTTTTGGATTGGGTTGTTTGTTTTTTTAATATTGAGCTGCATGAGCTGTTTATATATTTCGGAGATTAATCCTTTGTTCGTTGATTCGTTTGCAAATATTTTCTCCCATTCGGAGGATTGTCTTTTCGTCTTGTTTATAGTTTCCTTTGCTGTGCAAAAGCTTTTAAGTTTCATTAGGTCCCATTTGTTTATTTTTGTTTTTATTTCTATTCTAGGAGGTGGATCAAAAAAGATCTTGCTGTGATTCATGTCAAAGAGTGTTCTTCCTATGTTTTCCTTTAAGAGTTTTATAGTGTCTGGTCTTACATTTAGGTCTTTAATTCATTTTGAGTTAATTTTTGTATATGGTACTAGGGAGTGTTATAATTTCATTCTTTTACGTGTAGCTGTCCAGTTTTCCCAGGACCACTTATTGAAGAGGCTGTCTTTTCTCCATTGTATATCCTTGTCTCCTTTGTCATAGATTAGTTGACAATAGGTGTGTGGGTTTGTCTCTGGGCTTTCTATCTTGTTCCATTGATCTATATTTATTTTTGTGCCAGTACCATATTGACTTGATTACTGTAGCTTTGTAGTATAGACTGAAGTCAGGGAGTCTGCTTCCTCCAGCTCCGTTTTTTTCCCTCAAGACTGCTTTGGCTCCTCGGGGTCTATTGTGTCTCCACACAAATTTTAAGATTTTTTTGTTCTACTTCTATAAAAAAAAAAAATGCCATTAGTAATTTGATAGGGATTGCACTGAATCTGTAGATTGCTTTTTGGTAGTATAGTCATTTTCACAATATTGATTATTCCCATCCAAAAACATGGTATATCTCTCCATCTGTTTGTCTCATCTTTGATTTATCAGTGTCTTACAGTTTTCTGAGTACAGGTCTTTAACCTCCTTAAGTAGATTTATTCCTTCGTATTTTATTCTTTTTGTTGCAATGGTGAATGGGATTGTTTCCTTAATTTCTCTTTCTGATCTTTTGTTGTTAGTGTATAGGAATGCAAGAGAAATCTGTGCATTAATTTTGTATCCTGCAACTTTACCAAATTCATTGATTAGCTCTAGTAGTTTTCTGGTAGCATCTTTAGGGTTCTCTGTGTATAGTATCATGTCATCTGCAAAGAGTAACAGTTTTACTTTTTCTTTTCCAATTTAGATTCCTTTTATTTCTTTTGCTTCTCTGATTGCCGTGGCTAGGACTTCCAAAACTTTGTTGAATAATAGTGGCGAGAGTGGATATCCTTGTATTTTTCCCGATCTTAGAGGAAATGCTTTCAGTTTTTCACCATTGAGTATGATGTTTGCTCTCGGTTTGTCATATATGGCCTTTATCTCGGTTTGTCATATATGGCCTTTATTACGTTGAGGTAGGTTCCCTCTGTGTGGTCTGTGATTTTCTTTTTTTGTAGTATTGTCGTCTGGTTTTGGTATCAGGGTGATGGTGGCCTCACAGGATGAGTTTGGGACTGTTCCTTCATTTGCAATATTTTAGAAGAATTTGAGAAGGATGGGTGTTAGCTCTTCTCTAAATGTTTGATAGAATTCACCTGTGAAGTCATCTGTTCCTGGACTTTTATTTGTTGGAAGTTTTTTTTTTTTTTTTTTTTTTTTTGCAGTACCCGAGCCTCTCACTGTTGTGGCCTCTCTCATTGCAGAGCACAGGCTCCAGATGCACAGGCTCAGTGGCCATGGCTCATGGGCCCAGCCACTCTGCAGCATGTGGGATCTTCCCGGACCAGGGCACGAACTCGTGTCCCCTGCATTGGCAGGTGGACTCTCAACTACTGTGCCACCAGGGAAGCCCTGCTGGAAGATTTTAATCACAGTTTCAATTTCATTACTTGTGATTGGTCTCTTCATATTTTCTATTTCTTCCTGGTTCAGTCTTAGAAGGTTATACTTTTTGAAGAATTTGTCCATTTCTTCCAGGTTGTCCATTTTATTGGCGTAGAGTTGCTTGTAGTAGTCTCTTAGTATGCTTTGTATTTCTGCAGTGTCTGTTGTAACTTCTCTTTTTTTCACTTCTAATTCTATTGATTTGAGTCCTCTCCCTCTTTTTCTTGATGAGTCTGGCTAAAGGTTTATCAATTTTGTTTATTTTCTCAAAGAACCAGCTTTTAGTTTTATTGATCTTTGCAACTTTTTTTTGTTTTTATTTCATTTATTTCTGCTCTGATCTTTCATTTCTTTCCTTCTACTAACTTTGGGTTTTGATTGCTCTTCTTTATCTAGTTCCTTTAGGTATAAGGTTAGATTGTTTATTTGAGATTTTTCTTCTTTCTTGAGGTAGGATTGTACTGCTATAAACTTCCCGCTTAGAACTGCTTTTGCTGCATCGCATAGGTTTTGGATCATCGTGTGTTCATTACCATTTGTCTCTAGGTATTTTTCCATTTTCTCTTTAATTTCTTCAGTGATCTCTTGGTTATTTAGTAATGTATGGTTTAGCCTCCATGTTTTTGTGTTCTTTACATTTTTTCCCTGTAACTGATTTCTAATCTCATAGTGTTGTGATTGGAAAAGATGCTTGATATGATTTCAATTTTCTTAAATTTACCAAGGCTTCATTTGTGACCCAAGATGTGATCTATTCTGGAGAATGTTCCGTGTGCTCTTGAGTAGAAAGTGTAATCTGCTGTTTTAGGATGGAAGGCCTTATAACTATCAAATAAATCTATCTGGTCTATTGTGTCATTTAAAGCTTTTGTTTCCATATTTATTTTCTGTCTGGTTGATCTGTCCACTGGCATAAGTGGGGTGTTAAAGTCCCTCACTATTATTGTGTTACTGTCGATTTCCTCTTTTATAGCTGTTAACAGTTGCCCTATGTATTGAGGTGCTCCTATGTTGGGTGCATATATATTTAAAATTGTTATATCTTCTTCTTGGATTGATCCCTTGATCATTATGTAGTGTCCTTCCTTGTCTCTTGTAACAGTCTTTATTTTAAAGTCTATTTTATCTGATATGCGTATTGCTACTCCAGCTTTCTTTTGATTTCCATTTGCATGGAATATCTTTCTCCATCCCCTCTCTCTCAGTCTGTATGTGTCCCTAGGTCTGAAGTGGGTCTCTTGTAGACAGCATATATACAGGTTTTGTTTTTGTATCCACTCAGCGAGCGTGTGTCTTTTGGTTGGAGCATTTAATCCATTCACATTTAAGGTAATTATCGATATGTATGTTCCTATTACCATTTTCTTAATTGTTATGGGTTTGTTTCTGTAAGTCCTTTTCTTCTCTTGTGTTTCCCACTTAGAGAAGTTCCTTTAGCATTTGTTGTAGAGCTGGTTTGGTGGTGCTGAATTCTCTTAGCTTTTCCTTGTCTGTAAAGCTTTTGATTTCTCCATCTAATCTGAATGAGATCCTTGCTGGGTAAAGTAATCTTGGTTATAGGTTCTTCCCTTTCATCACTTTATTATTTTTTTTTATTTTATTTTTTTTTGCGGTACGCGGGCCTGTCACTGTCGTGGCCTCTCCCATTGCGGAGCACAGGCTCCGGACACGCAGGCTCAGCGGCCATGGTTCACGGGCCCAGCTGCTCCACGGCATGTGGGATCTTCGCGGACTGGGGCACGAAACCGTGTCCCCTGCATTGACAGGCGGACTCTCAACCACTGCGCCACCAGGGAAGCCCCCTTTCATCACTTTAAATATACTTTGCCACTCCCTTCTGGTTTGTAGAGTTTCTGCTGAGAAATCAGCTGTTAACTTTATGGGAGTTCCTTGTATGTTTTCATTTTTCCCTTGTTGCTTTTAATAATTTTTCTTTGTCTTTAATTTCTGTCAGTTTGATTACTATGTATCTCAGCGTGTTTTTCCTCAGGTTTAACCTGCCTGAGACTCTCTGTGTTTCCTGGACTTGGGTATCTATTTTTCTTTCCCATGTTAGGGAAGTTTTCGACTATAAACTCTTGTAATATTTTCTCAGGTCCTTTCTCTCTGTCTTCTCCTTTTGGGACCCCTATAATGCAAATGTTGTTGCATTTAATGTTGTCCCAGAGGTCTCTTAGGCTGTCTTCATTTCTTTTCATCCTTTTTTCTTTATTCTGTTCCATGGCAGTGAATTCCACCATTCTGTCTTCCAGGTCACTTATCCGTTCTTCTGCCTCAGTTATTCTGCTATTGATTCCTTCTAGTGTAGTTTTCATTTCAGTTATTGTATTGTTCATCTCTGTTTGTTTGTTCTTTAAGTCTTCTAGGTCTTTGTTAAACATTTCTTACATCGTCTTGATCTTTGCCTCCATTTTTTTTCTGAGGTCCTGAATCATCTTCACTATCATTATTCTAATTTCTTTTTCTGGAAGGTTGCCTATCTCCACTTCATTTAGTTGTTTTTCCATGGTTTTATCTTGTTCCTTCATCTGGTACATAGTCCTCTGCCTTTTCATTTTGTCTATCTTTCTGTGAATGTGGTTTTCGTTCCACAGGCTGCAGGATTGTAGTTCTTCTTGCTTCTGCTGTCTGCCCTCTGGTGGATGAGGCTATCTAAGAGGCTTGTAAAAGCTTCCTGATGGGAGGGACTGGTGGTGAGTAGAGCTGGGCGTTGCTCTGTTGGGCAGAGCTCAGTAAGACTTTAATCTGCTTGTCTGCTGATGGGTGGAGCTTAGTTCCCTCCTTGCTGGTTATTTGGCCTGAGTGACCCAGCACTGGAACCTACAGGCTCTTTGGTGGGGCTAATGGCAGACTCCGGGAGGGCTCACGCCAAGGAGTACTTCCCAGAACTTCTGCTGCCAATGTCCTTGTCCCCGCCGTGAGCCACAGCTGCCCCTCGCCTCTGCAGGAGACCCTCCAACACTGGAACGTAGGTCTGCTTCAGTCTCCTATAGAGTGACTGCTTCTTCCCCCTGGATCCTGATGTGCACACTACTTTGTGTGTGCCCTCCAGGAGTGGAGTCTCTGTTTCTCCCAGTCCTGTCAGAGTCCTACAATCAAATCCCGCTAGCCTTCAAGGTCTGATTCTCTGAGAATTCCTCCTCCCATTGCCAGATCCCCAGGTTGGGAAGCCTGATGTGGGGCTCAGAACCTTCAGTCCAGTGGGTGGACCTCTGTGGTATAATTGTTCTCCAGTTTGTGAGTCACCCACCCAGTGGTTATGAGATTTGATTTTATTGAGATTGCACCCCTCCTATCATCTCATTGCGGCTTCTCCTTTGTCTTTGGATGTGGGGTATCTGTTTTGGTGAGTTCCAGTGTCTTCCTGTCAATGATTGTTCACCAGTTAGTTGTGATTCCGGTGCTCTCGCAAGAGGGAATGAGCACACATCCTTCTACTCCACCATCTTCAACCAATCTCTGCTCTTACTACTATTTTTTTACTATTATTTTCTCAGGGATAAAATCCCACCACCAATCAACTATATGGGAGCCATGAAATACTTCAATTTGAGTCAGACTGTACATGCCTTGAGACAAGAAGAAAAAGGACCCTATGCATTTTGCTAAGTGAAATAAGTCAGAGGAAGACAAATACTGTAGGGTATCACTTACATGTGGAATCTGAAAAAGTCAAACTCACAGAAACAGAGACCAGAATGGTGGTTACAGGAGGCAGTGGTAGAGAGCAGAAGGTGGGAAAATGGGGAGATGTTAATCAAGGAGTACAAATTTCCAGCCACAGGATAATTTCCAGGGATCTAATGCACAGCACAGGGATTACATAACTTAACAGTACTGTGTCATATACTTGAAAGTTGTTAAGAGAGTAAATCTTAAATGTTCTCACCACAAATGAAGTGGAAATTATGTGACACGATGGAGGTATTAGCTAACACTACAGTGGTAATCAAATTGGAATATGTGTGTAAATAATCAACACATTGCACATCTAAAACTTACACGGTATTATATGTCAACTATCTCATTAAAGCTATAAAGAAAATTTTTTAATTGGTAGATTATTTTATTCAAGGAATTTGCCCTTTTTTTTTTCCAAATGCGTTTGCATTGTGTGGAGATGATATTATGAACAACAAAATGGACATATCTACAGGTAAAGTTGAGACTAAAAAAGAAAGAAAGGGAAGGGAAGGAAGAAAGAATGGAAGCCCTAGAAAGGAGCTTCAGAAAAACCATTGTCAATGGAAGTAATGTGGGAGTTAAGGGGGAGTCGATTACTAGAAGAATCACAATAAAACTGGCAGTTCTGAAAGGAAATCTGAAAATAGGACAATAGGAGCAGAGTTTCTATCTTCTACATAGAAAATAAAGGCACAGAGACTGGAAATTGTGAGATCTGTTTGGGGAATGACAGGTCATCTCGTCTGATGAGAGTAGTTAGTATGAAGAACAGATTAGAAACTAAAAGGAAATAAAGCTCCAAGGGTGGGCTGGACCTGTATCATGAAGGCTTCAATTCAGGCTGATGAGCCTGTGACTAATTTTGTTTTTTGTGTTTTTTGTGTTTTTTTTACTTTTTGGCCACATCTGCCAAGCGGCAGGCATGCAGGATCTTAGTTCCCCAACCAGGGATGACCCTGCACCCCCTGCAGTGGAAGCACAAGAGTCTTAACTACTGGACTTCCAGGGAAGTCCAACCTGTGACTAATTTGAAAGATAACAAGGAGCCAGTGAAATGAGGTGGGAAATAACATGATTAAAGCTTTGATTGAGAAAGACCTTACTGGCACCGCTACAAGAAAATGGGCCAGGAAGGTTAAAGAGTGGAGCCTGGAAAAAAAAAGTCTTAGAAGGTTTCCAAAAGGTGGTCATAAAAAATAATTAACAAGTACAAGTAGTCATTTCCATTTGTGATACATAAAAGTTAACAAGTCCCTAGATTCTGTTCTGGTTCTTGGAACACTCAACGTGGGTCTGTTAAAATTACAAGATTTTTTTTTTTTTGGCTGTTGTTTGTTTTTATTGGGTGTTTTTTTAGCCCACAATATGAAGGACAGACATAGTTAAAATCATATATAGTCTAAGAATCCAATAGAATGCAGGTATGCCCAAACAACTAGATATTTTCTATCATACTATGAAATAATAATTAATGGCTGAAGTGTGAACTTTAAAGGCAACAGAAATGGACATTTGAGTGTCTACTCAGTAACCAGCCTCACAACGTCCTGGCCAAGTATTCATCATTTCACTGGTTAGGTGATACACAACTCATATATACTAGGTAAGGACCAAACCAGGGTTACCTGACTAGAAAAAAATCTCATTTAAACAAACTACAAACTGCAGGTTACAACCATATTGTGGGTCAGGACCAGCATACAGTTTAAAATGGGATATAAAATACAAAATATCAGTGAGCACTGATATTCTGGGTAACTACTATTTTAGGAAATGTTAGTTTCATACATATGTATTTGTATGTGTATATTTAAAGGAATAGTATTTATTCAGGGTCATAATAAAGTAGGTTTGAAAGCTACTGCACTCACTACAAGATGCTCAAAACACAGATGTTACTCAGCTTCCTTTTGGGAATAAATAAATTTGTACTCTAAAATTCTAACAGCAGTTACTCTAAGTTTGCGTATGAACTAATACTATTAAATTATTCCCCAAAATCACAGTAAACAAAATCAATAATGAATATTAACATACAGTAAAGTCTTGGATTCCTAGACACTGCTCAAATATAAACAAATATTACTACTTATTTTTGAAATAAAATAAACATCATAAATACACAGTGTAGCAAGTTTTCCTGTTTTCCAGATGACTTCTAAGTTTATGTAACATAACTGCTTTCTTAAAATGGTTAATTATCAATTTTCACAAGTGTTAAAAAAAAATGCCAAGACTTCCTTCTTAAATAATAAGAATTATTCTAGGGCAGTAATTAGAACATCCTGGGTTTGTATCCCAGACTATTATTCTAGGCGGTAGGACCTTAGTCAAATTACTTAAACTTTCTAATCCCCAAATATCCTGTATTAAAAGTAGGAATGATACTACTTACCATATAGGTTTATAAGGACCACGACGAGAAACCATACGTAAAGGGCAGAGCAAGAAAGCCAAGCTCTTAGAAAAGGCTCAACAAATGTGACTGAAATTACATTTCATGTTTAATGGTTGGCATGATTAATTTATGCAAGAAGCCAATTGTTGCTTTCAGTAAATTTCATACAAATTAAACTGAGCGTGAGGCAAATGAATCACAAAAGCTAAAGTTGTGACGATAGTTCATCATTATTCCTGATGTTTTCCCAATTTATCTGCCCTTTCCTATCAGTCTTCCCACTCTCTGTTAACCTGGAAAAATTCAAAGCTCTATCTCACCTAGCCACCCTATTGTGTTTCATGTGATAATTTCCAAACCTGCAAGTGGCAAAGCTTTCAGTCTCTCTTCTGGAGGATTAACAGCAGCATGACAAGGCCAAAGTCGCTACTCCAGCAAACGGCCAGCTTCACTTTAAAATCCCCTAAGTGGTTTGGACTGCCGTGGTGTGATAAATGTGGGACTGCTTTATAAAGAATCATTTAACAGTGGTTTATTTCTGGAAGGAAACAAAATGCCACGAGAACTAATTTGATGAAGTGACAAGAGAACACAGATTTTAGTTCTGGGTCACAAACTCTCTTCACCCTTCTGCTACTATATTTCCAAATGAGAAAAGGAAATTTGAGGTTAAAAACAACACTCTGTAGGGAGAAAATTATGAAAAATAAGCCCAGAGCACCAGAGGTTACCTCCACCTGGACATCAACTCTCATGAGAGAACCCTCCTCCCCCACAAAATGGTTTGAATCCACACTGCTTTCCTGGAAGAGGGGTCAGGATGTATAACATGGTGCAAAAGTCTTATGGTGGTAGCTTATCTTCCATGCATATGTATTCCTATTTACATAAGTAAAATTAATCTGGTATGAACAGAGTGACTCCAACGTTGAGAAATTTCTCCATGGACATCCTGGGCAGATTTCTCTCTCCTAGCAAGAGGACAGCACACCAGCCAGGCACTGCCTTGTCTTCAGGTCCTCAATTCCAAGTTTACCAATGAGCTTCACATGAGGACCTGGGGTCAGCCGGATGAATACAATACAACTCAGAACTTCAACAACCCATGTCTCCTGGTGGCCAAGTTGAATCAACTATTATAGGTAGGCAAGTGACACACATATCCCTCAAAACCACCCTTTACCTCCCTGTCCTGAACTCCTTGATCTGTGTGCCCAGCCAAGGCTGACCATTCTGCAATGGGAACCATGCTTAGGCAAATGTGTGTCTGTCCCTTCTAGAATCTTTATGAAACCCCATAAGTAGACACAAACAGAGACGCTGTTCGTTTATGTGAACTGTCATGAAAGTCTACGGAAAATTTTTCAGGTAAAAGGAACTCATGTTTTATATATCTAGTAGCCAGGGAATCATTTTAAGGTTGGAGACTTAGAACCTCCCATGTCAAAAAGAATCCCAGGGCCCTGTACGTGGGCAGTGGTGAAAAACAAAAAAAGAAAAAGCTTTGCTCACATCTGATTTTAATTTATCTTCTTAGCCCCACCCATGGCTGTAACTTACCAAAAGGGGGGTTCAGAAACACTATTTCTGCCTTACATCATTTGCCACTACAGTTCAAGTATATATGCCTCAGAAGGCCTAGATAGTAACCAAAATATTATGATATAAATCAATTCTATTGCCCATTAAAATTACTCACGGCTGCCTTTAATTGGCCCCTTCACCTTTGATGGCTCATCACAAAGCAAGAGCTCAAACGCTGGAGGACACAACATGTCCGTCTGGTTCCTGATTCTGCACTGAGCTAGCAACAAAACCTCGGGTCATCTCTTAACCATAAACTCACTTTCCCATCACATAAATCAGAGATAATGATAGCTCACAGATCTGTGGATTGGACGAGTGAGTGTTAATAAAAGACTGGGAGCAATGGCTAGCACAGAGCATGCATTTAACAAATGCTAGTTATTAATAAAATTGGCAGAGTGGTATAAGAGGAGTAAAACTTTAGATTTTGATGATCTCAGCTCAAAACTGCATTCTGCTGGTTACTCTCTGAGCTTCAGATTCTTTATCTCTAAAGGGGGAATATTTTCACCTATTCCAAAAAGTTGTTGTAAAGACAAACAAAAAAATGAATATTATTGAACCCAATACAGTTATGGCACATAGTTTATGCAAAACCGGAATCGAACATCTTTGCTTTAATCTCACTAGCAACCACAACGCCTGTGAAGGTAACTGTCAACCAAATCCACAAACAAAAGAAAGAGAAAACATATATCCAAACAGAACAATTTTATTAATTAATTTGGCCACAGTTCATTCCACATCACAAAGAAAATGGGAAACCTTAAAAATAAAAACAAACCAAAAAACCCCTCCAGTCTGTAAAACGAAGAAGTGAAGATGCACCACAAATCATGAGATGGTCAGAAGGTCTGTGGCCATACTGCAGTGCAGTGAACCATCCCCACGGAGTGAGCACCGCGCTCTGAGTGACCTTGATTGCTTATGCAATGAAGGCACAAAGCAGGACATACATTTGAATCTAGTTAGGAGAGAAAAGAGGTTAAGGCCACAGAGCATTCATTTTGTTCTTTCAGAGGAAAGCCGAAGTATAGTACAGTTTCACCATCTGACAGTTGCAAAAAATAGAGGCAGCTCATTCACGAAACCTGAAAGCCCCGTGAAAACTCGCTCCCCAGTTCTCTCCTAACAGCTTACATGATATGCCTGAAGCACTGCTGCTTCCCTTTCTCTTTACCGCTCCTCCTCCGTGTTCCCTCCCCACTCTCCTCCTTCCTCAGACTCCTCCATGGCAAAGCCAGCTCTACAGTTTCTGAACTGGTAAGGGAGGGGAAGACTAAGAAAACTGTACTGGGAAATGAAAGACTATCCAAAAGCAGGAATGCAAAGCCCTAGTTCTAAAATGAACAGAAAATGCTGGTGTATTTTGGACAAATTACAAAATACTTTTATCAAAAAGTATTATTTGCAATAATCAGATGTAGACACAGATGCTTCCACAAATACTGGGAAAAGATGTATGCACCCACACTGCATATCCTCTGCTTCCATTTTTGGCTGTATGACCAGTGAAGATAGCCCCATGGAAAAGCAAAACAGTGTCCCAGAGGCTTATGTGTGGACCGTTAACATGCTGATGACAGAAACAAAGTGTCATAAAATGAATGTGAAATGTATCAGGATGAAGAAATATGTACTGACGGTAGTGAGGTCTAATGGCTAGCAGCTTGAGGTTTGCAGACTCACCCTCGGTTCCTGACTAAGCCCCTAATGGTCGGTGACATAGAGCATTTCAGTCTTTATTTTTTATTGAAGCTGGATTCACAAAATGCATGCATCTGCCAAAGGCTTTACGCTTTTTGGAGGTAATCACCAGAACCCCATGTAAAAAGAATTTGATAGTGAGAGTCCAGCTGCCTGAGCACAAAGATGGTATAATTCTGCTCGTGGTAAAACCGAGATCAGTGAAGTTGACTGTATAGTTGTCAGCCTGAGACACTGAGAGCCGTATTCTTCTAAAGGATGAGTTCAAGGTTAATTTCAAAAGGCTCAGTGAGCTTTCTCTGGTTTTTCAACTTCATGCCTGTATTTGTTTCCTAATGCTGATGTGACCAATCACCACAAACGCAGGGATCTAGAACAACAGGAATTGATTATCTCACAGTTCTGGAGGTCAGAGGTCTGAAATGGGTGTCACTGGGCTAAAATCAAGTGTTGACAGGCTGCATTCCTTTTCAGGGGTCTAGAGAAAAATCCGTTTTCTAGCCTTCTGCAGCTTCTGGAGGTGACTCTCAACCCCTGGCTCATGGTCCTCCTCCATCGTCAGAGCCAGCAATCTCATCCCTCCAACTGCTTCCGTCAACACAGCTCCTTCTCTGACTCTAACTCTCCTGTCTCCCTCTTCCCAGGGATGAGGACATCTTTGGCGGGAGCCATTATTCTGCCCATCACATCACGCCACATGACAACTTTGTCGCAAGCTGTCTGTTATAATGAAGAAAAAGCATTTAAAATGCTAAGGGGCTCTGCCTTTGAGAAATTTCCCCCCAACTCTTCCAGCAACTAGTATTCCAGCTGAACACAGGGCTAAATAGTATCTAATTTCAGGCTCCATATAACACTTTACCTTGTGGACTATATACTGAATTTTGGTCTGGCTGGTAGATGATCAAACTTGGGAACTTTAAAGGAATGAAGCTGCAATTCTTAACAAAAGCAGAGGGTACTCGTGTCTCAATCAAACAGTCAACACACATATATATATAACAGATCTGGGCATATACAAGTAGAGATCAAACGAATAAGTAACACAGAAAAAACGAAAAAAGAAGACAGTATTATTCCAAATCCAAAACACAAAGTTCAACGCATACTCCAGCTTGTGCTAACATGCACGGGACCCAAAAAGAGAAACCATGCTTTCACATACACCTAACTCTGATCTGGGCAACAGAGGTACTCATCTTTTTGCTAATCATATAAGAAGAAAGATGTTTTCTCCCGAGTCATAAATAAATATTTTAAAAGATATGTTTTTTAGGTGTTGCAGAGTTTTGTTCAAAGGAAAAGACTGTACACATCTACGATAAGTGCCCAATTGATTGAGAAAAGGAAACACCAAATGAAAGCAGAGTGGCTCCACCAAGGTAAAGGGTACACTTTGGCAAAGCTATTGCCCAGCCCTTGGTTCTGTAACACAACTGCTTTTACACTCCCCAACCAAGCTGTCTTGCAGGTGTGCCCTTAAACTCAAATTTCCATCATCACCCCTTCAGAACTTCACTGACAATTTACATCCACTTGTGTTCCCCATTTGTGTTAAATTTTCAAGGTAGTTCACAGTTTCAACGTTAGATTGCACTACATTCCTTCTGATGACATCATATCTCTGCAAAGGCGTATTCATACCATTGGTGTGACAAAACATGCTGCATGAAAGTCAACGTGGACTGGAGAGTGGCAGTGTCCAATCTAATTCCAATGTCTGAGAAGTCATTCCCCTGCCCAACTAAGACGTATTCATAAGTAATTATGGTCAAGACTGGAATAAAAATATTTTTCTTTCAATTTGTATTTTTTTCAAACAGAATAATTTTTTTCAAATTACATTAGGACATACATACTTGTTAATTTGTTTCAACCTAACTGCTTAATAAAGGAAACTATTGAGCATTTCCATTGGCATGAGGTGTTATGAAAACACGACTGAGGTACTAAGGGCACCGTGAACCAGGAAAGTTGGGGAACCTTGGATCTATGTTGTTTCATTTAAGCTAATGTTTGCAAATACTGGCTTTCCTGTTTAGTTTAAAAAAAAAAAAAAAAAAAAAAAAGTACCCAGAAGACCACATCTTCATCTGTTAAAGGAAAAAAGATGCAGTACCCAAATCTCTGTCTAACTCGTGCTTTTCAGAATACTCTCCTCCTCTCCTCTTCCCATAAAACCACATGCATGACAATTCTTTGGCTGCCAAGCATCTGAAGCCTCTTCCTCATTGGGGAAGTTCCCACCATAAGAAGGCGTATTGGGAGGTATTCAGCCCATTAGCGAACCCAAAAGAGCTGGCTACTCACTTTCCCAGTCTCCCTGTAGCTTGAAAACAAGTGCCTGACACGCGCTCAGCCAAAGAGATGCACTATGAATGGGGTCCAGAGAAGGAAAGAATAAGGAGCCGTGCGAACACGGCAGCAAGAGGCAGCAACGTTCTGTCTCCAGGGGCCAGGGGAAGGGGTACCAGCAGAACGTCCAGCGTCCAGTGCAGCAGTCAGGGCTGAGCAGCAGCTGTGGGTGTTGATGGCACTGCTACCCTGGGAGGTTGTAGCTGTGGGGACACCTGCCCGGCCTCCTTGGAACTTGCCATCCTCTAAGAGTGACTCTCCAATCTTCCCGTTGGACATAGTATCACTAAAAAATTCACTTCTTCCTGCTTCTATCATCTGCAGCTCTTTTCTGTCACTTACGAGTAAAGTCAGGATGAACACAGTTCCCCAAACACAATCTTCTTTCCACAGAAGATTCATAAACCTCCCAATGTGATAGTTACATGAAACAGCACACAAATAGAACTTAAGCAAGTGGATCGCTTGCAGGAAACAAAACTCATTTTGAGTCAAGCATCTTTCCAAAGAATTCCCCCATCAATTTATCACATATGGGGAAGGAAAATGTGCAAAAAGACAGAGAAGACATCTTGATCTGGAACACTGTACAGCTGCAGAGTTAAGCTGCTGTCCACACATCCCTTTGTCTATAGTGGCAAGGCAGGCCCATCGCTGATACCTGTGCTTAGTTCATTTAGAAGAAGACCTAAATCACTTTCTTTTTATGGGTAAGGCTGACATAACCTTAAGTAGAGCGATACGAAATGTGCCACTATAACATATGAAATTGACATTTCATGTCCATTTTAGGTACAGCTGGATGACCTTAGTCTAAAAGAGCCATTTTAAGTGAGAGTCAGAGTTTTGTTTTTTGACAGATGGATGCCATGGCTAGAGAATTTATCTAGGTTATATCTGAACTCAAGTATGATCTACACAATTATTTTGATTCAATGGCTTTAGACACTGTGAAAATATTTTTCCTCTCCCAGGTTCTAATTTGTTATGTCACAGATGTCCTATTTAAGAACTTTTTATTTTTGCATTTCAGCAATCATAAGAAGCAGGATGACATGCAACTAGTCCTTCAAACTAATAATCCATATATTTCTATCTTTACTCATTCCATGTTGTTGGATAAGAAAAGACTTCACAATCAACTAATTCTTACAGTACACTAATAAAAAAGCAAACACAGGCAATGCTGTTGAATGGTGTCTGTAATTACATATACCATAAAGTGTACTGTCCCTGTTTACACATCTGGAACACTGTAGGATTTCTTCCTTTCTTTCTTTTTTTTAACCAAGGAAGCACTGTTACCCTTTAATTTTCTAAGAATTATACTCTCACAAATTACTATCACATCACTTCCCAAACATAACTCTCTAAAGTATAAGAAACACCTTAAATAAAGCATTAATAGAGAGAGCCTGTGCATTTTGTTAAAACTCGCCAAAACACAAACATACAAAAATGGAAGAATATTATGAATATGTTCACAAAGTCTAAGTAATGGAATATGAAAGACTAATCCATTGGAAGTTATTATTTGGGTACAACACTTCCTCTCTTATTAAAAGTTTCTTCTAATAACTCAGTGTACCTTTTAGTAATTTATTCAGTTGTCAGTGAAAGGAAATATAAGACAATCTGGTATCATCAAAATGGAAATGTAACGGTTTACATAACGGAATTCTGGGGCTATACTGGCTTCAGATACAGCTTCAACCTGGAGCACAAATGATACGATGTCTCTCAGCTCTGTTCTCCTTTAAATTGAATACATTTTTAGTCAGTGCCTCCTGTCAGGATGGCAAGATGACGGCCAAGAACTTGGGGTTATATCCTCACACCTCCAGCTACAGAAAGCAAAGGAAGTAAAGAGTCTTAGAACTAGCATCAGTACACCTGAATGGATCACCTGAGGTCATCGGTCCGTACTAGAAAGAGACTCAAAACCAAATGCCTCTGAAACCGTATGGCTACATCACAAACCCAAGCCTAGAGCCAGGGATGAAGTCAACATCTCACAAACCAAGGAGACCGAACATGAGGACAGGGTATCCCTGTGAGAAAATTAATAAGTATTTACCAGAAGGCGGATGGAGTATGAACTAGCCTTTCTCTCCAATTAGACATAAGTTCCAAGAAGCCAGGAGCCATTTTCACTACTTATGATAACCCCATTCATTCTGAACAACAAATCTGGACACAGATCAGGCAATTAGAGATATGGACGATGACAATAAACAGTGTAGTTTAAATCACATGGTTTCCATACTACTCCTTCATCTGCAGAGACCAGCTCCACCCCCGCAAACATAAGGCTCTGCCTACTCTATTACCCCATCACTAGCCCTGGAGAGGCAAAAAGGTATGCCGATGACCCCACTCTTTCTCTTGACTCTTCGTCCTGGTGACAAAAGTCCCAGAATAGTAACGTACAATCAAATTCTCTCTGGATCATTGTCTTGTGTTTCCAGTTTTCAAGGTTCAAGAACTACCATTAGGTCTTACAGAACAGAGGAGATGTATGTACTATTTTAAATCTGATACTTATGCTCTATTTTTTAAGAGTATAAGATACATCATACTTGTATGTTATATACTGCCTTCAGGAAGAATAATATTCCAATGAGCATGCCTTTTTTCAAACTCCTGATGTTCATTAGAACTGCTACTCCTCTTGTCCCAGGCCTTTTTATCCTATGTTCTTTCCCTCTCCTCCTCCTTATCTCACCTGGCTTCCTCGAGGTCCACACAGGCCATCCCCAATACTCTCTGGACCGGCCTGTCACCACCCTCTTTAATGCTGGTTCCCAGAATGTTTTTTCAGAATGAAGCATTTCACTGCACTTCACTAGATCAGAGTTTCTCAACCTTGTCGCTACTGACATTTGGGGCCAGATAACACTTAGTTAAAAGGGGATGTGACCGTTCATTTTATGTGTCTACTTGACTGGGCCACAGGGTCCAGACATTTGGTCAAATATTATTCAGATTATGTCTGTCCCGGTGTTCTGGATGAGATTAACATCCGAATTGGAAGACTGAGTGAAGCAGATTGCCTCCCCTAAAGTGAGCAGCCCTTATCCAATCAACTAAAGGTCTGAATCGAACAAAAGGGCTGAGTAGAAGGGAAAATCCCCTGACTGGGACTTACAGCATCAAGTCTCCAACTTGCCAACTGCAGATCTCAGGACTTCTCAGCCTCCATGATTGTCTCAGTCATTTCCTTTTAACAAATCTTTTTAGATAGAGATAGAGACAGAGACGATAGAGATAGAATAAAGATAGGGAGATATATATGTGTATATATAGATATGTATATATGTACATATATATACATACATAGATATAGATATAGATATAGATATGCATGTCTCCATATAGACCTCTCCTTTTGGCTCTGTTTCTGTGGATAAACTTAACTAATATAGGAGCTCTCCCCTGAATTTTAGGGTGTTTAGCAGCATCTCTTGTCTCTACCCATTAGATGTCAGGAGATCCCCCTAACTGTGACAACCAAAATGTCTCCAAACACTGACAAATATCCCCTGGGGATAAAACTGCCCCTGGTTGAGAATCACCGCACCAGAGGTTACAACTGGAGACACCATCAGGACAACTGGGGACATAAAAATGTCTTAGAAATATCACACATTTTCAGCAGCGATTACACCATCATTCACAACATGCAAGTGTTTCTTAAATTAGCAATGTCTCCATGCTCTTTTCTTAAAGCTTGCCTATGCCTCAGGCTAGATCTTGTCACCCATCCAATGTGCTACCCTGTCTATAAAGTAATGGTTCTCAGACCTGCGCTGGGTATGAATTCAAATCACCTGTGAGGCTTGCTCAGCACACCTGTGCTCTGGAGATTTCGATTTAACAAACCTAGGGTAGGGCCAGGGACTCTGTATTAATCAAAAGCTTCAGAGGTGATCCTGGCGCACAGCCCCAGTAGAATCACAATTGCCCTAAAATGGCAGCAAGGATCGAGAGGCACATGACCCCCAGGAAACCAAACACCTCTAGATACAGCAAGTACCCTGCCTCCGAAAAGAAGTCAGGGTGGGCCTCCCTCACCTCAATGGTTTTTCCAATAAGTGAAGAAAGATCATGAAATGTCTGGTCACTTCTGTGAGCTAGTTCTTCAAAGGATGTCAAATGTTTTTAATTCCATTAGTTCTAAAAGGATTATCTTTCTTAGCAGAGGAATAGGCAAAGTCATAGAAAAGAAATACAGGCTTTATAAGACACATACTCAATTTTCATAGTAAAATCATGAGAAAACAATAGGCTTTAAAACTGATTCTGGAAAGTGACTTTTAATAAATCAAAAAACTGTTAAAGGACTTAGCTGGTGATAAATTTGAAAAGGAAAGTAACTCTAAATTGAATAATGTATGAACTCAGACATACAAGTAATTTCCTAAAATTCTCTTACAACAATTCAAGCCGCAGTACATATATATTTACTTTGCCAAATTAGAATATGTTTCTCATTCTCAAGGGTTTTCATGTGTTCATTTTAACACTACAGACAGTCAGTAAATATTATGGATAATGTAACTATATAAAACTTTTCCTCCAAGTAAAATCTATGTACAGCTAGGAAAAATACAGAAATCAGAGGTTTTTTTAAAAAGCTAAGGAGAAACTTTGAGTTAATTCTCTTTTGATACTAGATCAACACTGGAATATGTAATTTGTTCTTTATTACTCTTTGCAAAATACCATTATCTTCTAGTCCCCTCTGCTAGCAACAGTCACGAAATGCATGGAGACTTTAAATTTGATGAGACAGTTACACTTAAGAAATATGAAGAATGACATGGGAAGACTGACTTCACAGAAAATGTCCTTTGATTCCGAAAAAAACTATAATATAAAGAAGACAATCCGTGTCATCATTTTCCTTCTCTAGGGAGAAAATGAACTAAGTAAAGCTGGAATTAATTACACATAGGGTGGTGTGAACCCATTAGGTGACGATGTGTCAACCAACCCTTAGTTGCTTCTTTCTCTCTTCCCCGACCCCTCCCATTCAACCTACTACAGATTGCTCTGGTGTTCCAGTGTCAAATTCCTCATTTCTTCCTCTTTGCATCCCTCCTACTTCTGTCTTCTTTTTTTGTTTCCTTATCTGCTTGCTTGTAACACCACCAAAGAACCAATTTCTCTTCAACAGTCACTCTGGCAGCCTTTCCCAATTGTTGGGAAGCTCTTCGTCCAAATGTTCTTCGACTCTTGCTGTCACTTTTTCAAAATCCACCACATCTTATTTCCCTTATAGTTTCCAGACAAAGAGTCTGTAAAAACAGAGAAATGGGTGCTGTCCTCTAGAATGAGGATCCATCAGATGGTCTAAGCATGGTTACTGTCATAACAATAAAGGACGGTTATTATAGAAAACCCCATTCTTTATGAAAAAATAAATATGAGTGAAAAAAATGCAGACTTTTTTAAACTCCTGCAGTAAGGAGGAAGGATGACCACTCTGGCTGCCAGCCAACCACCAACACTCACTCTCTATACTTGCCCGGGGAGTACAGAATGATCACTACCCTCATCACAATGGCATATTACAACGAAACCTCCAAGGATATTAGAGAGAAAGGCCTTGGTTTTGAGGTTGTCAAAACAATTATAATAAAACAGCTGCTCACCTTCATTTGAGGAATTTAACACATTATCTCCCATCTTTACAACAAACCTCTTTGGGATATCTACTGCTCTATAACACACCACCCAGAAACTTCACGACTTATTACCATGGATTATTATTTCTCCTGTTTCTGTGAACGAGCTCAGCTGGGCAGCTGTCCCTTGGGGTCTTGCAAGCAGTTGTAGACCGATGGCACTTAAGATTGAAATTATCCGATGGTTTGGCTAGGTGGGGGTATCCAAGATAGTTCACATGTCTGGCGTATCGGTTGGGAATAACGGAACAGCCGCTGGCTGGCCAGGAGTGGCTCTTTCTCCACGTGGCCAGCTTGGGCTTCCTCACAGCATATTGGTCAGACTTCTAACACAGCAGTGGCTGCCCCCAGAGTGACTTAGTCACAGAAGTCATGCAGCATCACCTCCACTGCATCTACTGATTGCACAGGGCCAGCGCAGATTCAGTGTGAGAGATGACCACACAATGTAGGAAATGCCAGAGGCAATTTGGGCCACCTCAGCTATCACAAAGCCTGCTACGTAAATGGAGAGAAGTATTATTTCTCTCAAATTACAAACAAGAAACAGACTCTTTGATTCCAGTTCTGAGACCCAAGATCTAGAAACTGTCTAAACTGGGACAGGAATCCAAGTTTTCTGATTTTAAGGTGTCAAAGTCAAAATGGATTATAATTAAAAATGTAAATCTGATTTTCATCCAAATGTTAATTTCAGCTGCAATTAATTAATCATCTATAGAGTGGACATTTCAGGGCAGTCTGCTATCCCACATTAATCATACCTTCTTTTGCTAACAGCCATCAATCTTCCTTTAGGAATGTTGTTCTATCCACACTGGATACAGCATACCCTGCTCCACCCTAGCTAAAGGTAGCATGGGCTCAAGTATTTTCTAACCCTCTGGCATCTGAATCTTAAACAGAGTGGCAAAAAGCCTACAATGTTTGAAGCACATTTATTCTACTGGCAACATCCTGGAAAGACTGCCAAATAATTGTTATAAATAAGACCCATCCCCTCCCCCAGTTATCCGCTAGGCCTGGTACTCTGGCCACCTGATTTCTTTCCTGTAAATTCCCTTTGTGCTAATGTAAGCCAGAGTCTATGGCCTGCAGGTCAGATACACCGACAACCAGGCATGTAGTGTCTGGGATACGAAGCATACTATAGCAGTGGTAAGCACCACTTTGGGGTCTAACTCAACTTAGTTTAAATATGAATCTGCCACTTACTGGGTGTGTCCATATTTAGGCAAATTACTTAACTTCTCTGAAGCTGTTCCTCATTTTTAAATCAAAATTTAAAATGTCATCTTCTTCAAACAGTTGCAAGGTTTAAAAGAGATAGTACAAGTAAAGCACAGTGTATAGTTCATAGCAAGGTTGGGTATGGTTAGGTATTATGTTTATTATGGATTATAGGTCCATAATCCCTTATCTGCCATTCTAATATTCAAAAAACTCTGAAAACCAAACCCACTGTCAGTAAAACCTGACTTGAGCTGAAATGGAACCCTTTGTGATGTTTAATCCCATTCAAGTGACTATTTTATGCCTCACTGTGGAAATGTCAGTATGTTTAGGTGCTGCATGTGATCCTATGGGAATGCCACATGGCATATTGCACAGGTAGCATATTACCTTTCTAAAATGTAAAATTCTAAACCACCTTTAGCCCCAAGGGTTTCAGATAAAAGACTGTAAACCTATAAGTTATTATTCAAGAAATTTAAAATAAAAACCATACACATTGAGAACAGTGTCTAAGGAGAACCATGGATGATCCTATAAAACTGAAACTATTTATAAAAAAACAGAAATTATACTGGAGCCAATTCAATAACAAACATTTTATACTGAACTAACACTGCTTATATAGGCAAATTGTACCAAAGGAACAAATTTACATATAATTGGATAAGCTACTCTACAAATATTGCACTTCTAGTTAAGGCATGTAATTAGAACTGCAACTTCTGACTTTTTAATTTAGTGTGTGTTTAAGAATTATATTTTATTACCTGAATTAAATACCATTGGTTCCACACTTGTAGGTTTCTCACAGGCTTGCTGTTCACTCACACTGTATCCTCTTACTCATAGTGAATTAGATAAATCAGAGGTTTAAATTATAATCCCATCCTGGGACTGCAGCATTTGTTTATACTGTCAGATCTGGCTCTCAATGGTCCAGAGCTCCAGAAAAACACACTAAACCACTGCAGCATCATTTCTCTAGGATTAAATTTTTAACTTTAGAAGAAACATTGTGAGGCTCGATTTTTAAAATTAAAACGGAAGGTTGAGGATATGTGTGCAAATCCCTACACAACAAAAATAAAAACTGTAATTCAAACCAGAATGATACATAGACAGCTTTATTATGTCTGATAATGAGCAAAGCTATGAAGTACACTATCATCTTTTCCACTGTAGTTCCCTTTTTTTTTTTTTTCCTTTGCCTGCATCACGCAGCTTGCAGGATCTTGGTTCCTCAACCAGGGATTGAATCCAAACCCCTTATAGTGGAAGTGTGGAGTTTTAACCATTGAACTGCCAGAGAAGTCCCCACCACTGTAGTTCTTTACATCCTTTTTAAAAAATTCTTCCTTTAAATGGATTCTAATTCACAGTGCAAATTTTGGGGCATGCAAATGATATACACCTAATACCAGGTTCAAAAAACCTTTACTTTAGAAAACATGTTTAGCTGCCCAAACTGAAAGACTCATTCATGAAATCACCAATATAAGTTTGTTTGAAAGGATCTATCTGTTCATATAAACATTGATATGAGGGATGTCATTTTCTGTACAATTTATTTAAGTAGATAAATGAAGAGACTGAGTTACATAAAACCAGGAAGTGTGCTCAAGGTCATGAAGCTAACTGCTAAGCAAATTATGCAAAAGACCATTTGTTAAAAAAAAAAAAAAAAAATCTGACTTTAATAAACAGGGCGAAGGGCTTCCCTCCAAAGTCTCCAGCATATTTTCAGTTTTCATGAATTTTTCAGAGAGCATCTGTTTTTAAGTAAGTAGAAACATACCCAGGGAACATAAGGCCCATTATAAGAAATTAAAATCAAAGTCCGGAAACATGCTCTACTTCTTTATCTGTGTGCAAAAGCAAGTTTAATATCATCAACATTTGATTACTTCTGAGAATAGAAGAGAATGAAAAATAGCATATCTAAAACAACTTTCCTTATCCATCCCACAAAACTACTGCTTTCTCACAGAATCACCAAGGAAGCTAAGAGTTCTTTTATTTCTCATTACAAAGAGCTGCATACAAGGACCATGGAAGGTCTCTGCATACAATGCTATTTTCTGTAGGTTTATACCAGCATTTGCAAACAATGTTCTATGGGCTCTTGATTGGTGCCACAGGAAAAGAAGAATTTTGTGGTATTTTAAAATAATAACAAAATAAAGTACATTTAAAAATCTTGGGAAATCCAGGTTTAAATAAACAGTTTGAAGAGTTTTGTTTTATTTTGTTTTCCTGAATAATTTTTGGGCCCTTAATGTTCTAATATATATTATAAATTGACAAAAGGTGCTTTTCCCAAATATGTATCCACAGAAAATTAGGGTTTGTTCTTGACATTGCACAGAGTATTTTTGGGTAATGATTCTCTATAACACATCATAATCAACCCACTGATCTAAGATTTCTATAAAACCAAAATAGCCTATTTTTGAACATTTCTGGTGATGGGGGATTCACTACATGCTGAGACGGCCTATTTATTTTGGGGCCATTCCACTCAGTTGCCTCTCTATGGCTTCCTTTAGTATGTCTTGGTTCTTACCTCTGTGCAAATGCAAAACAGATCATCTTCCACTTGAAAATCTTTCCTGTATATGAAGACATCTACTGAAACCCCTTGCACTGAATTTCTACCACTAAAAGCTAAACATCTTAAATTCTTCATGGTTTGGGAGGCCCTCATTAACCAAACTGATCTCCTCATGATACCTCCTTGTTTGGGAGATACATGCAGTCACGTAGATCACAGTCCTCAGGGTGGGATCAAGTCAGCACAGGATTACTAAATGAGCCTGTTTTCCCAGGGCCTGAGCCTTGGTTCTGCTATTCACTATCTTTGAGACCTTGACAAGTTAGCCAATATTTTCTAAGTCTCACTCTACTCACTAAACAGTAGTAACTATAGTTCTTGCCATCATGAAGCTTCTGTGAACATTACATTTAAAATACTGAATCTGCCCCCAAAAAAGTGTTCAGTAAATACTAGCTAGTATCAGTACATCCATTTTGGAAACATGTGTTTTCTTTCAGTCAATTTATAATAAGTAAAATTCACCAAGTACTCAACAGTGACTGGCTCAGGGCTGTAAATAGCAGGTAAATGGAAGAGTGAGGAAAGAAACTGCCAGAGGATTAAAAATAAGCCACAGGGCTTCCCTGGTGGCGCAGTGGTTGAGAGTCCGCCTGCTGATGCGGGGGACACGGGTTTGTGCCCCGGTCCGGGAAGATCCCACATGCCACGGAGCAGCTGGGCCTGTGAGCCATGGCCGCTGAGCCTGCGCGTCCGGAGCCTGTGCTCCGCAACGGGAGAGGCCACAACAGTGAGAGGTCCGCGTACCGCAAAAAAAAAATAAAAATAAAAAAATAAGCTACAAGTTATCTGCAAGCAGATAAAGCCTGACTGCATAATGGTTACTGAACAGACTCTGTCTTTGTCTTCCCATGTAGTAACATGTCAATTTCTTTTAAGGGTTTCAGTGAAACACACTTTACAAAAGCCTCGCCTGTGAATAAGAAATGGGGGTGTGGAAATAAACATCTTTTAACAACACAGACTTCAACTTTTTCCTGCTCTGCTTGAAAGAGTGTCATTCAAAGGAAGAAAAACTCAGTGTCAAGTTATTTTCTACTCCTGGCCTGATGCCACACAGCTTTGAGCTTGCTTTTGGCTATACCAGTGGAGCTCACAATCTTTTAATTTAGCACACAACTTATAGCTCCCTGTAGCACCTTTTAAACACTGGCAGAGTTCTACAATAATGATGAATGGGGCTCCATTTAGCCCAAACCTCTAGCATCTTATAGGTGGAAGAGTTCTTGGCACAGAGCAGTTGGACTAAACTTGGCATATATTTCCAATATGGATTCTGATCCTTCTATGATTGGTGAGGTTGAGGAGAACTCTTGGCAGTAGTATGAGAAGTAGAGACTCAAATTCTCTCTTAAGCAATTTCTTTGATATTTTAAGAATGTCCTTGATTTCTAGCAATCAATTTAAAAAGTAAATAGAAGAAACAGACTAGTTTCGATCATGGAAGGGATTATGGAGCATCACATAGTTAAATCCCACTATTTTAGGATCATGTTACTACTCTCTCCCTCACTCCACCTAATGTGATCAAATATTGAGTTCTTTCCTAAATTTAAAAAAAAAAAAAAAAAAAAGAAAGAAAGGAAAAGAAAAGGCATCCACTAGGTTCTGAAAGATGATTCACAGAAAGGTACTTCTCAGAGTTCTCTGATGTACTTGTTATCTCAGATCATGAAGCTACCCCATCATTAACATATATTGGGGCTGTGCTGGACACCTGGTAAAGGACAGCTGATCACAACAGAGCAGCCAGCAGTCTACCAAATGGCCCCTAGCAAGGGCACTGCCCCCAAACCGGGGAGATGGTGACTTAACCAATTCAGTTTCTTCTCATTAAAAAAGAGTAAGCAATTCATAGGAATGAGTAAAAAAAACCCACAGACCACACAGATGAGAAAGAAAGAGTAGGTAAATCATATTAACTGTGCCACAGTGAAATAGGGACCCATAAACTGCTAACGCCCCCAATCAGGTAAACATCACAAAAAGATCTCACATAACCTTCTAGTCCTAGACTTCCCTGTCTTGGTGAGGTCTAAGTGTACCATGGTTGTGTAGCTTTCCCAGTATTCCAATCAGAACCTTCCATGTGAAAGATATTCCTCTCTTCTTCATTTTTGCTTTTAACCTTCTGATAAACCCCCGTTACTTAACAAAACCTAGATAAATTTTCACTGCTTGTAACCAGCACACATGTAAAAGGAAGAAAGCGACTCCTTGATGAGTTTCCAACCATGTTTAAAGTTACCATCCCCCCTCCTCTTCTCAACCTCCAGACACATGTTAAAAGAAAAAGACAACAGAACCCATGTGGAGTCACTTGTGCTAAGCCCCATGTCACCAACCAGAGACTTAATACCTAACTTAATTACAGTTTCAGCCTCTCCAAGGAACAGAATCTTAAACAAGTCAATCTGGAATCACCTGGTCAGCACTAGTGGTTAATCCACTTGATAAGACCCCTGCCATCCCCTAAAGGAAAGTGACCTTGCCACAACTAATCCACTTTTTGCTGGTATAACCTCCTTGTTCCCTCTCACTGCTGACTATAAAAGTCTTTTTTTTTTATATACAGCTTGGATCTCCTTTCTATTTGCTAGATGGGATTCATGAATCATTGAATAAAGCCAATACGGTCTTTAAAATTTACTCGGCTGAATTTTTTTTAACACACAGCCCTTAGTTTTGTATATCAAATTCACCTAAATTATTATTCCATTCAAAACAATTATGTGCTTAGGAGCTAACACCATCAAGTATACTGGCTATAGAACAGCAAGGTGCTCAATAAATCTTATTAGTTAATGATTAAATAAAGTCCACAGGACAAAAAAGTATCAAACCAATATTTCTTAATTATAAGGCATAAATCTACTAGAAACACAGATCTCTACTTCTTATTACCCAGAAAGTATAAGAAAAGGTGTCAGATAAAGGAACCAAAAGTAAAATTTACTCAGACCTTTATTTACTGAGGACTTTAATACTAGGAACTGTGAGGCACACACAAATGCCACATGCATTGGGAACACAGACAAGGAAGAAACAGTCAATTATCTCACACTCTAATGAGAGATATGAACAAGAAAACATCATAGCACACAATGGAGATGTTATTATTCATTTTCTACCCTACTAAATTAGAGTCTGTGGGATCTAACTAGATAGAGATCAGTGAGCGCCTAGAAAGTGTTCATTGGTGGACACTCCATAAAGGCATAAGATGTTTAATATTCAGACAGTCAAACGGCTATGTCCACAATTCCACAGTCAGGGTATGCGTGTGATAAGATACACTATGGGAAGGGCTTCTGATAACAACACGGAGTCACAATCGATGTCAAACATACCCATCAGAAGGGAAATCCTAACTATAACAGAACTTTTTAAATTAACACACGCAGGGACTTCCCTGGTGGTGCAGTGTTTAAGAATCCGCCTGCCAACACAGGGGACACGGGTTTGAGCCCTGGTCCAGGAGGATCCCACATGCCACAGAGCAACTAAGCCCGTGCGCCACAACTACTGAGTCTGCGCTCTAGAGCCTGCGAGCCACAACCCCCGAGCCCACGTGCCACAACTACTGAAGCCCGCACACCTAGAGCCTGTGCTCCGCAACAAGAGAAGTCACTGAAATGAGAAGCCTGCACACCGCAACCAAGAGTAGCCCCCACTCACTGCAACCAGAGAAAGCCCTCACGCAGCAACAGGGACCTAACGCAGCCAAAAATAAGTAAATTTATTAAAATAAAATAAAATAAAATAATAAAAAACACACACACACACACACACAAAACCAAAAAACTGAGGGACCCAGAAGTCTTAATGCAGACAATAGCTTTAAGAAATGCGTGACTTAAAAAAGAGAAAATAATCTATTACCAAGAAAGCCACCATGACCTAAAACTGACCCAGTTAAACAACATAACTAGTTGACCTCGTTGGCATGGTTAATGGGGGTGACAAAACAAGTGAGAATGGAAGTTGGTGCTGACCTCTTCTTTCTGTTACCCTGCTCATACTTTTTGGATAACTCCTTCCTCTCTCCCCTACCGCTTCACTTCTCCAAAATCTGTCAGTGAGTTGGGAAGTTTACCTGGCTTCTTCTGACAGACTCTCAGACAGGATATGCTGCCAACCTCTTGTAAGTGGTTTTTCCCTGACCTGCATTCTCTGTGTCAGCCTTGCCACAGGCAGATTCCTCTTACTTGCTCTTCATGCTTTGAGGGCCTAGGGTTTCGTTTTCTGGCTTCTTTGTCTTTGTAGAATCGTTACATGTTTACCTGGATTCTTGGCTTTGAGTAGCCCACATCTTAAATTCTTTTCATCTGTTTATATCTTTAAAGATTCAACCAGGGCCTAATCAAGAAGAATTGATTTGGTCACGTAGCTTCTTCACTGCTCTTAATTGCTACACATTTCAGTTTTACTTAGAGTTGGGATGACCTTCCCTATGAGGTCAAGCTGCCTGGTGAACTCAAATGTAGTTTTGATATGTTAAGTGGTGCAAGACAGAGATGTAAATGTGAAACTCTAACACTCATCTCTTAGCCCCAAAACACAAAGTAAATTTCTAAGGAAATTTCCAACAATAAATCATCCTATGTCAGCAACTAATTACGGTCAGTGTGGTGCAAGAACAAACTACAGCATCTCAATAAATCTTGTGAGATGTCAGTTCAGAAACGTTAGGTTGTGGGTGCTGCCAGGGGACACGGCACTGCTGGATTCAGGACTAGCAGACTATAGCAGGCATATTAGAAGGATGCTAAGCAGCAGGGGTACAAAAGCTGGACCAACAAAAGATAGGGATTCTTTAGACAAGGCACTGTCTAAAATTTCCAGAATATTGATAACAAGGACCTTTTCAATGCACAAAGATTAGCAGAGTGATTCTAATGGCCAATTGAAATTATGAAAAATAAAAGGGAAAAAATCATACGGAAGTAGGTATCTCTACATCAAAAATATTGGTGCCATGTGGAGGAGAGAACAGAGACTTTAGAACTGAAATGGCGGTCCTGACAATGATTAGTTATTAGGCTTTTTCCTGAAATTCCTGCTCTGCCAATTATTAGACGTTGAGAGGCACTCAGCCTCTCTGAACTTATTTCTCCACAACTGTAAAGTGCAGATAATAATGCCCACCTTGGAGGGTTGTTGTAAAGAGTAGAAATAACATAGGCAAAGATTCTGGGCATATTGTTAATGCTCAACAAATGAGAGCTATTATTCACTGTTAATATACCTGACTGCAAGTTCTCCAAAGATCAGTTAGGTTATCACTTTGGTAACCAAATCCTGAGGCTGCCCTAAGTTAAGAACATATATTCTTGGCATCTTCTATCCGCTGCACAAAATCGAAGACCAATTTTGACTGTCCAGTCACGACACTGTCTTACCTGTAGCACCTAATACCTCATAATATAACATGCAACCTTGTAGCTGAGAGGCCTTAATGAGCTCTTATAGCTGGAAAGGATAGAAACAACAACAATTATGACCTTGCACAAGAATGCCCTAATATAAGCTGTTCTGCCTGGGTACATGATCGTTTGTAAGGCTTTGTGAAAATCGCTAACATTGATTATAGAATGAACTTCTGCTAATCACTAAGGGGCTACTACATCATTTCAAAAGGGATAAAGACATTATTTGGAGAATGTAAATTGTGATCATTTCTTTGGAGGGCAATCTGGAAATAACAAATATTAAAAATGCAAAATGCACTACTTCTTAACTAAGAAATTCCAATGCTTCTTCCAGGAATCTGCTCTACAGATACACTCACATATGTTTAAAAAATAATGTTTACAGTAGCAAAGGCCTGTAAAGAGCATAAATGATGGTGATCAGGGGTCTAGTATTACGGTCTTGGTATAAGGGAATAAATATTCTGAGTCGTCATTGGTAAGCAAGGGATAGCTATGCATAGACTGATGTCTAAGATTTATCTTTAAGTAAGGAAAGGATATTCCATGCCATTGTGTTTTTTTTTAATTTAATTTATTTATTTACTTATTTTTGGCTGTGTGGGGTCTTCGTTTCTGTGCGAGGGCTTTCTCTAGTTGCGGCTAGCGGGGGCCACTCTTCAACACGGTGCGTGGGCCTCTCACTATCGTGGCCTCTCTTGTTGCGGAGCACAGGTTCCAGACGTGCAGGCTCAGTAGTTGTGGCTCACGGGCCTAGTTGCTCTGCGGCATGTGGGATCTTCCCAGACCTGGGCTCGAACCCGTGTCCCCAGCATTAGCAGGCAGATTCTCAACCACTGCGCCACCAGGGAAGCCCATGCCATTGTTTTTATAGTAAACAGTCACATATCTTTTTTTATTGAATAAGTATCTCAATATATATGTGCTCATATACATTAAATATCTCTGGAAAGACAAATAATAGTGGCATTGCCTCTAGGAGAGAGAGCTAATAGAAGGTGACAGAAAGGAAGCTTAGTTTTGACCAGATACACTTTTATACTATTAAAATGCACACTCACAGACATATAACCTTTCGGAAAAATAATTTAAAAATACAAAGTGTTATAAAGGCAAAGTGAAATTGAAAGTTCAGACATTATCCAGGAAAATTCAACAACATTAATAGCCAGTCCAAATGAATCAAGGTCCCAGACCCTACTTCTTCATCAGTACCACATTTTTTTTTCTTTTAAATAACATGGATAATTACCTTAACTGTTCATCTGAGTTTGTATACCTGAATTTTTCAAGATATGAAATGAAAACTCTGCCAAGTTGAAAGTTAGAGATTTGCTTAAATTTTTCAGTGAGGGGCTTCATATACAGCACAAGTTCTAGAGTGACCTATTTTACAATTCTACAGAACTGGAGGACGCACATATCCAGGCACCTAATTTTTTACAACTGAAATGATATATTTACCATATTCAGTGCTGTACTGACTTCTAAGCTTTTGGTAAGGACTTGATTAAAAAAAGAAAAAAGGTAGAGGAAGTGGGGGGAGAAGCAGGGAAAGGAGATGAGAAGAAAATAAACAGTCATACAATTAAAATTCCAAAAGTCAGTAAGCGTAGAGTTTCAAGTGACTTGAGATACTGAGATAGCCTCTTAAAGTATGGAGAACCTTCCAGACCAACAATGTGACACTCTAAGATTTATAATCTCTAGACAAATATCCATGAGCTAGACTTAGACAGCAATCCATGCTCATCATGGTCATATTCATACCCAAAACAGAAAATATTTCTCTATTACCTAAATGCCTCATGTATGGTTTAAGTAATACGGAAGTTAAACATATTGAAAAACTGGTTAAACATAATATTATTAATATTAAAGGTAATATTATCTCTCAAATATACTCTCAGACTTGAATCCAGCTAAACTAACTTCAGTTACCCAGGGGAACCAGTTTCCTGCATCATTCTCTTCACAGCTTTCACTCCCAGCATTTTCCTTCACTCAGCCTTTGCTAAGGCTTTCTTGACCAAAGACCACTTGTTCATTTACACATGAAGTCAAGTTACAAATCAAGTTCTTCCTTGCTTCCTGTCCCTTTACATGCTATTTTCTTTGCCTGGAACTTTCTTCTCTGGTTATTTGTATGATTAGCTTCTTCTCAAGTTTTGGGTCTCAAAATTCATATTCATTAAGAAGCCTTGCTTCACTCAGCCATCTACAGTAGATCCCTCCCACCTTCCTCTCTAGCTTAGCACCATCATTCTCTCCTTCAGAGCACCCATTTCAGTTTATAATTATTTTTATTATAAGTATTAGTTATTTAACACTTTTTTTCCATCTCCCCTACCAGACCCTAAGCTCCATGAAGCAGGATGCATGTCTGTTTTTCTTTTTTTTTCCTACCCACATGACCTAACTTGCCCCTAGCACAGAGCAGCGGTCAATATGTATAAGTAAAATGGATGAATGAAGTGAATTGTAGGATATTTCATTCACTTTTTTCTAAATTACCCTACTTTGACTAGAAGACCAAAGCCATACCTGAAAACCTGTAATACCACAAATTTGCAAGGAGCGAGACATGCCATTTTGAACTTTCTGTGCCCCCATTTACTCTCTATGACATTTATGAAATGGCCCAATTCATGGGGACACATCACCAGTGTTAGAGAGGGTAGAATTTGGTGCCATCCACTGCTCATAATTCTGCAAAAGTATGATGGCAACTGTGGACAAGAACATCCAAGTCAATTATTTGAAAAACAATGGGAGAACCTTCTTTAAACAGGGAGAGTAAGGAATCTTGGTGTAGTAGTCAGGGTTTTCCAGATAAACAGACCAAGAGAATGTATGTGTGTGTATGTGTGTGTACATTTACACACAAAATATATATGTATTAGAAAGAGAGAGAGAGAGAGATTTATTTTAAGGAACTGGCGCATGCGATTATGGAAGCTGGCAAGTTCAAAATCTGCAGAACAGGCTACAGACACAGGGAAGAGCTGAGGTTGTACCTTGAGTCCAAAAGCAGTCTTCTGGTAGATTGTCCTCTGCCTTGGGGGAAGTGAGTCTTTCTTAAGGCCTTCAACTGACTGGATGTGGCCCACATTATTGATCTGCTTTATTCATAGTGTCCCTACTTAAATGTTAATCACATCTTTAAAAATACCTTTATAGCATCATCCGGATGTGTTTGACCAAATATCTGGACTGTGGCCTAGCCAAGTTGACACATAAGGTGAAATCACTACACTTCAAAAAGACTCTGTACTGTCATTTACACATTACACAATTTATCTTCTCTGGGAAAATGAAAGACATGCAACTGGAAACTTCTTCTACTTGTCATAACTAGATGCCCAGGCATGTACTTTTAAAAGGAAACATCATGTTCTGGGAAACTAATAAGCATGCATTTGGACCCATACATAAATCCCCTTAACTGAGTTTTATTGCCAGTAGTCAAAAGCACTCTTTCCCTTTGTTTAGATTTGTGGCCAGAGTAACAAAAATCTATCAAACTCAATATTTTCTAGAATCTTAGCAATACTTGGAAGGTTAGCTGTAAGAAAAATATATTTATACATTGAATTTTGAATATTCAAATAAATTCAGAATAATGAATATAAAATTACATACACAACTTACCAATCTATTATAACTGCAAAAATTCTATTTACATTCATATACCAATGTTTGTCTGAAAATCTTCCTATTTTAAAATGGTTCTTAACATTTGGTATGTATTCCCAAACCCCTATAGTTTATGAAGATGCACCATCCTTGCAATAAAATGTAGTTCTGAAAGCAATGTGCACATGCTTAGGTCTTTTAACCATATACTGATCACTAAATATAAAAATCTCTACTTTAGTGATGAATCCATACTGGTTAAAAGCTTTAGCTCACAGGCAGGCAGACCGGGGATATGACATCAGTGTGGCCATTTCCTACCTGTGTGAACTGAGTTATTTAATAACTGATAACTGATTCTCTGTTATCTCATCTAGGACCTAGAGGTCATCACAGCACCTAACTCATAGGATCATTATAGGTTTAAATGAGATAATATAATAAAGGCATTTAGCAACTTGCCTGGTACATTGTGAGTATATGATTAACATTACTCATTCTGATTAAAATTTACTTAGGAAGCCCATGTATATTTTTTTCTCATAGAATGTCTCCAAGGGCTCCAACTCCTAAAAAGAAGTTTCTATCATAATCACAAAAAAAGACATTTGAAAACCTACTCTAAAAAATATAACATGAGAGATATAAATTGAGTAAAACTACCTGACAGATGTGAAACAAAATAACCTGGGTGATAAGGAACACATACTAGGACTAAATGTCCCAACACGTATTCCAAAGAATATACCACAATATCTATGGTCTTCAACCCTGCTGCATTTAATAAAGTCATCTGGGAAGCTTTAAAAAATTATATTACCCAGAACCCACCTTCACCGCAAACCAACTAAACCAAATGATTCTAATGCACTGCCATGGCTGAGAGCCACCGCACTAGATGTTTCGTAGACCATCTTTGCACTGGGGAGGGAGGTTGTTTTTCAGTTCCTGTAGACTGAATGTGTATGTCCCTTCAAAATCCATATATTGAAACCTAATTCCCAATGTGATGGTATTTGGAGGTTGGGACTCTGGCAGGTAATTAGGTTATGAAGGCAGAACCATTACAAATGGGATTAGTGTCTTTATGAAAAACACCCCAGAGAGCTCTCTTGCTCCTTCTTTCATGTTAGGTTACAGTGAGAAGTTGGCTATTTAAGAACCAGAAAGTGGGCCTCAGCAGACACTGAATATGCTGGCACTTTGATCTTGGACTTCCCAGCCTTCATAACTGTAAGAAATAAACTTCTGTCGTCTTATAAGCCACCCAGTCTATGGTACTCTGTTACAGCAGCCTGAAAGACCTTAGTCAAGTAAATTTCAGAAACGTATTTTCACAAGGCACATAAAGATGCTGAGAAATTCTAATGTAAGAAAACCTATTTAAAATCCAGAATTTCCTAAGGTCGGTCCTGCTGAGATTTTTTTTAAAGGGAATCTTATTTATACCTTGAAGAATTTGTGTTCTGCAGAACATGCTCTACTTCCTAAACCTGGCTGAACGTCAGAATCACATGGGGAGCATATTCAAAATACAGTAACCTAAACCTCATCTCCAGGGACTCTTATTCAGTACCTCTAGAGTGGGGCTATGAATCTTTACTTTCTTCTAAAGTGCCAGGTTTTTCTGAGGATCATATTTTGTAGCAATTACCCCAGAGACTTTATATTCACTCCCATAATCATGGCCTCCTCTTCCACTTCCAAGTTGAAGGCAGGGAATGGGTCTTTATATCTGACACTAGGCCTTCTGCAATGCCTTGCTTCTAACAGAAGATCAACAAGAGTTTAGTGGTGCATGACTACATATGAAAGAGTATTAGAAGATCATCAGGCCTGGGGTGCAACTCAATTATGAACACCAGGCCCAAGTTACACTCAGAGACTTTTATGCTCAGACTCCTATAAGGCACACTGGACAAAGACTAAGTCTCAGCCCATAAATACCAAGAGCCCTGGTTCCCAGAGTTAATGACAAGTTTGCAAGGTACGCCCACAGATCTATGCTTTAGCTCCTTACTGTGATAACAGAGCCTCCAGAAACACATTTGCACAAAAGACATTAAGCACTGACTAGACCAAGAAGGGAACTTTCAGCTGCTGATTTTATCAAACATCAGAAAGTACTGGCTGATATGAACTATTCAGAGAAGAACAAGCTTATTAAGAAACACCTTGGCATCTGCAGTTGTATGAGATGTTAGAACTCCTTCTGAAAAAAAACACTCACCCAAAACTGAAAGCCAGAGATAGGCAGGGGGATTTACACACCGAATTCCCAGCCAACTTCCCCATCCTGCAGAACATCGGCATGAGAGTAGTTACCGTAAACTGAAGAAAATGCCATAGGCTCTCCAAGGGGATGACTTTTCCAAATTCCTGGAGAGGCCTCAAACTAATGAGTAGCGCACCCTGAAAAAATAACCTTTGTGTCTGTGCTTCAGAAGTTCTTGACAGAAAGATGAGGGCATAACACTATAAGGCATGTCGCAAATAAGAAGCACCTCCAAACATTTCCAAATACTAGGAGAAACTCTTTACAGTCCTTGGGCTGCAATCAAGAATAGTGACCTCTGAGAACCTAGGGAAGAAGATACTCTATAAAAAGGATATAAGGAGATCATAAGATAAAGAGAGAACGTGGGAATCAAACAGCTCTCAAATTCCCCAGGAGCAGATACCACTGGGCAGTCTGGCCAGGACACTGACACAGTACAAAGAATAACCACTCCAACTCTTTCTTCATCCTTGTGTTACTGAGCACATGATTCTACCTATGAGGAGAGAGGATCTGATAATCCATGCATTCAGAGGTGCTGGTCATATGCCTGCACCTTTCATATACTGGGACGGAGGAAGGGCCAGCTGAAGAAAGACATCCTGGACCACTTCTTAGTGGGAGAGTGGGCTCTGGATTTATCAACCTACAAGACCACATACAGTGGAAGTGATTTTACTCTTAGGAAAGTAAGCTTGTTCTGGTGAATTAAATTTTTAAAATATCCAGTATCAATAGCTACTACTTGAAATGTTGTCAAACAGCATTAGTTCCCCTTTAACAATGTCTAAGGACAGCAAATGTTATTAGCAAAGGAATGTACCATAGCCACGGGAGAGCAATATGGAATGAAGCCAGAAAATATAGGGGGATAGCAGATGGGCACTGGATACCTTGCCATGTAAACCTCCGACATCTCAAATAAAACGTTTTTAAATGGAAAAAAAAAAAGTGTCTTGTACTCAATTGAAATTGTACATTTGGAAACCTACTGCCAGAAGACAAATCTCATGCTACAATATAAAAGCATTTAATTACCTTGTGTAATGCTTTTTTTTCCATTATATGTTTAAGAACAGTTGCTGTTTGCTCACTTTCTTAGTTTTCTAATTTAAATCCCAAATTACTTACTAATCCCTATGTATACTGGATTTAAATATGAAATACATTAAACAAGTATAAATATTTTATATAAATAAAATGTGAATGGACGTTTGTACCCAGTTTACTGTAATCTTACATAATTAACATGATCAGAAAATAGGAAATAAGAAATATTCATAGGTCAGGCACACATCTAAAAGCTTAGACAGGTTACAGATGCCACTCAACACACCACCCCCAACCCATCATTCAGATTTCCACATTAAATTTGGATGAATTTTTCAAATTTAGCAATCTGACATCATTCCAGCCCTTTAAAATCATGTAGTGGCTTTCTATGGCCTATAGGATACAGCTCAGTTTTCTTTTATTCCCCAAAGATGCTACTTCATACAATTCTATGATGCACTAATCACACTATCTTTGTTTGTTCTTTGCCCAACTCTTGGGGCATCATTCACATTCTGGTCTATGCATTTGTATAAGGTGAAGATCCTGCCGCCACCCTCCTACATCCCTAAGGTCCACTCACACTCAGCTCTTTGCCATTCCCTGAACACGCCATTTCTCTCATAACCTCGTGCCACTGCACACACTATATCCTTTTTCTTAAGTGTACTTTCTAAACCCAACCTGCAAATTCTGTCCATCTTTTCACTTTAACTCAATTATCAATTCTTCCCCATAATCTCTTTGCAACTGCCACCATAATATTCCACACCACATTGTAATCTGAGTTGTCTTTTCACACCAAGCAAATAGCTCCTTGAAAGCACATTATATGTGTCTCTTCATACACACACACACATATCCATATATGTGTGTATACATGTGTGTGTGTGTGTATGTGTATATATATATGTATATATATATAGGCTATGTAAGAACTCACTAAAGCTTGATCAATTACAATGATGGGTAAGATGGTAGATATTGTACTCGAGATCCTGACCTCAACATAAGCAAAAATGGCTTGAGATACTCTACTGCTAAGAGCTTCAAGAAGAACATGATGAGAACATGTTTCCAAGAAAGAAAACCACTTCCCTACAACGATTTCTAAAGCATTGTCTATTCCCTTCACGTTGACCATATTCTACCTGAATTTCTGATGTTAGCTACAATGGATGTGAGTTACATATCTATATATTTTATCTACCCATCTAGATTCTGATCATCCTTTGGCCAAGCGCTACTAGCCTACTGTACCTATCTTTAATCCTGCAGTATTGGGTCCTTAATATATAATTAAGCATGTTGAGTATATGTTTGACACTTATAAATAGCAGCAGGGAAGCAGTTGGTTCAGTTAGTTAAGAATATGATGTAAATCTTAATTCCCTGGTGGTCCAGTGGTCAGGACTCGGTGCTTTCACTGCTGAGGGTGTGGGTTCAATCCCTGGTCAGGGAACTAAGATCCTGCAAGCTACATGGTGTGGCCATAAATAATTTTTTTTTTTAAGTAAAGTAAATAAGAAAATTATTTTTTAAAAAAGAATATGAGGTAAATCAACGCCTATCAATCTTTAATGTGAACACAAATCACATAAGAAAATGAAGATTCTGATACAGAAGGTGTGATGTGGGGGCCAAAGTTCTGCATTTTGCACAGACTCCCATGAAATACTCATCTATGGACTACAATGACAGTAAGGTCTTGGGTAAATTACCCATAGGAATGATATTCTGTTCTGAACTACACACCGTATACCTACCCTGTATACCTAGGTCTCGCTAAAACGGATGTTCTTAGTCAATGAGAGGTAGGGTACACAACATCAAGGATCAACAGCAAACTCAAATAATCCCTATTGATGGACAATTCATTATATTATTTTCAGATATAAGAGAAACAGCCCCTCCACCCCTTCAGTTACTCACTCCAGGTAATTCAAATAATTGCAAGTGGTGAAATCCAGCAGTGTAATTATGTTTCTGTAGCTTTTTCTAACATCTGAAAGCCCAAGAAGCCAGAAATGGCAGGAATTCTACCACCGTTTCCACTGAAAATGTATACTTCAGGACATTCATGAACACTTGGTCTGGTGCTCCAAAGAATCAACGAAAAACTGTGATACATAGTTCATTTGGGAAATAATCTAACAGCAGAGAACACCAGGGTGTGATTAGAATGATTAGAAGCCTGCAGTCAAGCCAATTTCCATACAAAGCCCCAAACTTAGATTCTATAGGCTATAAATTAACAGATGGAAGTCTGTCAATGAATTAAGATCCGGATGTAAGTTAACTTAGTAGATAGTGGGTGGGGAGGGATGTAAAACACAAAGAAAAACAGTAAGTTCTCACTGTATGTGTAGAAATTATAGAAACAAATATAAAGGTAATTAAAATATCTAAGTAATGAGGTTAAATGATGAACTATAAATAAAACAATATATAAGTAGTTTTGAATTCCAAAAACACAGTTTGTAGGTTTGCACAGTAAACCTACAAACAAGGAGGAAGTAGAGAAGCATTCAAAATAAAATTACTAAAAATATTTCATTATATACAAACACATGGAAAATAAAGTAACATTAGCTTGTTTCTCTTCAAATATGTAAAACTCCTTCATTGCAAGCATATTATACCAGTCATTACTGTTATGCTTGCTACCTTTCGAAATTCAAAGCACCCATAAAGAGACTATGTAGACTGATATTCTCCCAAGTAAACAGAAAGTCATTCCCCAATACTGCCAGTATCACACACTTTTAAAAATTGTATAAACCTTTTTAAAACTTTCAATCACATTTGACTGAGAGCAACTGGAAACATTTTTATATTTCTACTCTGTCACATGTCAGCATTTCTTTTTGCAGCATGGTAAGATGGGCTATAACTGAAGTGGAAAGAATACAGATGAGAGCCCATTCAGTAATTCATTCTTCATAATAAATAAGACTCTTGACCATAGCCAAAACCATTTCTCCAAAATGAAATCTCAAACAGTGCTAATCGCATCTCAGTCCTGATACAGTGGCTCTCTGTAATGGTCAACCATAAAACAACATGCCATGCAAAGGATGCCTTCTGTTTCTATGCAGCCAAGAGAGATCACATTGTCTATCCATGGATAAAGACACAGGAACAAACATGCATCACTTTACTGAGTATTTTAAAAGAATAACATTTCAAATTTGTAAATCATAACTTTCACATATTTCATCAACAACATAGATATCATAATGAATAACTGTATGAGAAGAATAAGATCATAATGATAAACTCAACATTTTTAGGGATCATCTAATTACGTGCCTGGCACCAGGCTATGTGTATATAGCATTAGCTCATTTCAGTCTTCACAACCCTACAAGAATACCCACATTACACAGATAAGAAAAATGAACCTGAGGGGTGTTAAATAATTTGGTCTAATCTTACAAATATACAAGTGGTAGAGCCAGAATTTGAATCATCAAATCGTTTTCAATCACCAAGTCTACCTACTACCTTTCTTTTACATCACATAGCACAGTGTTTCCATCTGTGGAGACTGAATCCCAACCTAAAACATGGAACTCATTATTATGGGGACTGTATTACATTATGTCCCTTTTCTTAAGCGTTAATCTTAATATATTGATTTAAGGAGCTACATTATAAGAAAATTACTAAAATTTGTAAAAGCTCATTAATTCAGAAGAAGACTGCTGCTTTGAATAACAGTAATGTCTAAAAGAAAAGTACTAATTTCAGTTACAACACAAAATATAAATTACAATATACTAGTAAATTGTTACTAATAAAAGAATTGAGTAGAGTTCATGGAAATACGAATTCACAATAAACCCATGTTACACAGAGCACATACATACCTTACGACCACCTTAACAGTATCTAGAATTGTTGCAATGTCTCCAATTCTGACCATTAGGTTCAAGAAAGAAAATAAAGCGAACAGACTAGGAATTTTTAGATAGGTTCTAGTAAATGGTAAATGAGAACTTGAAATCTGCTAAAGAAAATAAAAGGAACTTTTTTATACAGTAAAGATCATGTATTCAGAGTACAGACTTTTGAATGAAGTTTATAGTACCACAGGCAAGCTAGCCAACCTTCCACAACTGTAACACAGAAATCTTCACAAACAGGCTGCTGCTGCAAAGCATATCACAAATACATGGGACAATATTATCAAAGAAAGTTATTTTCTATTTCTACTGTACCTCTCAGTACCCCAGTCAGGAAGTAGGGGAAGGGGAAGCTGAGAAGAGTGAAAATGGATATGACACATACACACTACTATATATAAAATAGATAACTAATAAGAACCTACTGTAGAGCACAGGGAACTTTACTCAATACTCTGTAACGACCTATATGGGAAAAAGAGTGGATATATCTATATGTATTACAGATTCACTTTGCTGTACACCTGAAACCAGCGCAACCTTGTAAATCAACCATTCCTCAATAAAAATTTTAAAAAAGAAAAAAAATGGATATGAAATATCCGTACTGTTCTCTCACAAGAAGGGGGGAGGGAAGAGCCCTTCAGAGCCTCATTCAGAACTATTCAAACCATTAAATATAGTTTGAATGGCTTGTATGTTTGATTTTTTCTACTGCACAACGACAAGAAAAAGTAAATAGAAATGGCTAGTTCACCAAAGCAAGGAATCATATGTGACCCCCTGAAAGGCAGAGAAAAGCATACAGAGGTCACTCGGCATAGGGACTTATGTTTCACCAGCACCTGAGGGGATCCTGTTGCACAGTCTGGTATAACATTCATTGTCTCAACAAATATAGAAAACAGCTGTACGTACCGTGTTCTATATAAACTGCCAAGAGTATAGTATAGGGCTAATTTGCTTAGTGCTTAGAATGTATTGTGTGCACTGTACAAAAGTATTAAACTCACGTCATTTAATGTTCACAGCCTCTCTGCAAGGTAGGCATGATCAACTTCAATTTACAGATTTTTAAAAGTGCCTTGTAAGGGTTAGGAACATGTTCAAGATCACACAGCTGGTGACAGACAAATCCAGGTGGATCTGATTCAAAGGCCAATCAATGTTCTAGTCTAAACTACTAGACTATGTTCATCACAGTGATCTGTGTCAAGGAGTAAATCATATTTAGCTGCCTGTTTAAAGGGGAAAGTAATATAGTTTTACATGGATTTCCATTTTTTAAAAACCACTATTGTTAGACTAGAGACAAACCTCTATTTACCATTACTTAATTCCAAGAATTCTAGATAACCATGTTCTTGCTATAATTTTTACTAGGAATTAGAAACATGACTTAAGTAAATATTCTCTCTTTAAGGGTGTCACTCACCTAATTAAATAGCGTAAAAGTACTGCTTGGACTCCCAATTAATTCACTGATCTGCATGGAGTCTAGAATCAATAGCTAGCTAATAGCTAATCAAATGAGTCACTGAAGAAAAATCATCCACATTTATATTTGCTAGTTGAAGAGCAATCATAATACAGATGACAATATAAATGTGTACAACAAAAATTGATGACAGTGTGCCTAGAATCAAGCCCTATAGGGGATTTGAGTCACGTCATTTTTTATTTGTTTTATTTTTTTCTCCTCCAAATGGGACCCATTTCAGCATAAGCACACTGGTTAACACCTGTCCTCATTAGAAATTTCCATGACAAACCTAAAAGTGATAGGCAACACAAATTATCAAAGTTATATTAGTACAATTGTGCAGGGTATAAAGTACTTTATACACAAAAGTTTAGCCCAAAGGTGGAAAAGCTATTTTATTGTAGTAAAAACAAAGGAGACTTCTGGATACATTTCTTAGAACCTCAAATTCATTGTGGAATCAGGAGTGCTGCCATCCTAACCCTCACTTTCTCATTACCAAATTCCCTTCCCAGAAATGCACCACTGAGCTGAAACTGACCTTGCCTAAATATGGAAAATATTTTCACTTTCCAAACCATGAAACTTATTGATTCTGGCTTTAAATAAGAAAGAGAAATAAAACTCTGTCAAAACAAAAAACTAATCTTGCAGCCAAGTCTTGCTTTTTCAAGTTTCAAACATCAGAAGATCTTTGCCAAATATTTCCTAACCACTCTCACTGACTTGTTTGCTCCCCTTATCCCAAACTCCTGTAAAACCATTAATGCTCCATGAACACGTATATTGAGTTTAATTGTCCTTTTGGTGCCTATCATGTTTTATGCAAGAGATACTCCAATATAAGTAAGATTAGTCAATTAAAAACTGTTTACTAGAAGCGTACTAGGCTTTTCTAAGTGCTAGGTACTAGTATTAAGTACTAGGATGTACTAAGTACTTTGCATGCAGTACTCCACATAGTCTTCACAAACTCCTGCACCTTTAGGTTCTACCCAAATTTATGGATATGTCCATCAATACACTCAGTGAGTTAATTTACCATGTCTTTTAAATATCTGAACAAGCCTACAAAATGCACATTATCCCATCATACAGCTGATGAAACAGAAACCTAGAAAGGTTGGTAATTTGCTATCACACACAATAATACATCTAGTACATAATGGACTCAGGACTGGTAAGAAATCTGTCTCCAAATTTCAAGCTCTTATCCACTGTCTCAAGAAACTCACATGGTACTGAGTGACACGTGAAGTAACTTTACAACGTAGTAGGTATGGTAATGAACTTGTCCCAATTTGCCCAGGACTTTCCTGATTTTAACAATGAATGTCCATAGAGAAGAGACTTCTGGTTGCCAAGGGGGAGGGGGAGGGATGGATTGGGGATTTGGGGTTGGTAGATGCAAAGTATTACATTTAGAATGGATAAACAACAAGATCCTAAGGTACAGCACAGGGAACTATATTCAATATCCTGTGATAAACCATAATGGAAAGAATAATTTTTTAAAAGGGTGTACATATGCATATAACTGAGTCACTCTGCTGTACAACAAAGATTGGCATGACATTGTAAATCAACTATACTTCAGTTAAAAAAAAAAAAGACAAATATATTCTAAAAATAAAATAGATGAACTAGAAAAAACAAACAAACAATGAATGTCCAGCACACTGGGGACCTCTCAGTCTTGGGATAACTGGGAGAGCTGGTCACTTTCATGATAGGTATCATACAAGTGGCATGAAAAACAACACAATAGGAATATGTACAGAGAAAGGAGACATTCTTTACTCCTCAGTAGTACCAAAAGAGGCTTAACAGGGCTTCCCTGGTGGCGCAGTGGTTGCGGGTCCGCCTGCCGATGCAGGGGACATGGGCTCGTGGCCCGGTCCGGGAAGATCCCACATGCCGCGGAGCAGCTGGGCCCATGAGCCACGGCCCCTGAGTCTGCGCGTCCGGAGCCTGTGCTGCGCAACGGGAGAGGCCACAACAGGGAGAGGCCCGCGTACCTCAAAAAAAAAAAAATTAAAAAAGAAAAAGTGGTAGCCCAGGATTTCCAAAATGAAAGCTTAAAAAGAAGGTTAAAATTCAAGGAAGAAACCTTGGCAATATGTTTATCAGAAATGAGAAAGCATTTAGTTGGCGTGGAAGGCGGTCTTCCTTTAACTATCTGCTCCCGATTCTGGTAGGTATTCAAGATAAACCAATATCACATTTAATTCTGCTCCAGTATATTTCAGACTAGATGCAATCTTTTATCTTCTTTAGGATTTTTTACTTCTCCTCCAACTTTTTTTATATAAATGAAAAGAAAAGGTGGTCCAATGGCTACAATAAGAAAAATGTTGCAGCAAGAACAAAAAACTAGTATAGTGAAACTGCTAGGAAAAGTAATTCTAGAGCCGTACAACTTGGTTCAAATCCCAGCTCTGCCACTTGCTGGCTATGTCGGGCAAATGATTTAATTTCTCTAAGCCTAATTTACCTCATCTATACAATAGACACAATAATAATTCCTATCTAGGGGGCAAAGTGCTTAGAAAAGTACCTCAAAAATAGTAAACACTATGCATATATTAGCTCTTTCTATCATTTTTTCTTATATCTGTTCTAGTTTTTCTGCCAAGAAAACCAGGGATTGGGGTGGGGGTGAGGGGAGAAAAGAGAAGTAGCATTTATTGAACATGGAGGAAATATCACATACAATAATAGAATGTCAGACAATGATGGCTATTTCCCCAAGCCTTTTTTCTCCTTCCTGAAAACACAGCTAAATTACATTTCCCAGACTCCCTTATAGTAAGATACACACATACATAACTGAGTTCTGGCCAGTGGAATGAAAGCAAAAGTGATATGTATGACTTCCACATCTGGGCAGTTAACACCCTGCAAGTCTTTCTCCTTCCAATGGCTTGATGTAGATTAACACAGTGAACCTGCCAAAGGTGGCAGGGACACAGAATGCACGAAGGCTGGATCTTCAAATCACACCTTGGAGGAGTGCTGCCAGGATCATGCATTATGGAACTTTACATGAATGAGAAATACATTTGTTGCATCTGAGGCAGTACACTTTGTTTCGATTCATTTGTTATAGCTTTTAACCTACCCAATCTAATACAGCCAAGCTCTACACCTATACTCCTATGTATAATACCTACCACGCTGCTTTGAAATAGACGTCATTCCAATTTTATAGCTAAGGAAACAGAGGCTCACAGAAGTTACGGAACTATCTTGTCCAATATCATGAATGTAATAAGTGGTAGGGCCATATTTAGGTCCAGGTTAATCTGCTCCAAGGTAAATGGGCTTTCTACCCTCCACACAGTAAATACTGTAACACAAAAAGTATCCTTCCTTCCCTCACTCATTTACTCCTTAGTTTCCTCACTTTCTGACCACTGGAATTTTAGCCTTTCAATGAAAACTTCATATTTTTTTTTCATCTGTATATCCAACTTGGGAGATCTAGGAAGACCCCTAGATCACATTCATCTCTTATGCCTCATTTCATCTACCTATGAGTCCATGACAGGGAAACAAGTGTTCCTAACTCATCTGTTACAGGAGACACAGATTCCTAGCAGTTTTGCAAGTGGCTACAGTATCAGAGATGATAAATGAGAGAGCCACAGATAAGGAGAGAAAGGTAAAAAACACCAATCCATCAGTGATCCCCAAAGCTGGGCGTACACCATAGGGGTTGTACAAAACAATCCACTGGGATACAGAAAAAGAATATTAGAACTTCTGTTTCATGATTTTTGCTTAACTTATCCTTTAGTTTCTTTCTGGGTATGTTTTATAAGTAGTATATCAACATAACAGTACATGTGTGTAACTTATAAATAACTTTTAGTGCTGCATGGTCAAATTTTCTTCTGATAGTACCTAATTTTAAAAATATGAAGACCAATAAGTCTAAGTTAATATATCTGGTTTCCTTCACCAGACTTAAAACACTGTGTTATGGGAAATGAAAACAACAAAACTCGCCATATCTGTGTATACAGACATCTCTTAGCTTACCCTGTGAAATAGATTAATTCAATTAAAATCATATAAAAGCATGTTTCATACAAGATTAAGTTCTTTTTATAAAAAGAAACACTGAAACTAATGTATATTATGTCTATGTCTTCAAATAAAACAAAGAAGAATCAAACAGGTTAAAACCATGATCATATAAACTTGGGAAAAGAGTCAGAATTATAAAGGGGAGTTTTCTGTTGAGAAGTTTAATTGTCCAGGTTACCTTTTTTTTTTTTAAGACCTAACTTGAAGTAACAGATGTCCTGTGTATCTTTCAGAAAAAGAAAAAAAAAATCTAGTTAAAAGATTTAGTGCTTAAAGGGAAGAAAATTTGAAGACCTACTTCTGACTAAAAAGGAGAGAGCGCTAGGTAAAATAAGTGGATGATTTCAAAACAAAAAAAAACAACTTTATTTGAAAGGCTTGTTCTCTATCCACCCTTAATGACCTACCAATATGAAATGACTAGGGAAAGAGGCAGCAAACTGACTGGAGGAGACAAAGTCCCCCAGGTTAAAGGAAATGAAAAGTGTTTGTATAAAGGCTGTGAATAAGACTTGCCTCCATTGTAATTCCAGGTGGCTCTGACCTGCACCCTTAAACAGCAGGTTGCGTCTCCTATAGTCTTAGCCCCTAATTTTAAAAGGTCAGTTTTTCAAGCTAGCCAGCAAACTTGCAGGGTCCAGACTGGAAAACAATCATGGGGCTTACCATCATGATCCCTCCTCATCAATCCAGAGCAGTGGAAGTCAGTTTAAACAAACAAAATCAATGGCAATTTATAAAGTGGCAAAAAACAACATTCCCATGGAACTTGTTTTTGATCCTTATCAATCTTATACTCTCACCACCCCTTGTGTTGATTCACACAAGTCTTGAGTGAAGTCAACATGAAGATAGCAAGAATAAAGTTATGGGTGAAATGTGAGTTTTCTCATCAACGCTGGGGAAACTACCTCAACGTGCCTGCCTCCATGACACAACGTTCTTTTTCACCCACTTGGGCACACACAGAGAAAACAAACTTGCTAATCAGTCCGACTGGCAGTGCTACTGCGTGGACCTGCCTGGATGGAAATCTACAGTCTTCATGCTCTTGCCCTTCTCCCTAAAGGACATAAACCATAAACTTCAAAATACAAAAATAAAAGCACATTCCAAATTACTATTGTAAGTGTCCAAACAAATCAGCTATGTGGAATTATTCCTTGAAATACCCAGTTCTCGTCACAGTAAACTGCAGGAGCTTCCCCAGCAATTAAAAGACTGACAAATATGTCCCCGCCCCTATGTTGATTCCGGTAGGAAAACTAGAAAAAGTTCCACGAGCCGAGCATTCCTCCCAGGAGCTCCTCCCTGCAAAGAACCCTCCAACACACCCCAAGATCCAACCCCACCTTCACGCAGACCACCCACCCGAGGTGATCTGTCACACTGATTGGCCCTACGAACACCTCCGCAAGCCTCTTCGCTCCAAATCTGTAGACCCCAGCCAACGACCCAACCTCCCAATCTTCGCGTTGCACGAAGCCGCCTCCTTGCAGGAGCTCCGCTGTGCTGCAGAATGTTCCCATGCATCAGACGCCCTGAGTGGTTCTGAGAGATTCAGGAGCCCACGTCCTCCTAACCCTCACCTCCACACCTTTCATAAACAGAAAATATATAAATACGCGAAGCACACTGAGAAGAAATGCACGCAGGTTTTGAGCCCTCCTTTCCAGAAGGAGAGCGAACCCGTTGGTGCCTACGGGGTGCCCGGCGCACATCTCGCTGATGTCTGGGTCCGGAGGGGAGACTAGGTTGTTGCCTTGACCTTTCAAAGGAAACTGCAAATCCCTCCGAAGTTGCTGAAAAATTAACGCTACTCCCCACAAGCTCCGTCGGCAGCGCGTGGGTACACCAGGTACGTGCCACAAAAGCGGGGACCTGGTGGATGTGGTTCGCCGCTGCACCCCCAGCGCTTAGCACTGCGCCTGGCACACAGTGCGCGTCCCCGAAAATCAGCGTCTGTTCTAACACGGCTTCTTCCACCACGGCTACGGGATTCTGATCTTTTAGTCCCTTCAAACCTCAGCCCAAGTTCGCCTTCCTCTACCGTGGGCTGCAGCTGGGCCCTCGGAGCCCGGGGTAACAACATCAGAGGGAAACTCTCTTGCCAAGAACCGTGCTCCGGGGCCGAAGGCGCACGGAGAGGGGGCTACAGCCTGAACCCGCCGGAGGAGCTAATTTTAAGGGTTCCCGAAGCATTACGGGCTCTGGGCTCCTTGTTTTGCGGCTGCCTCCCTGCGCAACAAACTTATTTTCTGACTAAAAAGAAGGGTTGCCGTGGGGGGACGGCGGCGTCCTCGGTGCCCTGCCTCCTCCGGGTTCAGGGCGCGCGGCGTCGGCTGCCCCGACCCCGCAGGGTAACCGGGCTCAAGGCGGTTTGGCCCACAGCCCCTCTCCAGCCCGGCAGGAGGGGGAGCCCCGAAGAGACCTTCTCCACCTGGCAGCCTCCGAGAACCATGCTCTTTCTCCGAATCCGAGAGCCGAGGTGCCCGGGGCAGCACGCACCCGGTCTGGAGCGGACCCCGTCAGCTCGCGCCTCACTTACCTGAGCACCTGAGCGCGGGGCCCGCTATCGCTTCGGGTGCGGCGCCGGCACAGCCCGACGGTCCCAGTGTAGCGGCGAAAGCGTCCTACTTGCGACCAATCCTGGTGCTGAAGCCGGTGCTATGTCTGGTGCCGCGCTCCCCTCCCTCCTCACGCTCGCGGCTGCTCAAAAAACCCGGAGCGACGGAGTTCCGGCCGCCGGCGCCTCAGCGTCGAGGAGGGTGAGACGCGTGACGGAGACTAGAGGCGCGGGGAGGGCGGGAGCCGGCGCGCAGCCGAGCTGAGCATGCTCAGTGCGCGGCCGGCGGAGGCGCGCGCCCGGGGGGTTGCACCTGCCCAGCCCTGTCGGCGGGAGAAGAGCCCTGGTGCCCGCGAGCAGAGCTGTGAAAGGGCACCTAGCCTGAATCCCAGGCACCCGAAGACCATCAAGCCGGTTACTGAGCAGGCGTGTAGAGGATGCGCAGCTTAGCGATGGGGAACAAACCGAAGCGATGCCGCTTTCCTTTGCAACCCGAGGGGGGGGACGGGGCGGGGCGCAAGGAGGCGCGACCTGGTTCGGTACCCAAACCTCTGGCCTCTGGGAGACGCGGTGCCTCATTAAGGCGCCCTGGCCAGAGAAGCTCTTCTGCTTTGGGGCTGAGAGTTGCCGAGTTCAGGAGGACTGGCGGGGAGCGGTAGGGGGGTGGGGGTGGGGGGTGGACCCTAAACTTGAGAAGCCGGAAGAGGGGGCTTTTGAAAGGTTTTACCTACCTGTCTTTAGGGGGAGGACATTGGCCAGACAGGCAACGTTACCGGCCTGGAGTCTCACCCATAGGAGGGGGCTTTCAAGCCGGAATGTGTGTGTGTGTGTGTCTGTGTGTGTCTTTGTGTGTCTGTGTCTGTGTGTGTGTCTGTGTCTGTGTGTGTGTGTGTGTGTGTATGTGTGTGTGTGGAAGAGGAAACGGTTGCCATGAAATAGGTCCGAGGATCCATTTGCAGTGTGTGCGGGCACATTGAAAGCTTTGTTATTCAGAAACATGTGCTTTGGACAGTGACGTTACCATGGTCATTCTATAGTATGCATCTACTGTTTTCTCGCAGAAATGGCTCTTTTCACCCCAACTCCAAACCTCAGGGTAACCGTAGAGATGGGCAGCGATGCCCAGCCCCTCAACAAAGCTGTGAAAAGTGAGTCTGACAGGCAGAGGAGAGCCAGCCGATTCGAACTCATCTGGAATGCATGTCCAGAAATCCCAAGAGAGGCCGGGTTCCTCTCCCAGGGAAAAAGCCCCAGCGTTTGCTGAACCCTGGTCTTCCTGAGCGTCGCTCAGCAATTCAGAGCTACATAAACAACTTCTGACCATTTACACGATCACGTAAACCTACCCTGACATCTCCATTATGGGGAGAAGACGTTAACTGGAAAACTACTTTTAAACTACTGTAGTAAGCAAACACCCAACTCCTACGAATATATGCAGCTGCCTTGTTAGTTCACACTGTTTTTTTGGTTTTGGGTTTTTTTTTTAATTCCTGTTCAGGAAGTGGGCAAATTCAAACATGGTAGTGGGCATTGCTGCGGTCAAAATTTTCACCACTTGAAATTCCATGGCTTTCCTTGTTGCTCTAGTTAATGCTAAGGAAAGGAGTTTTTTTGTTGTTGTTTTCCCCAGATATCTGGATTGCTTAAACTTGGAAAGAAATTTTAAGCTCTTTCCCTCCTCCTTGTGTGGTGTGTTTCTCTAGTAGAGGCACTTTCGCAAAATGGAAATGTTGATAATGCAAATATATTACATGGCAAATTACTAGTTAAAATGAACTGTTTCTCCTCTCTGAAGGCTTTTGTGTTCCTGACAGAAACATTACTTCTAATTTTTTTAGATTGATTATTTTTCTGCACCTAGTCAATTAAAAAAAAAAAAAATATATATATATATATATATATATATATATATGTTTTCCAGTAAAAGTATATGACAAAAAATGCCTGGCCAGAAATTCTCCAGGAAATATTCATACATATACATGCATACTCTTAACATGTTTAGGGAAAAGTGGTACTTTAGACTCAAAACAAATTTTCAAAGAAAAAAGAATAAAGCAAGCCGTCATGTTCTCCCAAGGAGACTACAAACTGAGGCAATTTTTAAAGTTCTGTGAAATTTTGGACAAAATCCCTTAACAGTGTTTCTGAATTTCACATTTAGATATTTTGTTTTCATTCTTTCCTTTAACCCTTCTTCCCTGTCTATTACATGCTGGGCATTGTATTCTAGCAGGGGCTGGGAAATAAAATGACCAAAACTGAGAATCTGCCCATAGTTCATCATGTAGTTGGGAAAACAGACATTATGTATCAGGAGAGATAGATTTGGGTCATGTTGAGGGAATGTCAGTAAGTGTTATGATGAGAGACATTTGTTTTTTCTTTTCCCCAACAGGGTCACACGGATCAAATGCTAAGCTTGATCAGCACCTCCCCAACTTTTTTTTCCCAGAAGAACAGCCACAAGTTTAAAATGCAACAAATAATCCAGTCCCTCTTTTCCATCCCACAGAAAAGACATGAAGCTTACTGCCTGCCATCTCTGCCAAGAAAGGAAGCTTCTCACTAAAGCTCCCAGGATTGGGGAGTGTTCCTGGGAGAACCAGCCCCTGCCAGGAGACAAGAATGGTTTATTTTGACGACAACATCCTCACACATGTGTCCCTGCATATCCGGGACTGGCTGGGTGTCAGTTTCTTGCTCAGGGAAGTTGTCATTGGGATCCTCTCGGGGGGAAATGTTCCAAACGAATCAATTAACACTGCCAGCAGCAAGTTTAATACCACTGCACTGAGTCCCTACTCTGTATCAGTGCATGAATGAATTACTGGTGCTCACGTATTTTGCAAATAATCATCATTATAAGGCAGTGAAAAATTTCTCCTGCCCATTGGCCTAGGTAGCATCTAAGCAGAGACCCTCAATAACCCCCTATTCACCCCCCAAGGTAATTATTTACACACGTATGTGAAGTTTTGCTTCTAGGTCTTCTAATACAGTAGTATCTATGTGGACACAAGGTCACCTCTTACACTCATTAAACCAATCTGAACAGAGTCTGATAACTCTTAAAGGAAATCAATGCTGAAAATGCTTTTGACTTTTTGGAGACATGTGTGGAATACAACATCAGGTTAGACTCAGCATACAACAGTTTTGAAAACTCCAGAAAGGGCATTTATCTGCTCCTGTTGCTTCTTCCATGCACATCATGAGGATTTGGTGGAAGCGGCTTTAATATAAGAAGCAGAAAAAGGAAGAGCATCACAGGAAAATAAATATGTCTCTTCCAGACACATCTGATTTGATTTGACTTTCTTATACCTTGCATCCAGTGCCATTTAAACAAACTCACAAACACCACCCTCTTGGTTCCAAATGACCTGAAGAAAAGAAGGTCATCCAACGGCAAGAATGCTTCAATCAGATAACACATACCTTAGTTTTATAATTAGTTGTTGCTTATTTTTAGTGTACTAGGTAGCTGGATAAATCTTCAGGTGTGAAGCAACACTTGTATCCTATTCCCGTTTTTAAAACTAGTTCAGGGCTTCCCTGGTGGCGCAGTGGTTGAGAGTCACCTGCCGATGCAGGGGACATGGGTTCGTGCCCCGGTCCGAGAAGATCCCACGTGCCACGGAGCAGCTGCGCCCGTGAGCCATGGCCGCTGGGCCTGCGCGTCCGGAGCCTGTGCTCCGCAACGGGAGAGGCCACAACAGTGAGAGGCCCGCGAAAAAAAACTAGTTCAAATTCACTTTAATCAAGTGGATAAAGCAGTACTTTTTAAAGAACTGTGTCATGAAGAGTTTTGTGTTCAGTGCTGAAATAGAGTAAAATAAAACAGAGCTCAGGTAAGGACTTTCAGACTAGCCTCCCTAAGGCTCCTCCTGTGCAGTTGTTTTCGGTGACTGATGGATGCTTGAGCTTCAACCTAAGGACATCAGAACAATAATGGCCACATAGTGAGATAATGATAATTAGCAGACAAAAGCACAGTTAATTGCCATGAAGGTTGTGACACAGACTGACAGAGGCAGAGTACACTAGAAGCCTGACACCCCAGCCAAGACTTTTATAAACATGGCAGTTAGACTCCCACCGAATTTAAGCATAATGAACTGGAATTAGGAATCAATCAGCTGTGCTCCCCTCCACATTTTTCCAGATTTTATTAGATCCTTTATGCAAAATGCAAATATAAAGTTTCAGAGGACCTTGCTTTGAAAAAGTATTTACAGGTGGTCTTCATTGTTTGCAGTAGTTATGCTCTATAAAGTCTCTGGGAACCCTGAATTAGTGAATACTAAAACCATTGCTCCTAGGAGAAATAAAGAGTTAGGTTCCTGTGAGCCTGTGGTGACAAAATTTTCATTAACCGATCAATAGAAAAAAACCTTGTTTTATGTGCATTTCTGCTTAAAGGCATCGCATTTAATACATATTGTTGATTCATTAACATCATACTCACAGTCAGCATCACTATAACTCAGTCCTGAACAAAGCTTGTCTGACACACGTATTTTCTCTGTAAGGCACAGCACAGACTTCTTGCCCTTTGGAACACAAGATAGCACTTCGGCATTACGCTTCGGGCCATTTTGAATGGCAAGATCTCCAATAAAAAAGCACAAAAATGTGCCAAATACACTGCAAAAAGGAGACTTCTTTACAATTAATAAATAAAACAGGAAAGCAGAGCATCACCTTCTTAGACTTCAACTAGGAGAGTGGGCAACTTAAATTTCTCACCGCTCTGTGTGTGTCCACAAATGACCACAAAGGTGCCACAGGTGCTGACTTCGGGGTTACAAATAAATTTCAGTAAGTAGACAAGTTTGCAAATATGGAATCTGTGAATAATGAAGATGGCTATACCAAATATCCCCTTTAAATGGCTAGCCACATTAGTCCATATGGTATGTGATTCAAGTTATAGATATTCAGTTTACATGCTGTCATTTTGGAAACACATTATTGAGAGGAAAAAAATTATATTTTGTACTATCAAAGGCTGTCTTCTGCCAGTTTCCTCAAACAAATTATATGTTACAATCACATAGGAATTTTCTGTTTATTACAGACCACGGTCATTTTGTGTTTATTTCCAAAGTGGATTTTGGAGTTTTTGTTGCTATTGTTCAACATGACAACTCATGCAGTTGTTCACAAAGAAGGATGACTTCAAGAGCTAGATAAAGTTAAGAGTAAACAGAGAAGAAGGTTAGTGAAGTGAAAGGTGTATCTCCTTAGCAGCTAAGAAAACTGGAGTTCTGGTTTTGGCCCAAGAACGTCATAATCTTAGATGAGACGTAAGACAGACACTTATCTCTGCAGAAGGCTAGATGCAGAGGAAACCAATCCATGAGCTGAAATGAATGTCAGATTCTAATAATGGATTTTTTGTTCTATGAAAGGGATTTGGGAAATAAATAGTTTGTATATGAATCCTTTAATAATATTGTTAAAAGTTTAGATTTGAGGTCTCAGCCCATGCTAGGAAATTTTATAAGATGGTCCCCAATAATCCATGCTCTGTAGTATTCACGCCCTTCCTTAATTCTTCCTTTTAACTGTAGGCTACACTTACTGATTCACTGAAATGATGGATGTCACTTTCAAGATTAGGTTACACAAAGACTGTGGCTTCTATCTTGGGTACTCTCCCTCCCTCTCTCTCAGATTACCAGATATGATGGGACTCAGTTAGTCTACAGAAAGGCCCCCATGGCAGATAACTAAGGCATGACAGCGCTCATTTAGAAGTAGATCCATTGAAGCTTACCAACAGCTATGTGAATGAGCTTGGAAGCAGATTCTTCAGTCCCAGGAAAATTGTCAAATGACTAAATCACTGGCCAACAGCTTGACTTTGATTTCATGGGACACCTTCAGTCAGAAGCACCCTCACTAAGAGGTACCTAGATTCAAGATCAGTAACATTGATTAATTAATGTTTGTGCATTTAAGCCCCTATGTTTTGATATAATTTGTTGATAATTAGCTAATACACCCCCCAAGATATTCTGATTTGATAAGTTTGGGATGGAGCTTGGATGTGTGCATTTTACGAACAAACCAAGTGATTCTGATGCATGTGGTTCATGGACTACACTTTTGTAAACCCTGGTATTTGGTGATGAAAGAGTTACAAAAAATTTAGAGTTCATCAAATCATACATCTTTCATATTTCTAAACAATCAATATTATACTCACAGAAGAATAATTATAGATTTTCTTAAATATTTTCATGTTGTAAATATAGTTTTAATATGACTTTCTTCACTTACAGTGTGCCCTGAAATTTTTTCCTATCGTTGAATACTTTTCAATGCCCTAATTTTTAAAAGCTGCTTAATACTCCATTTCAGAATAAACTACAAATTAATCAATTCTCCAACAATCGTTGAACATTTAAATTGCATATGTTCTCCCATGGTAAACTTTTTGATAAAGATATTGAAGTTAACTTTTACACACACCCTTAATTATTTGTTTAGAATAAGGTATTGTGATTTTGCTCATTCTTAATTATTAGATTCTTTTGGATAGATAACCATTACTTCCAAGAATTAAAGGTAGGTGAGAGCTCTAGGTCTTATTCTCAACAAACACCTTCAAAACAAAGTAACAAATTATAATAAAAGAAGATTCAAGGCTAAATTCTGTGTATGTAAGAACATAGCAAGGAGGCCTAAAAAAGCATCATTCAAACTGTAAGCTCAACAAAGCACCAGCTCTCTATCCTACAGGCTCTTGTAATAGCCCTTTGAAAGAAAGATTCACTAGCTTCAGTGCAGCAATATTGCAAGGGCAGGATTCATTTAACATTTTAATTGGAGTTAGGCAACAAAATCCTCTGGAAAGTGATCAACACAGAAATGATTACAATCATAAGCATGGGACACAATTCCTAAGAATATAGGCTATTGCTCTCACAAGAACATAGATTCTTATGTTCTGCAAGAGCAAAACTCACTGCATTATTTCTAGTAAAACTCATATCTTGAGCACCACTCATTTCACCAGCGAATAATCATTGCTATCTTCAATTATGTCAATTAGCAAAGCTTTTATCATTGATCTTAAATAAAGTTAATTGGATCTCATGTGGGTTTCTGATAAGAGGCTTTCAGATGTTAACTATCTACGTCTGGAATATGCTCTCCTGATTAGAGAAATACATATGTTAACAAACCACAGCAAGAGGGTAGGGAAAACTAACACACACACACACACACACACACACACACACACACATCAACCATACATCACACCACTGTGCTAACATTTTTAAATAAAGTGAATGCAACATAGAAAAGTTGTGCACATTGTTAATATGATGTTGATTCCTTTTGCCAAAATTTATGTGAACTTACTCTCTCATCAGTAGTATATTTTCCCAGTTTATTCCATACTTGCTGAGTAATATTTTACCTATAACTTTTCTAATTTGTGGACATAAAGTATTTCTCTTTTTTCTTTTCCTTGTTACTAGTGAGGTTCCATATTTACATATGTTTGTTATATGCATCTTATGAAATGCCAGTTTGTGTTCTTTGTTCGTTTACTTAGAGTGTTTATCTTTATCCTAGAGATTTGCCAAAGTTTTCATAATATTGAAGATGATAAAACTTTATCTTTGCAAATATTTTTGTTTGCTTTTTAAATTTAGACACATACACACATTTCACCTTTTTCTATAATTAGATTTACTGCTTCTTCCTTACATTCTTTTTTCTAGCTTTATTGACATAAAGTTGACATATAACATTATGTAAGTTTAAAGTATACAATGTGATGATTTGATGTACAAATTGTGAAATGTTTACCACAGTAAGGCTAACTAACAAATCCTTTATCTTACATAATTACTTTTTTTGGTTATTGTTGTTATGGTAAGAATATTTAAGATTTACCCCTTTAGCAACTTTCAAATAGACAACGTAGTATTAATAACTGGAGTCACTATGCTTGAATATTAGATGTCCAGACGTATTCCGCTTACATTTTACATTATAATTTACATTCCCCTCAACAGTGACAAGGAGTCCCCTTTCTCCACATCCTCACCAGCAGTTTATATCTCTTGTTTTTGGGGTAACAGCCATTCTAGGAGGTGTGAGGTGATATCTCATTATGGTTTTGATTGGCGTTTCCCTAATGATTCGTGATGCTGAGCACCTTCTCACGTACCTGTTGGTCATTTGTATGTCTTCTTTGGGAAAATGTCTATTCTGTTCCTTTGCCCACTATTATTATATATTATTATGTATATTTTTGGAATTTCTCCATTCCGATCTGGTAGTATTTGCCCAACATATTTAGGGGCTCTGATGTTGCGTTCATATGTATTTATACTTGTTGTATCTCCCTGATGAATGGACCCCTTTATCATTATATAATGACCAACTTTTTCTCTTGTTAATTTTTGACCTAAAGTCTATGTTGTTTGATATAAGCATAGCTACCCCTGTTCTCTTTTGGTTTCTGTTTTCATGGAATGTCTTTTCGCATCCCTTCACTTAGAGCCTACGTATGTCCTTAATCTGAAATGAATCTTTTGTAGGAGGCATGTAGGAGGTCTTGTTTTTTATCCATTCATCCACCAATACCTTTTGGTTGGAGAATTTAATTTATTTACATTTAAAGTAATTATTAATAGGTAAGAACTTACTAACACTATCTTGTTAATTGTTTTCTAGCTGACTCTGTAGTTCCTTTGTTTCTCTCTTGCTATCTTCCTTTGTGATTTGATGATATTCCACAACAACATGCTTTGAGTCACTTCTCTTTACCTCATTCATAGATACTGTAGGGTTTGCTTTGTGCTAACACTGAGGCTTACATAAAATGTCTTATAACATTATTTCTAAATCTGATAACAACTTAACTTTGATCCATACCAAAAATCTTCTCTTTTATGCCCCACACATTTCATATTTTTGATATCATAATTTACATCATTTTTACACTGTGTATCCATTAAGAAATTTTTATAGCTATGTTAATACTTCTGTCCTTTAGCTTTTATACTAGAGTTAAGGAATTAATACACCAACAAATACAGAATTGGAGTATCCTGAATTTGGCTATATGATTATCTTTACCACTGTGTTTTATATTTTCATATGTTTTTATGTTACTAATTAGCATTCTTTCATTTTGGCTTGAGGACCTCCTTTCCAAGGCATTTCTTGAAAGGCAGGTCTAGTGTGATGAACTCCCTCAGCTTTTGTTTTTCTGGAAGGTCTTTATTTCTCCATTTCTGAAGGACAATTTTAATGGGTAAAGTATTTTTCGTTGGCAGTTTTTTCTTTCTTTCTTTGAAAATATTATTCCACTCTCACTTGACCCATAAGGCTTCTCCTGAGAATTCTGCTGATACCATTTTAGAGATCCCTTATAAGTTACTCTTTCTCTGATTTTTGACAGTTTTGTTATAATGTGTCTTGAAGAAAATAACTATGTTGAATATTTTTCGAGACCTAAGACCTTCATGAGATTGAATGTCTAAATCTTTCCTCAGATTTGTGGAAAATTCACAGCTCTTATTTCTTTTCTAAAACAACAAAAAAATATTCAATTTATTTAAATTTTGAAAAATTTCAACCATTTGTCTCACCCCCTAACTGCCCACCCCAACCTCTTGCAATCACCAACTTATTCTCTATAAGCCTGTTTTTTGTTTGTTTTCAGATTCACATATACGTGAAATCATACAGTGCTTGTATTTCTGTCTGACTTATTTCATTTATCATGATGCCCTTCCGGTCCATACATGTTGTTGCAAATGGCAAGATTTCATTCTTTTTTATAGCTGGATAATATTCTTTTGTGTATATATACCACACCTTTTTTATCCATTCATCCAGCAATGGACCCTTAGGTGGGCCAGGGCCAGCAGCTGGGGCTGGGGACAACTGTGTGAGTACTAGCAGCGGCAGGGGCCCTGACTGTCAGTGTGCACTCATGTGGTTATAGGATCTTGCCATAAGCATGTGCATAGCAGGGGAGGCTGGTGACAGGAGTGTGTGCACAGCTGCAGGGGTTAGCCTGGAATATACACACAGGGTTGGGGGTCAGCTGTGGGAGGTGGTGTCTAGGCTGGTGTTTGCATGTGCATCAGCAGAGGTTGAGGCTTAGTGCAGGTGTGGGCTTCAACAGGAGGTAGAGGAGGGAGCAGAGAGAGACTCAGATAGCTGGTGTCTGTGAATGTGAAAACTTCGGTGGCAAAACCTGCAAGGAGTATGTGGCACCTGTGCTGGCCATTGGTTTCTTCAGTGGTGAAATAATAGGGTCCTCTGAGGAGCAGGAAAACATGGTCACTACAATTGTGTGGCTGATATCGGCAAGCCCTGCCCTTCTTCCTTGTTCCCGACTATCTTCAGACATCTCAGCTTTGCAGGTCTCTGGTTACGATGAAACCAAAGCAAGTCCTTCATGCAGTGCTCTGAAAAGTTGGGGAAACTGCTCATTCCACTCTCCCATTCCTGGCTAAGGGAATTCTTTTTCCTCTTAATTTCTTCTTTTTTTTTTCTTAATTGAAGTATAGTTGATTTACAGTGTTGTGTTATTTTCGGGTATACAGCAAAGTGATTCAAAAATATATATATATATATATAAAATAATATATATAATATATAATAATAGTGGGGAAAAGAACAGAATAGACATTTTTCCAAAGACGACATACAAAAGAATCAAGATTTCTTCTAAATCTAGAGGATCACTCAGAGACAATTATGCCACTGTCCCCACAACCAGTTTCAAAGCCATGTGGCTCATAGCTTTTGCACAGAAGGAAAAGCAAACCATATGCTTTCTGGGTAAAAATAAATAAATAAATACAAGACAATAAACAAGCAAACATACTGAGTTTATTTGAAAGAGTTTGAGGAAGTTCAATTCTAAGGGTGCTCTCAAAAACAATGAAGGTTTTGGTAGAAAGCAATTAAAAGGAGGCTGATAGCTTCATAAGAGATATTAGGTAAATCATAGGCCAGTAAGTTTACAAGAGAAAGACAGCTTAGAAGAGCCTTCCTTGGGTCAAAACAAACCTAAAACATTTACCTCGAGAATTATGCCCATAAAGCAACTTAAATTTAAGTGGGTCAGTCTCAGTCTAGGGAGCAATAATGCCCCTATGTTTTGTTAAACACAGACTGGTAATTAATAGAGCTTAATAGCTGATGTGATCGAGGAAAAAGAGAGTCTGAAGAGAGCCCTCCTAGAACAACTGTCTTCCCAGGGTGACTGTGTGCATGCCCAGCCTGTGCTCTCTGAAGAACATAGCAGTCTTCACACTGTGAGAGAAGTGGACTTCACTATAATAGTCCATTGAGTGACTAAACAAATAAACAACAAAACAATAATTACAAACAGCTGAGGCAAAAGTACACCCTCCAGAGTTTTTACAATATATTATTTAAAATATCCAGTTTTCAACAGAAAATTACAAGACACACAAAGATTCAGGAAAGTGTGAGGGAAAAAAAAGGAGGGGGAAAAAAAAGCAGGCAACAGAAACTTCCCTTGAGAGGGACAAGATGTCAGACTTAACAGAAGAAGACTTCAAAGTAGCCATTGTAAACATGCTCAGAGAATGAAAGGGAAGCATGATTGAAGAAATAAAGGAAGGCATGAAGACAATTGTGCATCAAGTAGAAAATGTCAGGAAAGAGATGGAAATTATAAAAAAAAGACCCAAATGGAATTTCTATAGTTGAAAAGTACAATACTTGAAATGTAATCTGTATATGACTGTCCAGATTAATGTTATTTAGCATAGCCAAAAAGTGGAAACAACCCGAATATCCAACAAATAATGAATATGTAAATAAAATGTTATGCATCATGTATTTGAATATTATTTAGCCATGAAAAGGAATGAAGCAATGTTACATGGTACAACATGGAAGAACCTTGAAAACATGCTAAATTAAAGAAACTAGTCACAAAAGACCACATACTATAAGATTCCATTCATATGAAACGCTCAGAACAGGGAAATCTATAGAGACAGAAAGTAAATTAGTGGTTGCTTAGGGCTGGGGATTGGCAGGGTTGGGGGGATGGAATAGTAGTTAAAGAGTACAGAATTTCCTTTGGGGATGATGAAAATGTTCTGAAATTGATTTTGGTGATGTTTGCACAACTATGTGAATATACTAAATATACCAAGTGTTTGGTATGAGAATTATATCTCAATAAAACTGTTACCAAAAAACCCCTGTATTCTCTTCTCATGGGCACATAAAAACCCACCTATATTTTCTGCTACCATATGTATGCTTTTGTTTAAAAATATGCCTTTAATTCATCTGGCATTAAGTCTAGTTTATAGGTGATTTTTAAACTACTGTTTTTGTTTACTGAATGATAAGCCAGTTATCCCAATGTCATTGCATATAGCAGTTCAGCCATAATGTTATCCATTCTACTTTTGCCAAAGAAATAGCTTGCCCTTTAAATTATGTGGAAAAAAAAAGATAATTAAAAAGAACACAATTAAGATGCTAAAGGAAATAACTTCAAGATACAGCACTTGGTTGGAAATATTTTACTCAAAGATCCTGCTTTGAGGAAGAATAAGTATGAAACAAAAAGGTGACTAACCCTTGGTAAAGGTGAATCTTCTCAAGTTGAGAGTGTAATTACTCTCATGAGAGTACCATGAGAGCAAACTGATGAACCAGCAGCAGGGGCAGTGGAGGGAGTGGGATGTCAAGTGAGAAGGTATTTGCTGCTGAGATAAAAATAACACCAAGTCATGCATATTTTATTTTTCTAACAAATCTGTTTTTCAACAAATCTGAAATGTTAATTTATTTTAATAAAATATGACATGTATTTAATTAAATATATATTACTTTATCCATTATATTCTTGGAGACATACACCAGTATTATTCTTACTAATTATTATATATGATATATTTTAATATGTGTTAATATTTGTTATTATATATGATATATTTTAATATTTGATATATTTTAATATTAAAACAAATATATTTTAATATTTGTTTGTTAAATAATATTTAATATTAAATAATATTTAATATTTGTTAACAAATATTATATTAATATTTGTTAATATTTATTAAACAAATATAATATTTGTTTAACAAATATTTAATATTTGTTTAATATTTGTTAGGTAATCATTTTGATTCTTCTTTCCTGGTCGGTTTGGCTATTTTTCTTTTTTTAGCTGACACTTCAGAATATCTATTTGAATTATTTTGTCAGATGAAAAATTGTTAGTGATATTTTAATTTGGATAACATAAAGTATGAAAAAATAATGACACCTACACACACTTATTAAGTGCTTTTGATGTGTTAGAAAATAAGCATAATCCTTACATGCCCTATATCAGTTGATCCTTATAAGACGTTTATGATAGTGTGGTTTTTTTAAACTTCTAAAATTGTGAAATATATACACACAGAAAAGTGCATAAACGTAGAGATCCATATACTATTACAAAGTGGACATCTGTTTAACCAGTAAGCATATTAGGAAGCAGAACATTGCCAGCACCCCTAAAGCTCCTGATACCCCAATGACCACTCCTCCCTTAAAGATAGCCTGATACCCCCTTCCAATGACCACTCCTCCTTAAAGATAGCCATTTTCCTGACAGCTAACGAGTATTATGTATTGTTATATTTAAGGTATATATCTTGCAATTAGTATGCAGTTGAGTTTTATTCTTAATTCCAGTTTGATAATCCTTATCTTTTAAGTGGAATGATTTTTCTATTTAATTTAAATGTAATTACTGACATATTTATGTTAAAATCTATATTGTTATTTGCGCTGCCCGTTGTATGCTCTTTTCTTGCCCCCTCTTGCCTTCTTTTGGAGTAACTGTTTTATCAATCAATTTCCCCCTCTATTAGTTTGATATTTATCCACTCTTTTATTAGTGTTCTTTTGGAAGTATATGAACCGCTTAGGGCACACTTCAGTGGTCCACTAGTTCCCACCTGGTGTCCGCAGCTCGGCTGGAAGGAGCAGGGGTGGAAGGGGCCTCCTTGGTCTGAAGAAGAGGTCTGAGGTCCTGCTTTAGGAATGAAAGGAAAGCCCTAGAGGAGCCATGATCCATGGACCGTCACACTTCCCATGGTTGTGACTTGTCACCCCTGCACCAACCTGCATCTGTTTCCCCAGAGTGATTAGCAGTAAAAACCTTTAGTGGAAAACAAAACGAAACAAAACAATTTGGGCTGGGTTTATCTAGGTTGTTCTTCCCGCTGGAGTGGCTTATGCAGCTGCAGTCACCTGATTGCTGAACTGGGAATGGATAGTCATGTGTCTAATTGTTGGTGTTGGCTATTTGTTGAGCCGCTCTCTTCATATGGTCTCTCACCCTCATGGAGGCTAACCCCAGCTTCTTCACTTGCAGTCTACAGGCAGCAAGGGAGTGGCAGGCAAAGTCCCAAAGCCTCCTGAAGTCTGTGCTCAGAAAATCAACATCAAAACTTCTTCCCTATTCTTACTAGTCAAAACAAATGGACTTATTAATGTAAATTCAAGGAAGTTAAACAATACACTACACTTCCTGATAGAAGCAATCACAGGCAACAGGGTCATGTTACAAAAATGGCTTTCTTTAGGGATGGGGAGAATTTCTGACTTTTTTTTCTTTCTGTCATTGGAAGAGCTTCTTGAATCTGTGACAATGTCTTTTTAAGACATTAAGTTTTATAAAACTCTCAGGCAACATATCTTCAAATATTGCTTCTGCCTGATTCCTTCCATAGTTTCCTTTTGAACTCCAGTTACCCATATGTTAGACCCTCTTACTCCATTTCTTATACATACTATCCTCCACTCTATATTTTTCTTTTTCCTTTTTTTTTTTTTGTATTCATGGCTTTTTATATACAATCTGGATATTTTCTTCTGACTTATATTTTAGTTTACTATTTTTTCTCTTCAAATACATCTAATCTTCTTTCATACTCATACAAGGAGTTTTATAGCTCCAAGGATTGTGTTTTCAACTCTATTTGTACTCTAACAAAGTTCTCAATCTCGTCTTTCTCTAATGTAATATCCTTAGTTATTTTAAAGTCTGGTTAAAATAACTCCCTTATCCAGAATTCTTATGAATCAATTTCTATTTCTATGGTTGGCTTTCTTGCTTTTCATTCACATGGTCTTTATTCCTCATGTGCCTGGTTATTTTTGATTCAGTATGAGACATTTTATATGAAAAGTTATAAAAATAATTTGAGCCCTAGGATGATATGATCTTTTCCAGAGATTGTTTATGCTTGATTCTGGTAGGAGGCTACAGTCAATAGTAATATCAGTTTAACTTAATCTTATTACAGGAATTTAAGGTCATCAATATTCATAGAGGGTCAGTCTACATGATCCTTAAGTACACCACAAAAGATTTATCAAGGTACCTTTTTTTTTTTTTCTGGAGACGAGACTCCCTTTATTCCCTTAGGCTGTTAAATATGTTGGTCATTTCCCCTGTCTTTTTAGGCCCTGCTCACATCAGGAATGGCCTTTGAGGATCAGTAACCCCCAAGTCCATGCTTATCTCAATGGCTTTCCTCCTTCTTGAAGACCTTGACTGTCTTGTTAGCTCTCTGATTCCTGCAAGCAGACATTTTTAAAGACTTTATTCAATGTGTTATCAGTGGGAAAGGTGGTCTGAATTGCCTTGTCTGCCCTTACCAAAAGCAGATGTCCCAATAGTTTCTATTATTATCCTTTTACTAATTAGGAACTTAACAATGTTCACACATCTAATAAATGAAAGATTGAGAGAAAGTGACATGTTTACTGTACTAGGCTTTCCAATTCTGTAATGCTCAATTTCTTTGCAACTATAGATATTTATTAAAAAGAAAAGAGGGGCCTCCCTGGTGGTGCAGTGGTTGAGAGTCCGCCTGCCGATGCAGGGGACACGGGTTCGTGCCCGGTCCGGGAAGATCCCACATGCCGCGGAGCAGCTAGGCCCATGAGCCATGGCCACTGAGCCTACACGTCCGGAGCCTGTGCTCCGCAACGGGAGAGGCCAAAACAGTGAGAGGCCCGCGTAACGCAAAAAAGAGAAAAAAGTAACATATGCCAATAACTTTATTCTTTTTTTTTAAAGAAATTTATTTGTTTATTTTATTTTTGGCTGCATTGGGTCTTTGTTGCTGCTTGCAGGCTTTCTCTAGCTGCAGCGAGAGGGGGTTACTCTTTTTTGTGGTGCGCGAGCTTCTCATAGCGGTGGCTTCTCTTGTTGTGGGGCACGGGCTCTAGGCATGCAGGCTTCAGTAGTTGTGGCTCACGGGCTCTAGAACGCAGGCTCAGTAGTTGTGGTTCACAGGCTTAGATGCTCTGCGGCATGTGGGATCTCCCCGGGCAGGGCTCGAACCCATGTCCCCAGCATTGGCAGGCAGATTCTTAACCACTGCACCACCAGGGAAGCCCAAGAACTTTATTCTTATAATTCAGTTCAATTAATATTTATTAAACACTTATTATGTGCTAAGCACCCAATAAAGCAATGGGAAGAAATGATATACACAAACAGCACAAATAGAACCCTCTCTCAGTTCCTAGTCTGTGGTTGGAAAAAGTTACTATAGTTCATAAACAGTTAATAATTACTTCGATTCAGTATATAACATGTTAGAGTAATTATTTTGGATTAAGTGATATTTCTATAAATATATATTTATATATCCAAGCATATCTATTTTTCTACCTGTATAATGTAAAATATCTGCTTCTTGAGCCTCTAATTCAGTGTCTTTCCAAATGTGGTTAAGGACCTTTGCATCAGAATCACTAGGGGGTGCTTGTTAAAATCACACTCCTGTTAAAATCACACATCCCAGAATAACAAAATATTAATCTCTTTTTGTAAGGCCCTTGGAAGCTGCAAAAGCACCCAAATGATTTTCATGCACATTAAACATGGATATCTGCTACCTTAAGTGTACAGGTGTTCTTTAAGTCTTTCACAAAGAACCCTTAAAACTTAGTTTTTCTTGAATACTTTACCATTTTTCAGGACTTCAATTACCAATTTTAGTAAGACAAATATCAGATCTCCGTATTTAATCTAAATGTTTCTCCTGAGAACTGGACCTGTATGTCCATTTGTCTTCTGAAGAAATTCATGTGGATGTTCCATAGGAAAGAATGTCCAAATCTTACCGGTTGTCTTGACTATTCTCCTAACTCATTCCCCATTTATTCATACTCCTTTGTTGCCTTCAGAGTGAAAGGTCTTACTGTACATTGAGCTGCTCAAGACAAAAACATGACCTTTATCCTTCACTCCTCTCTCCTCTCCATTATTTCATTCAATATTTTAATGAAATTAAAAGTCTGATTCAGTAGACTTCATCAATATGTCCCAAATTAACCCAATTCTTTCCATGTTTACTGACATAATACTAGCTCTAGGTTTCTGTTGGCTAGGGAGTAAACTTACTAAAAGCAAACAAACACTCTCAGCTTTAAGGCTCTCGTATCTGTGACCACTGACTCAGAATGACCAGACATGATGGCTAAAAATTCATAAACTTGGGACCTACCTCATATTTATTTAATTGTAGTTATGGGAGTAGAGCCAGGAATCATTTAAAAATAAATATCTCCAGGCAATTATCATGCAAATATAAGTGTGAGAACTTCTGCTTTTAGAGCTGGACACTTTCCCTAGAAGGGTTAAATGTAGGGTGGTTGAATAGTCAGAAATAAAAGAACTCTGGCACTCAAAGAATTTCAGATGTGAAAGAAACCAGAGAGATAATGTACTCCAACCCACAGAGGGAAAGCTGAGACAAATATGATCACCCAGGTGATTAGTGACAGACTCAAGAAAGGAAGCTAGAATAGGTGACTTCCAATCAAGAAATCTCCATTTTACTATGCTGCTGCCCTCTTTTCAATATATTCAAAATTAGAGATTATTTTAGGAAAATTATTTAGTCAAACTAGAAGTTGGTAATGATATAAACCACCCAATGTTATCTCTCATGTAAAATATATAACTTATTCACATTTTTTTGTTAAAAAAAAGCTTTACTTAAGCATTTCATGGTCAAGATATCTAAATGCTTCTAAAGAAGACTGGTGCATATTTCTTATTAAAGGAAAATTTGTACTTTGTAGGTTTTTCAGTGTAACCCACAAGTGCATTTACAGTCATTTTAATTGTGAGGCAAGACTTTGAATTGGAAGCCCCTAAAGCTTTTCTATTCAAAGAATGCAAAGAAATTTTGAGATCTAGGTTTTAAGAAATCATCTACCTAGAAATCTTCAAGGAAGAATATACTTGTTTAACTTCATTATCTAGCTCCAAACTTGAAATTGCAGTTTAAAAAAAGTAATAGTTGCTTTCCAATTATTAAAGAGACATGTATTTCAGAAAAGAGATGTTTAAATGCCTTATTAAAACTTGTTCAAAATGTCTTGCATAAACAGAAAAAAAGTTTCAAGTTCAAACAAAAAACAGCAGTCTCAGGAAGATTTGTGAAACTCAGATTATATTAGCACTTTAAATTTTCTTGAAAATCTCAAACAAACTTTTGTCCATGAATTAAAGAATGTGAAATCCCATCAGCATTAAATTTATTAGGTAGATTGCATGAGACCGGGGCTAAGTTTGGGGCTTTCTCACTGTTCCTTCTCAACATCTCTGTGGGAGTCAAATTCAGGCCTATATCAGTGGTTTTCTTAGGGAGAGAAGAGTTTCCTACCACACCTGTCATTTAAGAATTCTCCAGAATATTAGCAGTTTTCTTGCAAACTACTCTAATGGCAGCCACTTCTTCCTCCCTTGCTCTGCCAAAGGTGGAACAGTTCATTATGTCCAATCTCTTCTGGGAGGAATGTGGCACTTCAGGAATTCAGTTCACCTAGTTGCATGCATCTTTGGTGGCTCATGGGCTCAGAAAAAAAGTTATGATTTTGTAGTTTATTCACTCTGTCTTCTCATTCTCTTAATACTGTCTTTTGCAGAAAAGATGTTTTTAATTTTAATGAATTCCAACTTACCACGTTTTTCTTTCATGGGTTATACTTTGGGTCTTGTATCTAAAGAGTCAACAAATTTAAGGTCACTTAATTTTTCTCTTATGTTATCTTCTAGGGTTTTTATAGGTTTGCATTTATTTATAGTTCTGTGAGTCATTTTGTGTTAATTTTTGTGAAAGGTTTAAGGTCGATGTTTAGAGTTTTGGGAGTTTTTTTGGGCATTTTGTCCGCTTTTTCCAGTACCCTTTGTGGAAAAGCTGTTCTACATTTTAAAATTCTTTTTTTTTACACTGTAATTAAATTTGAAAAAAAAAATTTATTGGCCTGTCATTGAGTTAACTGAGCCTTTCTTTCTCTTCATCCTATATTTTGTTGTGTGTCCAATGAGTTTGCATTTCTAAAATTACGTTTTTCAAATCTAGAATTTCCAGATATTCTTTAAGCTTTGCACTTTGTCTTGAGATTTTCCATGTCTTCCGTCGTTTGATCCATCCTTCTCTGTGTATGCTTTAACCCACTTATAAATTTGTCTGAAGGGCTTGTCTACTAATTCTTACATCTGGATCATCTGTGTTTATGTCTCTGTTGTCTCCTTTTTCTCTTGCTTATGAATCATAGTTCTCTACTCCTTTGCAAGTCTACAAATTTTTATTCTGTGCTGTACATTGTGGATTTGGGGCATTTTTTTATTTTGTTATTTTCCTTCAGTGAATGTTGAGTTTTATTCTGGTAATTTATTGACCATTCATTTTAATCATATTGAGGCTCAGTTTTAGACTTGATAAGATGGATTTATTTCAGTTTGCCATTAGTTCTACAGCATTGTTGCTTTTCTTGGATATGTTCCTTACTCTTAAGTAATGAACTTTTTGGGGTTTCAATGGAAAGCCCAATGTGTTTATCAAGCACCTTTAAGTTGACAAGATTTTAGCTCAAAACTCTGTGTCCCTGACATCAGGCAACTACTGAAATCTATGTTTAGATATTTAGCCACCCAGATGCTGCTTTATGATTTTTTTACCCAGAAAATTTGCAGTTTAGGACTTAGCCAAAGACAGGAGATGAATCTGTAATCATATTTGGTATTTTGGACTTATCCTTCTGTATTTTAGTCCTTTTGGGGATTTTCCCCTCAGTTTCAAGCCACTGTGGCAGTTCCGAACTCCAGTCTCTGTCTCTTCAGCCCTGCCTTGTTATGCTTGATTTCTTCCCTGTTTGTCATAGTGAGCTGGGATGTGCCTTCAGGGAAAGTTCAGGTAAATATGTAGTTCACCTATTGTGTTTCTCTTCTTTTATACACCTACAGTTGCCATCTGAAAGGAAATTAAACTCTGTCCTTAATGAATACAGAATTCCTCCCTTCCCAATTATAGTTATCATCAAGTCCCTGTCTGACAATCGCAATGTCTCAACAATCCTGGATCTGTTCTTATGGTATGTTTTCTTTTCCCTTTTGGTGTTTGGTCATTTGGTTTTCTTTCCTAGTATGCCTGGTAATTTGGGGTGCTGAACATTGAACATGAAAAATTGTAGAGTCTCCAGATGATCTTATCTTACTCTAGGAAGGATTAATTTTCTTCCAAGAACATTTAAAGTACAAGCATGTTACTTTAACAATCAGTGAGTACAATATTCCAAAGCCATATTTCAGATTGTCAGGCTGAGTTTAAAGCTGTATGAAACAATCGTGTTAACTCAAGGTGAGGAAGAAGGAAGTGTTCACTGGGAAAACATTTGGATCTTATATGATTCTGAATAGGTTCATTTTAAACTGCTACTACATCTGGCACTGGCTATGTTTTATGTCTTCTTACAATTATTAAAAATATATTTCACAGCACTTATTATCTATAAAATACAGCATTTGAATTCAAGTTCTAATAGAGAAAAAATGTGCCTAATGTTCATCTTAGAGCACTTATACCTTCTCAGACTGTAGGTGTCAGGAGACTTGGGGAGCTGAAACTTCCTGAGAAAGAAAATAGTGCAGCAAAATAAGTTTGAATTGGATTTTTTTAAATAGCCTAAGTAATTTAGCTAGCCAGCATTGAACTCCCAAAGACAATTTACATATTCTGAATCAAAAGTAGTTTACTGAATTGAACATGAATAAATGAAATGTCCAGGTGATAGGTTTATAATTTTCCCTAAAAATAAGATCATTCCTTTCTTTAAAAATCTCATTTTTTATTGGTTTCCTGAATACTCATTTCAAAATGGGGGCTTATGTTATTATGTTTCTAAATTTGGTAGGCTAAAAAGTTCCGTATCTGTTGTTTGCCAACTTCAAATATTGCTTTTTACTGAATGTGCAATGTGTAAGATCAAATTTGATCTGCCCTAGTTAAAGCAGGGATGAAAAAAGAGCCAATTTATCTGTTAAGCAGTACAGGCCTAGGGCCTACAAGCTTTTAGCACCTTCAGAAGATTTGAGAATTGAAAAACATGTCTGGTCTCCAAAAAAAAAAACAGGCTCAAAATAGAAATTAATAAACATTTCATTGAATATCTGGAAAATATATTTTGTTAACTACGCATAAAAATATCATCAATTTCATCACTTAAGAGAACAATGTATGGATTTGACTTTTCTCATTTTGCAAGAACTCCTGAATATGATTCCTGAGAAATCACAGACAATAAATTAAGTTCCTCACAACCATGCAATTTCAAAAACAACTTTATTAAATTATTTACAAATTTTTATTTACTGTGTAACATAGGTACATTTTATTGCTTGATAATATCTTTGAAGAAGAGGTCTTAAAATCGCAGCTGTGGGTTTCTTCAACCTCCTTCTTTCTGCAGAGGTTAAAGAGATTGCAACTTGAAAACCGTAGTAGTTTTCTCTCAAGCCTCTCTAAACTTGTAACATTCATTATAAGATTAGTCTATCTCAGGAATTACAGATTCATTTTTGCACAATGAGTAAGAAGGAACTCTCAGTAGCTTCCATGTAGTTTATTTCATGGTTAGGATTGTGAATAGCAATATACAATAGCAGGTATATAAGTTAGGAAATATTTTAGTAAAGAAGTGAAAACAATTCCTGAATGATTTTCAAATTGTTCTTCAATAGCATTACTTTAGACATTTGAAAAACAAACAAAAAAACTAGGCTGTACTGAGAGAAGATATTTGAAACTCTGGACTCACCACTTCTGCATCAGATCACTCCTTATCACCTTACAAAAACTTATGGGAAACTTATCTTAAAGAAACTTACGGGAAGTGAACCGAAGTGCACACAAATACAACTGAACTTTTTAGATAAAATACATTATTTTATCTTATCATTTTATCTTTATCATTACGGAAGGGACTTCCCTGGTAGTCCAGTGGTTAAAAATCTGCCTTCCAATGCAGGATACACGGGTTCGAGCCCTGGTCCGGGAAGAACCCACATGCCACAGAGCAACTAAGCCCGTGCACCACAACTACTGAGCCTATGCTCTAGAGCCCGCGAGCCACCACTACTGAGCCCACATGCCACAACTACTGAAGCCCTTGCTCCTAGAGCCCGTGCTTTGCAACAAGAGAAGCCACCGCAATGAGAAGCCCGCGCACCGCAACGAAGAGTGGCCCCCGCTCGCCGCAACTAGAGAAAGCCCGCACACAGCAACAAAGATCCAACACAACCATAAATAAATAAATAAATAAATAATAAAAATAAATTAATTATAAAACAAAACATTAGGGAAGTAACAAGACATAGCATCTGGTTATATGTTAAGACACTGAGTTCTGAAAAAGTGTAATCTCTTGAGTTTTTAATTGAATGTCCTAGAAGCCGTTTTTTCTTTTTTCTAAAAGTCTCTTATATTAAGGTTATTCTAGTTCTACAAGTCAAGAGCAGCACATTTCCTTAGCTAGTTTTAAAGTTATTATTGAAGAATAGTGTTGTGCCTTTTTTTAGTTCAGTGAGAAAGGGTACACTCTCTACTGCAAAACAAAAACGTTAGAAACCTTTTTTTTTGAGAAATTTACAACCCAAGATACCATGAAACAGACTTAGCTAGAAGCATTTGCTGTTTAGTCTTGGTAATTTAAGCTCTGAATATAATTTAAGCATAATGTGTTTGTTGAGAAATTGTACCACCTCAGGAGAATTTCACATTTTTAACAAATGTTATTGCTGTGCAGGGCCCTTTTGTATACGTTAGCATTTGACTTATTGTTAAAAATCTGACCCTGATTAGGACCATAAAACCTAAGTTGCTTACTAAGTACACCCTTTTATTCCTTTGGAGGAGTGATAAAAATACACATGTGGATTTATTTTTCAAAGAGCTGAGCATGAATGTATTTGTCCTTCTTCTTAATATTGACAGAATGCTGTAGTCCAGCAACTTTGCTGCAACCTATTATTACCTGAATAAGCCTTATTTGTTATTCATAAGCTTTCCAGTGCTTACTACTTCATCATTTTTTTTAAACTTTTCATTATATATAATTGCCTCTTAAATGTTTTCAAATAAAACTTCTTTACTTATCATTTCTATTCTTTCCAAAATCATTCCCTATAGTCAAGGTGAATCATCGCTACCCTGCTTTTTACTGTTGTGTGCTAAACAAGCATATTTTACTGTGGCCTATGGGACTAATGTCATTTACTGCTGTTCTAAGAGAAATATCCAAGACCACTGAAAGTAGTCTTAGAAGGATTGCTGGAAGACTGCTTTTTGGTATGTACAGAATTTTGCAGTATCTGCTTCTACTTGTGCTTGCTATAGATCACAAAGTGATTAAATGACGGTATATAGATTCATTTCTGTATTGAGAACCCTACTGTGACAGAGACCACTGTTTGACTACATTTCCCTCAAAATACAGGGGCTTTTCATGCAGCAAGTATGATAGAACAGGCTTTAATTTTTCTCTTATTTTATTACTATGAATATATTGAAACATGAAAGCTCAAAAAATTAGGTGTCTAGTTGCCTTGGTTCTAAGGTACAAAGAATTGAAATTATTAGTATCTACTTTGTATAGAGGAAAGAAAATAAAAGGTCTAATCCAATCAAACAATGAGTTATTGTTTGATATTAGCTATTCAAATCTGTCAGAAGATTAGATGTGTGGATGCTGGATGCCAGGGCTGCTGCTCGAACACATTCTTTACATGGACCATTGTGGCGTAGGAGCACCAGAGGAAAACCGACTTCCATCTTGACCAAATTTCCTGGGTTCTTGTGCATCTGCTGCTAGTTATCTTAAACATGTAAAGAATCAGGGAAATGAATCTCCAGGGACCATCAGACCCACCGTAAATACTAGCTGGGTCATCATGAAGGCACTGAAGGACTCTTAAGATGTGGTCTTGGCTCACTGTGTCTTGAAAGTTGAATAGTATTCACAAGGCATTGGATTCAAGTAGAAGGTTTGAGGTAGGAGATAGCTGTGCCCCTGGGCCAGAGAGCTGGTGTTTGTCAAGTGGAGTAAAACTGAATTTTTTTTTTCACCCAGACACTCCAAGGACAAAGCTAGTGGCAGAAGCTGAGCTCTGCTGAAGTAAAGAGATGAGGCGCCCGCTCCTGAGGTCAAGGAAAACTTCCCTGTCTGCACATGCGCAGGAAGCCTCCCTGGGGGGCAAAAAGGGAAGGGCACCACCCCATAATAAGTGTGCACATACCTCCTACAGGCCTTTGCGGTGAGATCCATCTTAGCAAAAAGTTGCACACACATGTTGGGGAGGGTCCTGGGATGAGTCAGGTGTGAAAAAAGAAAAAGAACAAAAAGGTCAAATGTAAACAAAGAGCCAGAAGGACTGTCCTGCCTAAGTGACTTAAATCACCTCCTCACTGCACTCCTCATTCAGGATGTCCACACTCCTCTCTGGGTATGTATTCTGCCTTGCTTCTGTCTTAAATAAACAAACTGTTTGTCTGTGTGCTCTCCCACATGTTATGCTTTGTCTCTAATCATAAACTTTGTACCTGTTTTTACAGTTTTTGCCTCCTTGAAACATTCTTGCTTTCAAATGGGGTAAGAATCAGGGAACTTGGCTTCTAGCCTCTAGCCCCTGGTGGACTGGCGGCTAGGTTCAATCCCTGGAGAGGGAAATAAGATCCTTCTTCAAGACTACTGTCCCTCCGAGAACAGGTTCATGCAATACACATCCTTAGCAAGAGTTCATGCAGTTGAGGCAAGACTGATTACATATCTCATGAAAGCCACACTCTCAGACTACTGTTGAAATCTTGTCTTACTTCAGGCCGACAAATCAAGAACTGCTTCCTCGGCAGAAACAAAGTCTACTGAGATAAAGCACTAAAAACTCAACCTGGACTGGAGATTTGCCAACTTAATCAGGAAAAGGGAAAGGTGGGGTGGGCTACAAAATACAGAAACAAAGTCAGCTTGTCACCTAACGTTGCAATCAGGCTACCATTCATTTGCTCATTCATTCATTTATAGAAAAATATTTGTTTGAGCATCTTATTACATACCAGGCACTGCTGGGACAGTGGTATGGAGTGATGTCTGCTTTGTCTTTGCAACTCCATTACTGACTGGTTTTATGTGCTTAACACAGTCCTTGCCTTTTAGTTGCACGGCATGTATTCCAGTGACTGCAATATAAGACAGTCTGTTAGAGAATCATTAAAAATTAGAAGTCACTTTCAAATATTATGCTTCCAAAACTTTAAATATTTATTCCTCTTCTCCACCTTTGGCTTTTTCTGACTTTCAAACAGAATTTCCTATTTGTCTATTATTCTTCCCATTATACTCGTATTTGAAAATCAAATCTCATATCACAGTGAAAGCGTGGCAATCACAATCAGGCAGTAGCTCAAATTTAGATTTTTTATGTCATTTTCAAATAAGATAATATATAATATAATATCCCAGAAAGAGTGACAGAATTGAAAAAAGAAACTTTCATCAGGCATTGTTAAATGTAAACATCTGAAACATAATTTTGGTCACCCTGCTTGGCATTTCTTAATTTTTAATATGCCAAGGATGTTAGAAAATGGTAATGTTTGGGGTTTCTCTTGACATCTGAGGTGTCTGAATGGATCCCTATGAGTATCTATGGATAATACTTATATCTTATGTTTTCATGTAATTGTGACTGTGTTGGTTTCTATGATCAAATCAATGGCTTATTTATTTCTTAGTGATGGTTATTTTGACTAGAGTCTGTTACCAATACAAAAGTAGGTATAAAAATCTACCAGTCTTGAGATTCCTGAAAATAATAAGCACTACTTGTTGGGCTCAACAGTAACACTATTAATGCATTGGGAGGCCTAATGTGTTCTGTGGAGTTATTAGAAAATTAATTAACCATATTTTTGACCTATTTAGTATCAATTACAATTATTGGTTCCTCTGTCCATTGGTCAGCAAGCTTCAATATTACTATCTTTCAGTATAGATGGTGGGCTTACACTTATGATTACAGATGAATTTTGTACCTATTACAGTTCTTACCTGATGCCCCAGATTGAACAATCTTTTGTCTTAAAGGCAACCATGACCAAACCATGAGATCTCCATTGAACAGTCATATAATTTTCCTAAGAGAATTAGCCTAGTGGCTCAGATTCCTGTCCTTGGTAGAATTCTTGGGAGGTTCACTGGCTCCAATCACTTATCTATATTCACTTATCTATATCTAAGTCCATTTATTAGGGTATGTGTGTATATGATACCCTTTTTTAGCAACAGACGTTCTTTGTGGGATGGAGGAAACATGTATGCTTATGGAGCTGCCCCTACAGCACTTTAACTTTTTAAATATCAGTAACAGTAATGTGAGAGCATAATAGTTGGAAATCTCCTGCCCTTGGTAACATTCACAGTCCTTCCATCTGCGTTCATTTTCAAGTATTTAACTCAGATTATCTGGTTACAAATCTAGTGCTTTGAGACATTCTGGCTCCTTTTGGTAGAAATACTTTATTTTGACCTTTTGGGTTTCTCTCCATCTCTTGTATTTTTTGCTGTGGAGCACGCTGGGGTAATTTTTGGAGGGCCCAGCTGATAATTCCTTGGCAAAGAACACCCAGTCTGAATATGCTAAAGATGCTAAAATACAGATTGCATATTCAAATGACTGTGACTTATGTATGTGACTTATATTCTAGTTATTTTACTCCCCAAACTCTTAATAACGACGTTCAGGGACAAAATCTGTTTCTCTTTTGAACTTTGGAAATAAAAAACAACATTTACATGCAGTTTTTTAAAGGCAACATGTTGGGTGAGCAAATAAAGCAGATTTAGTTGCTCTTAAATCTGTATTGGATTGTTTTAACAACTTTAATAATACTAAGATTGCTAAATTGCTGATGACTCTCCATTTATCTTTTGTTCTAAAGAACTTAGTGGCACATGTTTATCTTAAAATACTTTCAAAATAGGAGATGAAATTCACATTGTTGCATAGGCAAGTAAATAATATAAACATCACTAATACAGTAATGTATGATTACTGATGATAAATTGCATTTTTTATAGTTTAGAAAATGATAATCAAACATTAACTTATATTTTGATAATCATCATGATTATTACCATCATCCTCTTCTTCATGATCAATGTCTTCATCAAGGATTCTGGGGAGTTCCCTGGTGGTATAGTGGTTAGTATTCAGTGCTCTCCTCCCAAGGTTCAAGAGATCCCACAAGCCGGGCACAGTGCAGCCAAAAAAAAAAAAAAAAAAAGATCTGTTTATTGTTTACACAATACAAAGCAATGCATAAAGTTTTGGGTTTTTTTTTTTTCTTTCTTTCTTTCTTTTTGGCTGTGCTGTGCGGCATGTGGGATCTTAGCTCCCTGACCAGGGATAAAACCTGTGCCCCCTGCAGTGGAAGCGCGGAGTCTTAACCACTGGACCGCCAGGGAAGTCCCAGCACTACATAAAGAATTGATAAACACAAAATCCACTCTCTGATCTTAAAGGTAATTTACTCCTTTTTTCCTAGTAAATGTATAGATGACTTGAAAATCTATTATCTCAATTTTTCCATATGATAGCAGTGAAATCGGTAGGGTGCCATCTCTATTCCACAAAAGGTAAAACTAGGCCTAAGATAAGTAAAAGTAGTCTCATTCTGTTAATAGCCTAGAAAATTCCCTAGCAGATTATTCTCCTTTGGAGGGAAGGATTGGAATACTTTAGTAACAGAGAGAGAATTTTCTGAAAACCCCTCTAAACAAAGTTTTTTTGTGGACCAATGAGAATACACATATTATCCAAAAAAGATTTCAATCTTTCTTTCAAATTTTAAAACAAGTGAACAAAACCACCAAAGAATAACCTTGCTTTTTCTCTATTATATAGAAAAATGGCACTAAAAAAAGATGCCTGAAATCTCAGTGTTCTCTGCTGATTCCAAAATCAGCTCTAGATTCTGTTTTAGTTTGGGTCATTAGACTATATCTCTGGAGAATAATTTCACTAGAGGTCTCTTTGGATTAAAAATGCATCTTGATGACACTTTTTCATTGCAATGAACAATCTAATTAGCCTGTATGTGATCCTTTCCAGAATGCATGTAATAGAATAAATTGATATTTACAACAGCTTCTGATTAGAGGCAGACACACCCAAAATCTGCTGCTCTCATAGCAAAGATGAATATCGACATTTCACTTCTATGTCTACCAGTGATTCAGAAACATGTGATCATACCTTCAGCCCTCTTGTTTTTCTGGCTATATATTACTGCATTGAGTTGTCAGATTTCATTCCGAGGTTCACAGTTGGGGCCCTTAATCATCACTGCCCGTATTCACACCCTTCCCTTCTCTGTGCTGTCAGAACCAGACTGTTTCTCAGTGTTCTCTTGGTTGGGAGATGATGTTACACTTCACCAAATAACTCACAAATCTGTGCACATATCTAGGGATCTGATGCCAAACTACTTTGCAAGCATTTGAGGAGCATCAAGATTTGCCCCAACTCTGTCTTCTACCTTAGGTAGAAGGCAGGAGCATGGTGTTTAGTAATCTAAAGGCACTCTTCCTCACCCAGAACTGTAGCAAGCCTAGGTATTTTCTGGATAGCCTAATACTTTGACAACCCTTCAAACCAAAATGCAATAGATATTTCTTCAATATTGATTTAAAAGACAGTTTGAGATATGTGTAGGAAACAGATGGAGTTGGAAGACCATGGCTGTTTGCGGTTTTCAGTCTCTATTTCATTTTCCCAAATCGTTCTCCTTTGGTGACAAAAAACAGCCCCCAATCAGAAACGTAAGACTTCCTAGTTAACCACACTGATTTTCCTTAGAAGGCACCTTGGAGGTTCCTCTTTTGTGAGCACATACCTTGGAGCTTTCACCCCCATCCCTTTGTGACTCACCAAAGTAGTCTTTTCAAATGAGCTTTTCCTCACAAGGAATCTGTTAAAATTTTTTTTCTCCATCTCATTTATATTTCCAGACAATTTTTTATTGCCTGGTGGAGTTTCAAGGCCCTTTATAAATGGTACTCCTGAAGGCTAACCCATAATCCCATTCTGCCCCAATTAATTTCCTTATCGGCCTCAAGCTTCCACAATTTGCAGGAGACACAGATTATTGGTAAAAATATTTCAGTACAATCCAATCCTTTTCATATAACAATAAGTGGGGGTCCCAAGAAAAGAAATTGTTTACCCAGGGCCTGCGAGCATTTGTAGTGTCAAAAGTTGATCTTCTGATCCTAGGTTAGTATTTGTTCAATGACTCTAATTAGATTAAAAAATTATATGACTGAAGGAAATAAAACAAAAAGCTATCACATACCCTTAGAGGTTTAAAACAATCTTATTAAAGCTTATGCAGGATCCCTCTTGATATCTTAACCTGTAATTTAGATTCTCTAGGACATATTTCGGGGCTTTAAATATACTTTAAAATTTTCCCTTTTCCCCTCTGCCTGGGAACCCCTTACATCCTTCGTCTAGTTAATTTCTATGATTTCCTGTATGTCATCTCAGGTATCCCTTTCTTGAAGAATCTTTGTTTTGACTACATCAAATTTTTTTTATACCCTAATAGTTCTTCTGAGTAGCACTCATCTCAACTGTAATTCATAGTAATTTAGATTTGTTTAACGTTTTGTCTTGTATATGTACTGCAAACTCTGACGAGATCAGATACCATATCTGTTTTGATTGTTTCTTCTATATTTCTTTTGAAGATCATACTAACTTTGGTCACAGGTTTTGACTTATGACCCAGGCTCCATCAATGAGTCCTCATACCTGTGTAATTGATCTGAGGAGTGGCATACAATCAGTGGTGGAATTGTCAAACTGTAGGTGGTGAGGAAGATAACATTTGTCCTCCTGGCTGGTAGGATGTAATCCCAGAATTATCTAATGCCCTGGATCCATCCTCCTAGGAGCAGCTGCCCTGAGTGAGATCAATGTGCATAAACAGGGAAGAGTGTAAGGAAAAGGAAGGAGGGGATGGTGGAGAGGGGAAGGAAGGGAATAGAAGAGAGGAGAAGAGAAGAAAGGAGAAGAGAAAAGCTGTTGTAGTCTCCGGACCAAGATATCCCCAAGAGGGCTACATTTCTGCCCCTGTCATAGTAGAGTTAAATGAGTCAAAAAAGCAAATTTTATTTTTTTTGTTTATTTTGCTTAACCTAGTATGAGTTGAGTTTCTTTCTCCTGCAACCACATCTCTAACTAATAATTCACTGTATTTATAGCATCTCACAGACACAGTGTTTCACACACACTCAATTCTTAAATAAAGAATGAATACATGTATATTTTTGGGTTTGATTATGAAAACTAACCATCACAAGAAGTGGTTTTAATTCATGTTTTGTGGATCAACTGAGATTTAAATGAAAAATATTTGATAATCCTATTGATTAATGACTTATAAGACTTTAGAAGAACCTTATAAAGCAAAGTTACATATAAATATGAAATTAATGGTAACTTATCAATGACATTTTGTTTATGAATCCAACAAAAACCTTACATTATGACTTCAAATTATAGAAGTTAAAAACTAAATCAAAATAAGCAGGATATCAAACAAATAAAATCTACATTAGGAATTCAGACACTTTGTAAACCAGTCTCACAACATGATCCAGTGGCTGATGTGTTAACTCTTAGTGTTTGAGAATAAAGAAATTTATGACTCTTTTTGTCTGAACTTCCGTTTCTTCATCTGTAAAATGGAGATAATAATTATGGCATGGACATTTATCACACATGGAATGTATGCAAATCTCATTACTATTAGTACCCCTATTCACTTTGGAGGAATACTTGATTGTATGAGTTTTTGAGTAGAAAATCATGTTTATTCCACTATAGAATATGAAGATGCCAGATTCTTCTTTCTTCCCCACCGTATGACTTTGACTTGGCTAACAAAATGCTTTTTCCCTTTTTTCACTTGATCCAAGTATTTGGGAAGTTGTAAGGCATTCATTTAAGGAGCACTAATAGGGTACTAAACAGTCATTGCTTCTAGGAGACTCTTGGGATTCTTATAGCTTATGCCTCTGGAGATAATCTTGCTTTCTTTTTTAACCCAGAATCTGTAGGTCTTATTAATTCTGTTAACTCCCTAATATCTTTTTAATTAATTCCATTCTGCTTGATTTATCCAGAATCTGGTTGTGCAGTGAGAATGCTAAATAATACAAATACCTACTCTGAAAGAGCTTCAGTCAAAATTAAATAAGAAAATTGTGCAGGACACTTAATGGAGAGTTTGGTTCATGGACCTATTGCTATAACCTAGTGAACAGCAGGGTTCCTGGCATATAGTAAGACTACTAAATATTTGTTGAATGGATACATAAATTACAGGGAAATTGAGAATGCTAAACTACAGTGCAGCCTCATGCAATTTTGCATGCTTTATGAAAAAAAAATTCCATGTCTTGTGCTTAATGTGTACACTAAACTGCATCCATTTGTGTTTAAATTGAAATTCTCAGTATCACAGAAATCATTCCTGGAAACAGCTTGGATTCCATGCCCTGAAACTTGCTTATGGCCTTGGGAATTAGATATGCTAATCCACTTAAGTTGGGGGTGGATTTAGCCTTTGTGCTTCAGTTGAAGCTGAACCCAACCCCAACTTAAGTGGATTAGTACATACAAATCCCAGGACCACAGGTAAATTTCAAGGCATGGGAACCACGAAGGGCCAATTAGTTATGAGTAGACATTTAATGAGGGCTTCTTAGAAAGAAGCTTCCTTGCACGCTATGAGAGCTATGAGAAATAATGCTCTCTAGACTTGCGAGAACACAGTAATCTGAAGCTGCTGGGGGCCATTTTGTTACATCATTAAGAGGAAAAAGCTACTGCAAAGGGTGAAGCAAATATATAGAAATAAATTAGGTTTTTGTAATCTTGTTGGCCAGCTTGATTCTGATGAACTTTTAGTCCTTACAATTACTTGTATCATTAACTACCTTTTTGTCTAATCCTATTTGAACAAGACATTCTTTCATTTATTACCAGTAGGTACCTAATGACTCCATCTACTTTGACTGAACTCAGATTAAATTGAGTCCTTTGTCAGATACTATCTGGTCTAAACCTATAATAATCACCAAGTGTTTCTTTTCTACCACTTAATATTTTATCTTTTAAATCATCCTGGTGTCTCTGTGGTTGCCAATAAAGGATGCCCTTGGGGTATAAGTGTTAGAATTCTTTCACTTCCAAGTGACAGAAAATAAAGTCAAATTAACTTTAACAAAAAAAGGGAAATTTATTGCTCATATCACTGAACATTTTAGAAAAAAGTTTCATCTGGGGATTCAAGTCCTACTGACAAGTCATACTCTACCTCCATCCATTGGCTCTGTACTCCATTAGTTTAATTCTCAGTCTCCATCAAGTGGCCAGTTGACCATCAGCAGTTCCATCCCTACATCATTCTGCTTCCAAGGTGAGTAGGAAAAAAAACAAGTTTCTATTTGACTAATTTAGAAAAGTAAGTCTTATGCCTGATCTCTGACCAGAATTGGGTCACCTCCCTCTATGAAATGATTGCTGTGGTAAAGAGTCTATGATTTGGCAGGCTTAAGCCACACGTGCACTCAGAAGGTGAGAGAGATGGAGGTAATTCTGCCTGAAAATCTTGCACTGAGACTGAGAAAAAGGGAGATTCATTGTAGGACAACTGAGGACCTTGGTAATAGGCAAAGTGGGGATGGATGAGAAATGGCAGACAACACTGAATAAATAAAAGCCAAATTCTAAGCACTTTATAGTTATTCAGCTGCCCCTTCGTTTCCACGAGGGGTTGGGTGGGGGGGTTGGTTCCAGGACCCCCTGCGGATATCAAGATCCGAGGATGCTCAAGTCCCTTAGAGTTGGCCCTCAGGCACCTTGTATCCAAGGGTTCTGCATCTGTGGATTCAACCAACCACATGGGTACTGGGGTGACCTGTATTTTGAACTATAGCCCATATACTTAATACAATTTTAGAATTAGGCAAGACCTTAGAGTTTTGGCCTTCTCGGAAGTGGAAGGTATTTTTCAAGGCTCATATAACCAGCTGGTAACAGAGCCAAGTTTAGAACTCAGGACCCCTCACTCTCAAGAAAGTTCATTTTTTGGTATGCCTCTAGAATTATACAAAGAGCATGAACTGTAAAGCTAGACAAATCTGAGTCTCACTTTCTCCTTCTGTTAAATGGAAATAAGCTTATTTATGGGATTAAATTAGATATTCATTGCCTTTGAAGCACCAAGTACAGAGTCTGGGAGAAAGGAAATCCTATTATGACTCTCATTGTATTTTGTTCTTTAACAAAGTTTTGTTTTGTTTGTTTGTTTGTTTGTTTTTTTTCCCATGCCCAAAAGATCATGTGCCTAAATGGTACTATTCTCATTTTGTGGAAGACAGAGCTATCTTTTCTACACATTCAGCCCTAATGTCTTCAACACATTCACAGAAATCTTTCAAGGAATTTATTTCTAGAACACACATTGTCCCTAAGTCCAGGGGCAAGTTTTACCCAAAAGGCCAACAGGTCTCAAAACTAACAAATAGCTAGTTTAAATATTCAAGGATACTGGACTGTTTCCCTGGGTCCACATTTAAACATGAATTACCTTTGTCATGTTACTCAACTTCCCTGACCTTTGTAGCCTTGTCTGCAAAATGAGAATGGCTTTCCACTCTTCTACACAGAGTTATTGGGATATTTAAGTATGCCACCATAGGTGAAAGCATTTAATAAACTGTAAAGCACTATAAAACTTTAAGATATACCATACTATATTTTATGCATGTTAGTAAAGCTGATAGATAATATAGTCTCCTTTGCATTGCTATGCATTTACCACTGATCTGTACTTACAGGCCAACTATTGAGTAGGTTGAACAAGATGAAATTGCCATTTTTACTCTCTATCAAGGATTTAATTAATGCAAGTTATAAGTATTTTTTTACTGTTTATCTCTTTTGTGGAGGACAAAGTTACTTCTTCCCTCTTTCCTACATGTAAGGATGAATTGTGGAAAGGAAAGAGGGACTCTGGTTCCTTTCCTTCTGTTACTTCTTTATCTTTCCTCCCTCTTTTTTAATTTTTTTTTTTTTTTAACAGTTGAAATAATTTCCTCTTATCACTGGTTCACAACCTTGGTTAAAATTTGAAAGACTTGGGAGCTTTAAAAAATCCTAATGCCCAGCCTATCCCTCAAATCAATGACATGGGTATGTCTGTGGTTGGGACCCAGACATCAGTATTTCTTAAGCTCTCATGTAATTTTAGTTCCTTCCAAGCTTGAGAATCATTGCTCCGGGCACCACACATAGGCAGCAAACTTCCAACTTCCTTCTTATTGCAAGATGGCCTAGTACATGGACTTAACTAAGAAATGGTCACAGGAGTAAAATGTTCTTTTCCAGGAGGATCCGAGGTTTAATTCTGACCAAAAAAAAAAAAAAAAAAAAAAAATCAAAGATTGATACCAATTTTATTTTCTATGACAAGGTCTTATTTTCAATTTTCTAATGTTTGTAGTGAGAAATAAAAGGAATAGCAAATTTCCAATGATATCTTCTGTGTACTCTGTAGCAACTATTATCACTTTCCTGAAAATCATATTTTCACCTCCAAAGGTGTATTTCCATGGTTTGTTTGGTAGCATAATGGTTCCAGTGTGCGATTCACACTTTCAAAATAAGTCATGCCACATTTTGCTCACGTGCCTTTCTCTCCTAAAAGTTTTCACCTGCAATTGCATTTTTTAAAGGCATGTTTGCTACCTTTTATGGTGTGAAATATAAATGCCAAGGAAAAAACAGCTAGGAAGGGAAAATCAGGCCTGAAAGCTTATAAGTAAGACCACAGAAATCCCCGATAAAAGGCTTGGTCCTACATTCTCTTTTGCTTTATAATTCAACTCAAAGAGCAGTCAACAAGCCACCATACCAGAAGACCAAAATGAGAAATTTTGAGGGCCACTGCCCAGAGACAATCTATTTAGATTGAGGAAAAGAAGTGTATTGCAACAGGTTTATGTGACTGAGATACACAGTAGGAGCTTCCTGAGATCACAAAGCTTGAAATTTCAAATTCCCAAACCTTTCTGTCTAGTGGCCTGCATGGAGAAAGGATTGTATCTGCCTGTGGTTTCTGATTTACGTGCACAGTTAGAACATCAGGTATGTCATCTTACAGGGTTTAAGGTTTGTTCATACTCATTTTCAGTGCCCAGAATTATGTTTTTCTTTGGTGAGTAGAAGAAAATTAAAAAAAAAAAGAAAATTATCAAAGAGAGGTTTTGGAAGATTGTTTTATTTATGATAAACAACTATAGTTGAAGCTATTATTTTTTTTAACTTATTTAGAATTTTTTAACTTATTTAGTTCAAAATTCACCAGATGGTACCCACCCCCGATTTGAAAAAACAAAAGGAAAGAAAAAAAAGAAAAAAAAAATCTCTAATCAAATAGAGTGCTTAAAATTAAAAGAAAAGAAAAAAAAATAGAATATACTTGGAGGACAAGGAAAGAGAATGGTGACTGGAAGCCAACTCTGAGCTTGTCCTGTTTTTCTTCACAAAACTCAACTCTAAGCCTCTGGACAGGGAAAATGATAGGATATCCATTTCATATGCTTGATTAAAAAAAAAATCATCTTGTGATCTTAGCCCCATCCAGTGTCAATAAATAATGTTGACTTAACAAGCAAATGCTGTGGAAACGATGCACATTTAGCACATTGGACAACATCAGTAAGGGGGTTAAATATCTGAGGGATATTTGTTAGAGGTTGGCTCTAAGAGGCCTTTTGCAGGGCAGTGGAGACTGTCGTACACTGGAAAGCCAACACTCATCTGAAGTGGACAGCCGGTATAGAAAGCCAGCCGACTGTGGCCATATGAAAATGGGATGGAAGGCTTTCTAGATCTTCTTGGGGTTATTTTTGGTTCTTTGCTTTTCAAGAGAAGCCAGAAATCTGGAATTTTATGTGAAAAACTTCACACTATGATTACTTGACATAACTGATTATACAATATTGGGAGTTAACTGAATTTTTTAAAATGTGGGATGCATAGTATATAATTAAGGATTGAATATGGTCTATGGGTCACTACTTTATTGACATCTGATATCTTTGTATTTTAATCACTCAACTGTGTAATTTATTCTTCCAGCTCTCATCAATCTCTTGAACTGATTCTCAATTCTACTTTGACATGTATCCAAAGTTGTTGTATGGGATTGACTTATGATTTAAATTAAGTTTATAGAATTTAGTGAACTTTTCCTCATCTATATAATGGGAATGTTAATAGGATAAAGGTTATTTGGGGCCTTAAATGAGTTAATGTACACCAACCCCTATACCTTTGTAAGTGATAAGTGCCTTTACTATAAGTCTATATTGAAATACCCAATGCATATATACAATGATTTTTCCATAGAGGATGCTTTTAAAATATGAATTGATTGATTGATTGGTAGATTGGTACGTTTATGGCAAAAAAAAATACCCACTAAAGAACTTTTCTCAGCCTGTTCCACTTGTATATGACCTAATATTAGAAGGATGTGATTGAAAACAGTAACATTTTAGTTTTAGTTTCTGATAGCATGTGAAAGTTTAATTCTTGAAATAATTATAGTATAAACATTTTCACAATAAATAAAATATGTCTAAATAACTTCATAAATATTTAAACAGTTAATCCACAAAATCCCACCTGTGATCTCCAGGCAGCATAATTTGAAAGCAGGAACATTTTCTTAGTATCATGTACACCATTAGGACACGTATTTACACAATGCAATGCTCTTCTCAAGCCACCTAAGCCACTTTCCATTCACTGGGAATATAACTGGTTCTTCTCTGGATCTGTAGCTCAAACGACTAAAGAAATGACAAAGCCGGGAAGGTAGCTTTTTGCAGGGGTAATAAAAGTGATAAGTAGTTCTTCTTTTCTCAATGACACAGTAAATTTAGATATTAAGAAAATCACCTCCCCTTTGAAGATTATTTTTGTCAACTTTAAAATAAATGGATTGACTCAATGATCTCTCTCTTCTAGTCTGAAAAACCTGTGATTATAGTAGTAATAGCAGATCCATATAATTGTAATTATAAAAACGACACATTTTTCCCCCCTTTTCAGGTCCATTGGGGGGAAAAAAGGTGTAGTTACCAAGCAGAAATACATGCTCCTTTCCTTCAAGGAGCTTAACATTTACAAGGGAATGTCTACATATGGGAAAAATCATACAAGAAGGAAACACAGTCTGGGGAAAATAACAGAATGTAAAACATTTTTCTATTTTTCCTGAAAAGACTTCGTATTGAAGCTAAAATCTGAAGGCAAAAAGAAAAACTTTATGGAATAGGTTCATTTAGGAAAAAAAAAGAAAAAAAAAAAACTTGAAAAAGGGAAGTAACAGATTGAGCGGCTAGAGGCTCTGAAGAAGGAGCAAATAATTTAAAGATTAGTGTATGATTTTAGGAAAGAGTAGCAAGCAGAGAAGAGTAAGAAGTGAGAAAACTCTGCTTACACAATTTTTTAAATTCAGAGATGGACACGGCAAAATATAGTGAGGATACACTGAATTCTTCAGAACAGTTTGAGTCCACAGTCCAGTGACTACTTCATTTTTCACCGTCAGGAAAGAGTTGATTTCTCTGTGTCCTTCTCTACAGAAATCAGGTGAGGAGTGTTAGCCTATTTTCACAGGCTAAGAAAACATTAAAATATGGCAGGGTTTAGTATTAAATTATTCATGTGAAAGCCAATTGTCCTAAAAAGTAATGCTATAAAAAAGTTCAGGCCCTACAGAAATCGCTCCAAGCTCAACAGAAATATTTTGAAGTCCTGGTAGTATTTTTCTAATATATCAGGGCAGTGGGAATGACATTCTTTGATCATCAAAGAATCAAAGGGCACTGGGAAGGACACGGCTTTGCTCTACTGAGTTTCTCTACCTCATCATATGCACATTACATTTGGAAGACACTGAAATTTAATTTACAAACTTTATACACTATCATAAATGTTGCATGTAATATAAACATGTGGATGCATCTATGCATGTACCTTATGAATGTAAATTGGCTTCAGGTTCATGAGCTCAAAGTTGTCCTAGATAGTTACTAGAAATACAAAGAAAAATAGAAACACACTAGTAGGAGATGACTAACTTACTCAGTTCATGACATACTCAGTTCATGACACATCAAGTAGACAAACTTGACCTAAGAAACACAACTAACAAGGCTGATCTAACGATATTTGGATGAGCTTCAGTTTGCTACAAAGGGAAACAAATATCTTCTTTTTAACAGCACATGAAGCATTCATAAAAAGTAGACAAGTACTGGACTATAAAGTAAATTTTGATAAATTTATAAAAGTAGAATTAATACAGACACTATTTCCTGATCATGGTGCAAGAAAAGTATGAATAAATAATAAAATTTGTACAAAAAAATCTTTCACTTGGGAATATAAATACTCTATTTTGACCAACTCTCAGTTCAAAAAGGAAAAAACAGAACTGAAGAATATTTACAAAAAAATGAAAATAGACATGATACCTACAAGAACCTAAGGGACACAAAAAGGAAACTTATAGTTGTGAAACTTATATTGATTTTTTCAAAAAGAAAAAAATAAGGAAAAATAAATTAAGCATCAGATACAAAAAATAACATAAACTGAAGAAATGAATAAGTATGAAATTTATAATAATGGTAAATTCAAGAATAAATTTTTGTGAAAACTTCCAAACAATAGAAGTAATGTGCTCATTAAAAGATTATGGTAGGAAGACAAGTAAATGAATAAACTACTAAAAATTCTAATCAAGAAAAAGGAAAAGGAGGACTAACATCAGCAAGATGGTAGCCTAGGAGGTACCAATGCTTGTCACCTTACAAAAACAATGATTAAATAACTAACCGCCAACAAAAATAGCTTGAGGAGAGCTCTAGAGCACACTGGAGAAACCGGAGTAACCAACTGGAATGCAAAAATGGAGGACGACAATATAGAAAAGTGTAGGAAGAATTTAAATTACATCACTACATCTCCCCGTCCAGCACAGCTTAGTGCCAAGAGGAATCCCTTCAGCTGCAACCTCCCCGCTGTGGGGTAAAACAAGAGCAGCTTTTGCCAGTGATGTAGACACTCACAGCTTTTGACAATAATGACCCTTGCAGTCTTCATCAACACTAAGTCCAGTTGACAGAGCTGCCCAGAGTTCACACTGCTGCATCCCACTGGAGAAGGAGCCACCACTGCCTCCCTATTCCAGACTGCAGATGCCACTCCTCTGTGACCCCAGGCCTAGTGCCACTGTGCATACACCACGCACCTCAGTGCTGCTATAGCTCTGTGCACGCCCATGACACAGACACTGGTGCTGCCACTGTCTTGAGCATTTTCACACCCAGTTCCAGAGCTGCCCCTGCTCCATCTGAGCCTGTGTTCCAGTTCCTAATGCTGTTGCTGCTGCATGCATACTCACATCCTGGATCCTGGAGCTGCCACAGGCATGCCCTTGTCCTGGTCCTCAACGCCACTGCTCCACGCATGCCTCTGCCCCGGACACTGGCACCTCTGCCATTTGTACACTCAAGCCCTGGCCTGCAGCACCAAAAGGCTTCCCCTCAGCCACGATTTTCCCGTGTGTGTGCAAAGAAGAGCAGGAACAGCCTTTGCCACTGAGGACCCCAGCAGCCTTTGCTGCTCCCATACACATCTGTAGTCTTGGCCACCAAGGATCCCTACATCTTTCCCCAAAGGCTGACCTCAGCTAATGGAGCTACCCAGAGTCTACACTGCTGTACCCTTCCATCACCCAGAGCTGAAAACACTGCACCCCAACCAGCAGGCTGTCATACCCACCTGTAAGTGAAGATTGTTCCCTACCAAAGCCCATCCATAAAGTCTGAAAGAGGTGACTGAGGAAGAGGAAGGTAACTGAAAGAGAAAGACTGAGGTTTTCATATGCACAGACATGAATACAAGGATACGAGAAACATGAAAAATCAAGGACACATGATATATTCAAAGGAAAACAATAATTTTCTAGTAACTGATCCCAAAGAAATGGAGATTTATCAATTGCCTGACAAAAAGTTTATAACTGGTACTACAGAAAAGACACTGAAAGAAATCTATTTAAAAGGCAGATCAATACTTAATTGGCTTTTTTAGGGATAAAAACTAAAGTGTCATTGAAATTTTATATTGAAAAATAAAACTAAAATTTATGAAAAAATGAATTTATCTCATTTAATAAAGTGTAGGTTCTAATTTCAATTACATATTAATTTTTTAGCGAGGACAAAAAAATGCATCAAACATTGATTTCTTTTTTTCTCATACAAAATTTCCAACAATAGCGATAACACAGTATACCATTCTTTACTTCTTAACTATTCCGGGAAAATCATAATGAGGGTCGTTTTTGAAGAATAATTTGGAGGTGTCTCAAGTTTTCAGAAATTTCCTCAAGGGTTCCTCATAGCCCTTTGGGTCACAAAGCATTCTTACTTGAATTGTCTATTATCTCTCTGTCCGCATTGATTTTTCTCTTCAATTTTAACTGGTCTATCTCTGTCATATCATCAATGGCTTTGCCTGGAGTTGCCGAGTTTTCCATAATTATCTTCAGTGACTTCTTGATATCTTGCATCTTGTACAAGATTTGCAATTGTTTACTGCAATGTTAATAGTCTGACCTACAAATACACTGATGATAGTCACAGATACACAGAATAAGTTGAGAAGAATGTTTGAGTGGAGGTTAATTTTCCAAATGGTCAATTCATTAGTGAATACTGTGCAGTGATCACTTCTTTCTTATATGGTAGCTACAGGCTTGGGCTCAAATAAATGTTCTGATAATGAAGACTCAGAAACAACTTAGTAAACTGGGAATAACCTTTTTACTGGAAACTTCTAGAGAATGAGTGTGATTCTTTTACACATTGACAATGCATTTTATATAAAATTGCTCAGACCCAGAGAAATTTACAACTCTTTATTTCCCCTTAATTTGATTACATCAGTATAAAAGCCTCTCTTATTTCTTTTTCCAGTGATAGGAAAAAACTACCTACTAAATCCAAGAGTAAAAACATCATGTAGGCTCTCACAATGATTTTCTCCACTGATGATCCCTTTTCAAAAATAGACTGAAATTACTTATCTATGATACCTCAAATTTCACTAATAAAACTGCTCTTAAATAAAAATGAAATAGAGACATATTTTATCATTGCAATACTCACCTTCCAAAGCAACAAGCTAACCATTATCTAAATGGTTTTATTTTCTAAATCACCATTTATTTTTATTTTCTGAAAATGATGTGAACAAATGTTATTTTAAAATAGACTCCTAGAAACACAAATACTTTATGATATCACTTATATGTGGAATATGAAATACGACACAAACGAACTTATCTAAGAAACAGAAACAGACCCACAGACACGGAGAACAGACTTGTGGCTGCCAAGGGGGAGGGGAGAGTGGGGGAAGGATGGATTGGGAGTTTGGGATTAGCAGATGCAAACTATTAGATATATAGAATGTATAAACAACAAGGTCCTACTGTAAAGCACAGGGAAGTATATTCAATATCCTGTAATAAATCATAATGTAAAAGAATATGAAAAAGGTTGTGTGTGTATATATATATATATATATATATATATATATATATAACTGAATCACTTTGCTGTACAGCAAAAATTAACAAAAGATTGTAAATCAACTATACTTCAATAAAATAAGTTTTTAAAAAAGACTCACAACAGCTACTCCATGATGCTTAGACACTAAAAAAGAAAAAAACAAAACTCCTAACCTGTTTAAACTATAAGCTACAGAACAAGGAAAATGTATGGTGTGATCACGTTCTTCCTGCCCAATGTAAGTAAGATTTTTGACTATCTAGAAGCAATGGGATTTAGAGTGGGATGAGATAAGAGTATAGACGCTAATGGATGCCTAAGAAGGGGATTCTTATTCTAACTTTTCCACAAGTTTATGGGGGGGACATTCCAGAGCAGAAAAGCTTATATCATGGAAGACAGACAACCTCTTACCGATGCCTGCATCCAGAAGACACTGAAGCACGAGGACATTCGTGTAGTAGTAGAATAGCAATGACTGTAAGAGATTTCTAGACCTGAGGGCAGTTTAAATATCTCAGTCAGGTGTGGAGATGGCAGCTAGCAATCCCTGAACTAAACAAGGATCAGTATAGAAATGGACAAAAAGAAGCCTCAAGTTCAGACCAGAGGTATAGAGGCATGGGCTTTGCTGATAGGAAGCAGGAAAGACAGGGGGCTGGCCCTCTAAGACCAGGTGTTGACTCACACCTCGACAGAGGCAGGGAGGAACAAAGGCAGCACATAGAGCAAAAGCCAGGATGGTGTAATACGTCCTGCTCTACACGTAGGACTCACACTATCATGGAAGAGTGGGCAAGAGGAGGGGAAGGGGGAGAATCTTATATTTAATTGAGTGTTTACCAAAAAGTGACTGAGTTTTAAATAAACAATGATTGAAACACTTTGAATTAAATTAACAAGTGTAATTATTTTCAGTAATTCACTGAAATGGGAAATCATGAGCTACGTTGAGTTCAGTTACTGAAAAAATAAAATTACGTATTTTCTGACCAATGTTGTCCATATAAATTTCAACATCATCACATGCTGACTTGACCCAGCAAATCTCCATCTAGGAATTTGTCCAAGAGAAACATACGCTCACACAAATAAGCAAAGATTTGTGTGTAAGAATGTTAATTATAGCTTTTAATTTTATGGTAAAAAGCTGGAAGAAATCCAAATAGCCAGGTTACAGGGATTTTTGAAAATGAACTGTGGTATATCCACTGTACATATAATAGTATTCAGCTGTCAAAAATAGATGCTCAGGAATTAGCATTTTGAGGGACTTTATTGAAATTTAATTGAGGTGATTTGGCAAGTTACAAAGAATGTAAACCTTTGGTATTTATTATGAGTGAATTGTATTTATTATAAGGTGAATTGTTGACTATCATATAATGGAATAGATGGTCACAAGTAGACTTTTTTTCCCCACATCTTTATTGGACTATAATTGCTTTATAATGTTGTTAGTTTCTGCTGTACAACTAAGTGAATCAGCTATATGTATACATATATCCCCATATTCCCTCTCTCTTGAGCCTCCCTCCCACCCTCCCTATCCCACCCCTTAGAATCCTCTGTTTAAAGAAAGCTGCTTTCACATATGTACTGCATTAGAGAGTCTTTATTTTAAATGTACCAACCTATTTGAAATAGTTACTTTCACTTGAAAACTTTGTGATCAGAGGACATAACCTTAGCTACTCATTGCATCATTATTTTGAATATGAGACAACAGTATTAAGATGTTCTTACTTCATAGGATTGCTGTGAGGTATCAGTAGGCTTTATTTAACTGAATTACAAGTAAATCCCCTAATGCTTGGGGAATAAGGGGTTCTGTTTAATTAAATATTTCATTTTACTCAGAGTTATCAAATAAGCCATACATGGTTTCAACTTTAAGGTATTTGAAAAATGTTTTTTAAAAAATGTAGTAAGAACAAAAACTGGAATAGAACATACCTTAATTTTTATTTATTTTTAGAACCTTATAGTGTTTCAGAGTCAGGGGAAAAAACTGTTAGATACCAACCAGAGAGGTATGGCACATAGACTGAAAACCATTTAGCCTTCTTGAATTTACCTAGTGTATTACTCTGCTAGGGATGCTATAACAGAATACCATAGAATACCATAGGCTTAAACAATAGGGATTTACTTCTCACAGTTCTGCAGACTAGGAAGTCCAAGATCAAGACACAGGCCAGTTTGGTTCCCGGGTGAGAGCTTTTTTCCTGGCGTGCATGTAACTGTCTTCTCACTGTGTCTTCACAGGGCCATCGGGGGAGGGATGGGAGCATGCTCTGGTCTCTGTTCTCCTTATAAGGACGATAATCTCATTATGGTGGTCCCATCCTCATAACCTCATCTAAACTTAATTACTTTCCAAAGGCCCTACTTCCAAATATCATCACATTGGGGGTTAGGCCTTCAAACTATGAAATTTGGGAGGGACACAATTCAGTCCATTGGACCCACTTTACAAAGGGGAGAACATCAGCCCAGAGAGGGAAGAAATTTACTAGCCTGGAATTGGTGAAGCTCAGCTGAGCCCCAAGGCTCCTGATTCCTGGTCAGTAAATTCTCTAGTACATTATCAGACTCTCTTGTAGGACACATTTCCCTTTCTTGTTTACTATCATTATTTGCCCATAAATCACATTGATACTACCAAATTCTAAATTCCCTGAACAGTGAATCCATATCTACAGCATCTATTGATTTGATGTCCATATATTATTTTCCATAAAAATTAAGTGTAGATTCTGGAGGGCTGTTGTATTTCTGAATTTTCTAGTTGTTGTGAATTCAAATACATTGAGATTTACTGCACTATCTTCATGATATATTTTATCCTTATTACTTTTGTAATATTGAAATTTTATATAGTCTTACATTAATTAAATTTTGAGCAATAGCATTTATTATACATTATATATGTCTATTCTCCATGTTGCTAATCACTAGTGTTATAACTATGAAATGGAACTTTTCCTTATGTGGTTTTGGTTATATTATTTTTCATTAAAATTTAGCCTATATAGAAGGTGCATGGAACATGACAGTGCTATACACTGTGTCTCTTTGGTTTACTCCTTGGACATACGCTTTACATACAAAAGTTATTTCAGTTCACCATATGTGATCCATATTTAAATGCAGAAATGGAGCCTCACAGGAGATGTATCAAAATAGCACATGCAAACATTTACTATTTGTGCTAGTAAATGGATCTTTAGCAGAAAACTCAACAACTACCATATGCAGCAGCTGTTATTCAGGGGACCAAAAATAACGTCCTGGAACAATGCAAGCTGCAGTTTCAGCATATTTGAACCCCATCCACTTTTCAAAATCCATTCAGATGCCTAAAAGCCTCTTCATTTGCAATTAACCATTGTAATCGTTCTGACCCAGACATGCTAGGTAGTGAGAAGCACTCCAGGAGAAGATTTCCTGAGCTATCAGGTAATGGCCAGTGGGGGAAAAAAACAGTAAACAAATTGTCTATTCTCCAGGATAAGTTTTGGAACTCAAAACAAAATATATTTTTAATAATCCTTGGATGGTCAATAGGGCTGAAACAATACCTTGTACAATTTAAGAATATCAACCAGTTTATTAATCAGATGTCTCTCTGAAATACCACAAAACGGCTGTTTTCTTTTCTTTTTATTTAAGGCACATCTGCTTTCATTTGTGAGTATACCAGCATTGTATTTATTTATTTATTTATTTATTATTTATCTTTCTATTTAACATCTTTATTGGAGTATAATTGCTTTAAAATATTGTTAGTTTCTGCTGTATAACAAAATGAATCAGCTGTATGTATACTTATATCCCCATATCCCCTCCCTCTTGCATCTCCCTCCCACACCCCCTATCCTACCCCTCTACGTGGTCATAAAGCACCAAGCTGATCTCCCTGTGCTATGAGGCTGCTTCCCACTAGCTATCTGTTTTACATTTGGTTGTGTATATATGTCAATGCTACTCTGTCACTTTGTCCCAGCTTACCATTCTCACTCCTTGTGTCCTCAAGTCCATTCTCTATGTCTGCGTCTTTATGCTGCCCTTCCCCTATGTTTGTCAGAACCTTTTTTTTTTTAGATTCCATATATATGTGTTAGCATACGGTATTTGCGTTTCTCTTTCTGACTTACTTCACTCTGTATGACAAACTCTAGGTCCATCCACCTCACTACAAATAACTCAATTTCATTTCTTTTTATGGCTGACTAATATTCCATTGCATATATGTGCCACATCTTCTTTATCCATTCATCTGTTGATGGACACTTAGGATGTTTCCATGTCTTGGCTATTGTAAATAGAGCTAAAATGAACACTGTAGACTCTTTCTGAATTATGGTTTTCTCAGGGTATACGCCCAGTAGTGGGATTGCTGGGTCATATGGTAGTTCTATTTTAGTTTTTAAAGGAATCTCCAAACTGTTCTCCATAGTGGCTGTATCAATTTACATTCCCACCAACAGTGCAACAGGGTTCCCTTTTCCCCACACCCTCTCCAGCATTTATTGTTTGCAGATTTTTTGATGATGGCCATTCTGACCATTGTGAGGTGATACCTCATTGTAGTTTCGATTTGCATTTCTCTAATGATTACTGATGTTGAGCATCCCTTCATGTATTTGTTGGTAATTTGTATATCTTCTTTGGAGAAATGTCTATTTAGGTTTTCTGCCCATTTTTTGATAGGGTTGTTTGTTTTTTTTGATACTGATCTGCATGAGCTCCTTGTATATTTTGGAGATTAATCTTTTGTCAGTTGCTTTGTTTGCAAATATTTTCTCCCATTCTGGGGGTTGTCTTTTCATCTTGTTTATGGTTTCCTTTGCTGTGCAAAATCTTTTAAGTTTCATTAGGTCCCATTTGTTTATTTTTATTCCATTTCTCTAGGAGATGGGTCTAAAAGGATCTTGCTGTGATTTATCTCATGGAGTGTTCTGCCTACATTTTTGTCTAAGAATTTTATAGTGTCTGGCCTTACATTGGGGTCTTTAATCCATTTTGAGTTTATTTTTGTGTATGGTGTTAGGAAGTGTTCTAATTTCATTCTTTTACGTGTAGCTGTCCAGTTTTCCCAGCACCTCTTATTGAAGAGACTGGCTTTTCTCCATCGTATATTCTTGCCTCCTTTATCAAAGATAAGGTGACCATATGTATGTGGGTTTATCTCTGGGTTTTCTATCCTGTTCCATTGATCTATATTTCTGTTTTTGTGCCAGTACTATACTGTCTTGATTACTGTAGCTTTGTAATACAGCCTGAAGTCAGGGAACCTGATTCCTCCAGCTCCGTTTTTCTTTCTCAATATTGCTTAGGCTATTTGGGGTCTTTTGTGTTTCCATACAAATTGTGGAATTTTTTGTTCTAGTTCTATGAAAAATGCCATTGGTAGTTTGATAGGGATTGCATTGAATCTGTAGATTGCTTTGGGTAGTAGAGTCATTTTCACAATGTTGATTCTTCCAATCCAAGAACATGGTATATCTCTCCATCTGTTTGTATCATCTTTAGTTTCTTTCATCAGTACTTATACTTTTCTGCATACAGGTCTTTTGTCTCCTTAGGTAGGTTTACTCCTAGGTACTTTATTCTTTTCGTTGCAAGGGTAAATGGGAGTGTTTCCTTAATTTCTTTTTTCAGATTTTTCATCATTAGTGTAGAGGAATGAAAGAGATATCTGTGCATTAATTTTGTATCCTGCTACTTTACCAATTCTTTCATTAGCTCTAGTAGTTTTCTGGTAGCATCTTTAGGATTCTCTATGTGTAGTATCATTCCAGTTGCAAACAAGCTTTACATCTTCTTTTCCAATTTGGATTCCTTTTATTTCTTTTTCTTCTCTGATTGCTGTGGCTAAAACTTCCAAAACTGTGTTCAATAATAGTGGTGAGAGTGGACAGCTTCGTCTTGTTCCTGATCTTAGAGGAAATGGTTTCAGTTTTTCACCTTTGAGAATGATGTTGGCTGTGGGTTTATCATATATGGCCTTTATTATGTTGAGGTAAGTTCCCTCTATGCCTACTTTCTGGAGAGTTATCATCATAAATGGATGTTGAATTTTGTCAAAAGCTTTTTCTGCATCTACTGAGATGATCACATGGTTTTTCTTCTGCAATCTGTTACTATGGTGTATCACATTGATTGATTTGCCTATATTGAAGGATTCTTGCATTCCTGGGATAAACCCCACTTGATCATGGTGTATGATCCTTTTAATGTGCTGTTGGATTCTGTTTGCTAGTATTGTGTTGAGGATTTTTGCATGTATGTTGATCAGTGATATTGGTCTGTAGTTTTCTTTTCTTGTGACGTCTTTGTCTGGTTTTGGCATCAGGGTGATGGTGGCCTCGTAGAATGAGTTTGGGAGTGTTCCTCCCTCTGCTATATTTTGGAAGAGATTGAGAATAGGTGTTAACTCTTTTCTAAATGTTTGACAGAATTTGCCTGTGAAGCCATCTGGTCCTGGGCTTTTGATTGTTGGAAGATTTTTAATCAGAGTTTCAATTTCAGTGCTGGTGATTGGTCTGTTTATATTTTCTATTTCTTCCTGGTTCAGTCTCGGAAGGTTGTGCTTTTCTAAGAATTTGTCCATTTCTTCCAGCTTGTCCATTTTATTGACATATAGTTACTTGTAGTAATCTCTCATGATTCTTTGTATTTCTGTGGTGTCAGTTGTTACTTCTCCTTTTTCATTTCTAATTATGTTGATTTGAGTCTTCTCCCTTTTTTTCATGATGAGTCTGGCTAGTGGTTTATCAATTTTTTTTTCTTATCTTCTCAAAGAACCAGCTTTTAGTTTTATTGATCTTTGCTATTATTTCCTTCATTTATTTTTCATTTATTTCTAATCAGATCTTTATGATTTCTTTCCTTCTGATAACTTTGGGGTTTTTTGTTCTGTTTTCTCTAATTGCTTCAGGTATAAGGTTAGGTTGTTTATTTGATATGTTTCTTGAGGTAGGATTATATTGTTATAAACTTCCCTCTTAGTACTGCTTTTGCTGCATCCCATAGGTTTTCGGTCATCGTGTTTTCTAGGTGTTTTTTGAATTCCTCTTTGATTTCTTCAGTGATCTCTTGGTTATTTAGTAGTGTATTGTTAGCCTCCATGTGTTTGTATTTTTTATGTTTTTCCTGTAACTGATATCTAGTCTCATAGTGTTGTGGTTGGAAAACATACCTCATACGATTTCAATTTTCTTAAATTTACCAAGGCTTGATTTGTGACCTATGATATGATCTATCCTGGAGAATGTTTCATGAGCGCTTGAGAAGAAAGTGTATTCTGTTGTTTTTGGATGGAATGTCCTATAAATATCAATTAAGTCCATCTTGTTTAATGTGTCATTTAAAGCTTCTGTTTTGTTATTTATTTCCATTTTGGATGATCTATCCATTGGTGAAAGTGGGGTGTTAAAGTCCCCTACTATGATTGTGTTACTGTCAATTTCCCCTTTTATGGCTGTTAGTATTTGCCTTATATATTGAGGTGCTCCTATGTTAGGTGCATAAATATTTACAATTGTTATATCTTCTTGGATTGATCCCTTGATCATTATGTAGTGTCCTTATTTGTGTCTTGTAACAGTCTTTATTTTAAGGTCTATTTTGTCTGATATGAGAATTGCTACACCATCTTTCTTTTGATTTCCATTTGCATGGAATATCTTTTTCCATCCCCTCACTTTCATTCTGTACATGTCCCTAGGTCTGAAGTGGATCTGTTTTAGACAGGACATATATGGATCTTGTTTTTGTATCCATTCAGCCAGTCTATGTCCTTTGTTTGGAGCATTTAATCCATTTACATTTTAGGTAATTATCGATATATACATTCTATTACCATTCTCTTGATTGTTTGGGGTTTTTTATTGTAGGTCTTTTCCTTCTTTTGTGTTTCCTGCCCAGTGAAGTTCCTTTAGCATTTGTTGTAATGCTCGTTTGGTGGTGCTGAATTCTTTTTGCTTGTCTGTAAAGGTTTTACTTTCTCCTTCGAATCTGAATGGGATCCTTGCTGAGTAAACTTGGTTGTAGATTTTCCCTTTCATCACTTTAAACATGTCCTGCCACTCCCTTCTGGCTTTCAGAGTTTCTGCTGAAATATCAGCTGCTAACCTTATGGGGTTTCCCTTGTATGTTTTGTTGCTTTTCCCTTATGGCTTTTAATATTTTTTCTTTGTGTTTAATTTTAGCTAGTTTGATTAATATATGACTTAGTGTGTTTCTTCTTGGATTTATCCTGTATGGGACTCTCTGTGCTTCCTGGACTTGATTGACTATTTCCTTTCCCATGTTAAGGGAGTTTTCAACTATTATCTCTTCAAATATTTTCTCAGTCTCTTTCTTTTCCTCTTCTTCTTCTGGGACCCCTATAATTCGAATGTTGGTGCGTTTAATGTTGTCCCAGAGGTCTCTGAGGCTGTCCTCCATTCTTTTCATTCTTTTTTCTTTATTGTGCTCTGTGGTAGTTATTTCCACTATTTTATCTTCCAGGTCACTTATCTGTTCTTCTGCCTCAGTTATTCTGCTATTGATTCCTTCTAGAGAATTTTTCTTTTCATTTATTGTGTTGTTCATCATTGTTTGTTTGCTCTTTCGTTCTTCTAGGTCCTTTTTAAATGTTTCTTGTATTTTCTGCATTCTATTTCCAAGATTTTGGATCATCTTTACTCTCATTATGCTGTAATCTTTTTCAGGTAGACTGCCTATTTCCTCTTCATTTGTTTGGTCTGGTGGGTTTTTACTTTGCCCCTTCATCTGCTGCATATTTCTCTGTCTTCTCATTTTGCTTAACTTACTGTGTTTGAAATCTCCTTTTCTCAGGCTGCAGGTTTGTAGTCCCTGTTGTTTTTGGTGTCTGCCCCCAGTGGGTAAGGTTGGTTCAGTGGGTTGTGTAGGCTTCCTGGTGGAGGGGACTGGTGCCTGTGTTCTGGTGGGTGGGGCTGGATCTTGTCTTTCCACTGGGCAGGGCTGTGTCCGGTAGTGTTTTGGGGGTGTCTGTGAACTTAGTATGATTTTAGGCAGTCTCTCTGCTAATGGGTGGGTTTGTGTTCCTGTCTTCCTAGTTGTTTGGCCTGGGATGTCCAGCACTGGAGGTTGCTGGCCGTTGGGTAGAGCTGGGTCTTAGCGCTGAGATAGAGATCTCTGGGAGAGATTTTGCTCATTGATATTATGAGGGGCCTGGAGGTCTCTGGTGGTCCAATGTCCTGAACTTGGCTCTCCCACCTCAGAGGCTAAGGCCTGACACCAGGCCAGACCACCAAGACCCTGTTAGCCACGTGGCTCAGAAGAAAAGGGAGATAAAAAGAAAGAAAAAATAAATAAATAAAATAAAATAATTAAAATAAAAAAAAACAAAAACAATTATTAAAATAAAAAAAATTAAAAATACTAAAAAAAATGGGGGGGCAACCAAACCAATAAAAAAATTCACCAATGATAACAAGCAATAAAAACTATACTAAGATAAACACAAAAATCAAAAACAAGTCAGTCGCCGACAGCAAACCCCAAGTCTACAGTTGCTCCCACAGTCCGCCGCCTCACTTTAGGGTTGATTCATTGTATATTCAGGTGTTCCACAGATGCAGGGTACATCAAGTTGATTGTGGGGATTTAATCCGCTGCTCCTGAGGCTGCACGGAGAAATTTCCCTTTCTCTTCTTTGTTCGCACAGCTCCTGGGGTTTAGCTTTAGTTTTGGCCCCATCTCTGCATGTAGGTCACCCTCAGGTTTCTGTTCCCGCCCAGACAGGACGGGGTTAAAGCAGCAGCTAATTAGGGGGCTCTGGCTCACTCATGGCAAGGGGAGGGAGGGGTACGGTAGTTATAATTGGAATGCGGGGTGAGCCTGCAGCAGCAGAGGCCAGCATGACATTGCAACAGCCTGAGGCGTGCCGTGTGTTCTCCCAGGGAACTTGTCGGTGGATCACGGGACCCTGGCAGTGGCATGTTGCACAGGCTCAGGGAGGGAGGTGTGTGTGTGGTGTGTGGATAGTGACCTGTGCTTGCACACAGGATTCTTGGTGGCTGCAGCAGCAGCACTAGCATTTCATGCCCTTCTCTGGTGTCTGAGGTGATAGAAAAAGGCTCTTTTCTATGTAAAGTATTTTACTTGATCAGATTTTTTGGTCAGTTGAGTTCATCAACATGGGTATGTGTTATTATTTGTTGGAAGATAGTTAAAGTAAGATATTCCGGGAGCTAATTTTTTATGCATTGCTAAAATAATGCAGAAAACTCTGATGGTTGTCACTGAATGGCAGTGGGGAAAGCAATGCTCAGGAAACAAGGTCACTGGCTTAGAAATTCAGCTTTATCACCTGCTTTCAAGCAAGGTCCTTAGAAGCCTCAGTTTCATCTCTTACTAAGTGTGATGATAATAATCTCTATTTCTGATTATTTCAAAGGGTTATTGTACTTTCAAAAAACCCACAAGCCTAGACTAAAAAAAATAAGTTTGGATTTTGTAATTTTTCTTATCACATTCATCAACATACACCTCTAACTTGTGACTTAATGTCATCTATAGTTTCTTGGTTTTTAATATAATTTAAATTTTATTTAGAACACAAAGCTGATTTTTCAATATTTTCTTTTCCCTTACAAAATGTTTTTTTTTTTTT